>NW_020173202.1:1787892-1793208 GCF_003031525.2 Neophocaena asiaeorientalis asiaeorientalis
GGGGCCTGCTCTGGCCTGGGGCCCTGACCCTGCTGCAGGTGTGCACTGCCCGGTGCTCCCTCTGCCTGGAGGGTGAGCTCCGGGACCCCTGCGCGTTCGAAGGCAAAGTCAGCCCAGGACACAGAGGTCCCCAGACTGGGGAGGGTCCAGGGCCCTACCTCACGGAGCAGTGGCCTGAGGCCCACAGCGGGGGGCACCTCCTGGGGAAGCAGAGGCTTCCTACACGGGGGTCCCCGAAGGGTCTCCATCACCTTTCATGTTGCACCCAGCACGTGGCTTGCGGGGTCGCTGGGAGGGGTTCGGCCAGCAGCCTGGTGCCCCCGCCCCGAGTCCTAGCCCCTGCCTGCTGGCCCCCAGGGCTGCACTGGCTCATCGACCACGGCCCCGGAGGAGCACGTTTCACCTGTGATCAGGGTCACACATGCGTGTTGGCCCGGAGGAAGCGCGAGGCCTCCAGCGGACGCCCCACGGTGGAGGCGGCCATTGAGAGAACGTGACCACCGGCTGACCACCAGCCGGACCCAGACGCTCCATACCCGCCTTCGGACGCAGGCTCTGCCGCTGGTCCCCGCAGGAGAGGCAGCGTCAGAGCCGCGGCTGAGGCCCTCTGGAGGTGAACTCAGCCGGACCGTCAGGGCCTCCGTGTGAACTTGAGACTCTGGCGGGCGGGGTGCCCGAGACGGGCGTCGCACCCAAGCCCCTGCTTAGTAAACTTGCACCTGCCGCCCGGGTGTCTGACTCTTTCCTGGTCTCTCCCGCCCTCCACGTACGGAGCCAACTTCAAATGCCACCCAGGAAACTCCCGAGCCTGCGAACCAGCCAAGGGCAAAGCTGGGTGGGTCGCGGTGAGCGCCGCTCCCTGAAATCGCTGTTCCCGCGTTGGGAGCGTGCGCTAGGGCTCGGGGGAAAACTTTACTTATCGGGGTCCCAGTCACGAGTTAGCTGGCCGCTCCTGAGACCCCAGGGCCCCAGCACCCGAAAGGGGCCCACAGGCCCGTGCCCAGCCTAGAGGACCACGTGCGGCCTCGTGGCTGCCCAGCCCTTGTGTGTCCGCCTGGCTGGGCCACATAGCCGGTGTCCAGCTGCTTGGAGGGGGTTTTGGGGTGAACTTATGGTCTAAACAGCTGACTTAAGTAAAGCCAGTGAGCCTCCGCAGTGTGGGCGGGCCGCACGCAAGTGGTCCAAGGCCTTGAGGAAAGACTGAGGTCCCTGGAGGAGGCCATTCTCCTCCAGACGGCCTTTGACTCGAGTTGCAGCGTCAGCTCTTCCTGGGTCTGCAGCCCTGCCACCTGGCCCGCCCCATGGATTTCAGACCTGCCCGCCACTCAGTCGCGATCCAGCCCCTCAAAATGCAGCTCTCTCCTGGAGAGCCACGACTAAACCCCCATGTTCCACACCCACTCTATTTATCTAAACCCACATTCCTGCATCCTGGTGACGCCCCGCGGAACACACATGGGCAGGTGGGGGGCTCCTGCACGGTCCTCTGCCCTCCTCCCTTCCAGGGCACCTTGCCTGCCGGGTCCAGGGAAGCAGACCCGTCCCACCTCCTCTCTGCCCTGCGCCACGCGCTGGCGTTTCCCTCCTTTCTCCTCCCACCAGCCTGGCCTGTGCCGCCCACGTGTCCCGCTTGGGCCAACAAAGCAGCCTGCTCCCCTGCCGCCCCTCCCTCCCTCCCTCCCTCCCTCTCCTCACAGCTGCCCAGACAGACATCTGGAAACAGGGTGGGATGCGCCTGTCGCCTGCCCAGGGCAAGTCCTCCAAAGGCACCCCTGCCCCTCAGGGCGTCTCCCCCTGACTTGGCGCAGCGGCCGGCCTCTGTCGTCCTCCACCTCCTCCTCTCCTGCCCAGCCCCTCACCTTCTCTGCGTCCAGAATTCTACGGGGCCTTCCCACCACGGCCCGCACGGGCTCCCCATCTCAGGGTCCCCCCACCTTGGGGACCCCACCTCTGTGCCGTCCCGAGTACCGTTCCCTCCGCCTGGGATGCGCTACCTCAGGCCAAGGCCCCTTCCCACCGTCCACTGGGCTCTGGCCGCCAGCCACCTGGCACCGACCCTGTATCTCCCCGGGCACGTGGACTCCTGTGTGCCAGACCTCTGTGCCCCCCGTGTCCTCGGGCTGGTCTCCCGTGCTGCGCCCCACACTTCCTAGGGCAGGTCTGTGCTCAGCTGCTTCGCTGCCCCTGGGCCCAGCTGCCCGGTGCCCACGCATGAGAAGCCCAGGACCACGTCCCTCTCTTGGGAGCAGAGGACAAGCTGCAGGGTCACCAGTGGCTTCCTCTACAAGAGCAGAGGCAGGTCCGCTCAGCCCTGTGTCCTGGCAGGGGCTCAACTCGTGGCACAGGGCATGCACCTGTGAAGATCCCCTCCAAGAAAGGACTGACTTTCACCCGCTCCCCCCAGACTTTTCTTCCTGTCTGGTGGGGCTGGGAGGGAGGCACCAACAGGGGGTCTTGGCCGTGGCCTCAGGGGACGAGTAGAAAACGGCCAAGGGCAGGGTCCCCTGGGCGTCCAGGCGCACAGGCAGGCACCGCGGCCTCAGGGCTCATCCTGCCGGCGCTCAGCCTCCCTCCTGCGTGTGCCGCGCTGTCAGGATCACACTCTAGGTGTCCTTCCGCCAGGGTTTGGGGTCCTGGGGCCCGCGGGCACCCTGTAAACCTCTCTGCTTCCTGATCCATTATGTTGTCGAGCGAAGTAACTGGAATAACGACCCCCTTGGTGATGACAGAAGCTTAATGTCAGCATCAGAGTCAGGCCCGTGCGTGCAGGCGGTGCCCCGGGAACCAGCGGCCACCCAGACCCGCCCAGAGGGGCCGCTGCCATTGCCGCCAGGGGTCCCTCCACGGGTGCCTAGAGAAGGGAGCCTCAGGTGTCGGGCCCTGTCGTGCTCTGTAGACAGGACAGGGAGCACGGTCACGCAGGCCGCGTCTGGGCTTGTGTGGGGAGCAGAGGGCGGGGTCCCTGGGGCGCTGACACTGGTGTAGGGCGCGCGGCCCCCTTTCCCCACCCCCGTCCACACATCTGTGTCGTGACGGCCACAGTCGCTCTCGCACTTGCTCACTGAGTCGCCTCGCTGACTGATCCACCAGCCTCCCGCCGGGCTTCCCAGCAGGGGCACAGCGGGGTGTGGACTGCAGGGTGAGGGGGCCGAGCCCAGGGTGCAGGACTGGGACACAGGGGGGTGTGGACTGCAGGTTGAGGGGGGCCCAGCCCAGGGTGCAGGACTGGGGAGGGGCCGAGCCCAGGGTGCAGGACTGGGGAGGGGGCCGAGCCCAGGGGTGCACGGACTGGGGAGGGGCCGAGCCCAGGGTGCAGGACTGGGGAGGGGGACCGAGCCCAGTGGTGCAGGACTGGGGAGGGGGCTGAGCCCAGGGGTGCAGGGACTGGGGAGGGGGCCGAGCCCAGGGGTGCAGGGACTGGGGAGGGGACCCAGCCCAGGGGTGCAGGGACTGGGGAAGGGGCTGAGTGCAGGGGTGCAGGGAGATGCAAGGTTCCCGTAGTCAGAGACATTCCCACCCTGCTGGCACCCACCCCCAGCTGCGCCCAGGTGCCTGGGTCACACTGTGTGCTCTAAGGATGGGGGAGAACAAGGTTCAGGTGACCCCGACGCTTTCCTGAGTGACAGCCGCCCTCAGACAGCAGGTGTCATCTGAGAACATCCCAGCCCCGTGGTCCTGCCACGGCAGAGACCTGACCAGCTCCTCAAAATCCAGTCATTTCGGAAATAAGGCACAGTTCTTGTCAAGTACAAAGCACCTGGTCTTTGCATCAGGGACACTTCAAACTTTAAGGAAGCCAGCGATTCTGTGGAGGCAAGTCTTGTACTTTTCCAAACCAACCACCTTCCTAAAAAGGCTGAGGCCTCGAAACCAACGGGCCAGGAGTCAAGAAGCAGCTCTGCTCGCCCTGAGCACAGGGCGTATCTGTGCACTGTCAGCCACCTGTGCCGGGGCGGAGGGGGGGGGGGGGGCAGCCACGCCTAAGAAGATGCGCAAACGGCCCTCCTGGCGGGATCAGGTGGCCGAGCCGGGAAACCCGCAGGCCTGCACCTTGTCAACATGGCTGGCTGGCGTTCAGCCCGCCCTTCTCAAGAGTAAAATGGCGCAGCGACGGCTGGCGGATTAAAGCTCCTGGGGAGTTACTGCTTCCAGAAGAGGGGAAATGGGGGCCCTCTGCAGGCCCCTGTTAGGAGGAGGGCAGAGTGCCCCAAACAGTCCCCGTGGGGCAGACCAGTCCTGGCTAAAGTGGGGCTGGGGTGAAGTGACAGGTGACCAGGCCCTGCCCTCTGAGTAGCCGGCAGGCCACCCAACCTTGCCGTGTCCTGCTGAAAACCACGCTGAGGTTCTAGCGGGCCTGTCTTCCCGGTCTTGGGAGGCCTAGGATCTCCTGAGGTTCAGGTTCACGTCTCTCGCTCACTGCAGGGACTGCTCGGTGCCAGACGGGAGTCCGGGAGAATCGGCACCCGAGGACAGCTGCTCTCGGAAAAGCCACTCTTCACTTGGGGGCCACAGGGCCCTGCCACGCACACAGCCCCGCACGTGCCACCTACAGCCCCACCGTCGGGGCGTGGACCTCAACATACCCACCAGCCATCCAGCCCGTGCCCAGAGGCCAGGAAGGGGCTGCCACAAAATGCCCACCTGGGCCCACAAGGCCACCACTTTAATAACCTAACCCAGGTGAGCAGGAGGCTGGGGCCTCTGTGCCCTCGTGTCACCACAACCTGGTCACCAGAAGATCCTTGAAAGTCCAAGGGGAATGAACTGGACACAACTATGTCACGTGGGGCGTGGCTTCTAGAGCCTCCTCGTGTCAAGCAAGCAGCTGGCCCTGCGCACCCCGGCCCCCAGGTAAGCACAGCCGCGGGGCCTGGGCTGGGCCTTCCCCCCACTTCCTTTTGTCTGCCTGCCTCTGCTGGGAGGACACTGGGACTGGGGGGGTGGGCGCGGGACACACATCCTTTTTTGTCTTCAGTCACATTCATCCATACTTGATGGAGGCAGGGTGCCGAGGTTCCACAGAAAAGCGGGGACAGGGGTGTTTCAGGGCCAAGTGGCCAGCAGCCCCCTTCCCGATGGAAAGGCCCAGCTCCCCACCAGCAGCGTCCTAGAGAAGTCCACTCGCCTTTCAAGGAAACTCAGAAGGTGGAAGAAGACACACTCACCCACTGACCCCAGCGCTGGCCTCAGCCCCTCCCCCGCAGCCCCTCCCCACTCCCCAGCCGCTTTCTGCTCCAGCCTTCCTTTCTGGGGAGAAGAAGAGAGGGGCTGTGGCCACGTTGCTAAACCAAGGAATGCCCTCAACTTGGTGATTTA
>NW_020173202.1:1793223-1798573 GCF_003031525.2 Neophocaena asiaeorientalis asiaeorientalis
AGCCTCAGGCAACGTTCAGAGTCGCGCCCTCTCCAAAGGAGCTCAGAAAGCCCACGTTTCAGGCCGCACCTGGATGGAGAGTCGGGGAGGGGGGCGGGGGGCGGATAAAGACCGCCCTTCCTCACCCCCCCACCACCGCGGCCCTCCCTCCCCGCCGGACCAGCTGGACGGCCCGGCCGCGGGGCTTGAGCATCCCGGGTCGCACCTTGCTGAGGGTGCAGCCTCACGGGGTCGCAAGGTCCTTGGGTCCCATTCTCCGGCGTTCGCACGGGCCCGGGCGCACCGGTGGTGTCTGGTGGAAACGTCCCGCCGGACCTCCACCAGCCAGCGCGCACCCGCTTGCACTGGAGGCGCAGCGCGGAGCGCGGTGCCTGGCGAGCGGAGGTGCGCCCAGGGACCTGGTGACCTGCGGGGGGACCCAGAACCCACCAGTGGGACGCGCGCGAGGCGGCAGTGGGAGAGCCCGGCGCGCGCGTGGAGGGATGCGCGCCGTTTCCAGTGCCGCGGGGCCCGAAGCTGATGCAGCCGCGGGACCCCGAGGAAGGGCTGGGGTATGATGTCGAGAGAAAAGTAGGCCCAGGGCCCTGGGAGGGGCTGCGAGGGAGCAGTCCTGAACCCTAAACCTCACCAGTTCCCAGCTTTGTTTTTCTTCATAGCTCGTGTCAGCTTCTAGTATATTACCTTATTTACTCTTTCATTTTGATCAAGTCCCCCCACCAGGACAGGTATTTCTGTTTGCTGCGGAGACCCAAACACCTAGAAGAGTGGCTGGCGGCTCACGGTTATTTGTTCAGTGAGTAAGTTCGTACCTCGGGGTCACACTCAAACCGACAACTGGGGTAAAGCTGTTCCCAACTCCATTTACTCATGGCTTCCTTGGGACGCTCTCAGTACTGCAAACCTCAATTATTTCACAGACTCAGTTGCGGTGTGATTTTTCAGGTGTCTCCCCCCCACCCCACTCAACGGTGAGAGCCTTGTATTTGGGTACAAGGTATTTTTCATAATGCCAACCATCTACTGGGCACTCAATAGTATGCTGAATTCTGCAAGACAGGGACCAATCTTCCTATTTTATAGAGCAGGACAGTGAGGGTTGGAACAGATCAAAACTCGGGTAAGGGGGCACAAGGCTTTCCCCTGTTGCACAGCCTAGAGAATATCCACCGTGTCCTGCTGTCCACGTTTGCCCTTCACTATGTAGTCAACACTCCGTGGGTGAGTCTCATTCGTCGGCAGGCAGAAACTTGTGAATAAATGAATTTATTAGCAAACTGTTATAAATTGTGCCCTTACATTTATTCAATTATGCCCTTACATTTACACCTTTCCAAACAGCTTTATCTACTGTCTCATGTGATCAGCCCAAAGTGAAAACTGGCAGAGGAAGTTTTACACAGTGGCTAAGCACGTGGATTCTGGAGCTGGACTGTGGGGTCCAAAACCTGGCTTTGTCACTTTCTTGCTATGTGATCTTAGGCTACTTAAACTCTCTTTGCCTAAAAAGGGGATGATAATAGTACTTACTCATGGAGGGGTCTGAGGATTAATTGAGTTAATATTTGTAAAACATTCAGAAAGTGCCTGGCATGCAAGGGCTAAGGAAGCGTTAGCCTCTCTCCTTTTTTCCACCCAACAAGACAATATGCAGATAGAACAGATCAACAACGTAAAACATGTGCAAAGCACCGGGCCCTTTGTCTCACAGGGAGGAGCTCTGGTGGTCTTAACTTATTCCTCCAGCCCTTCCACTTCCTTTCTAGCTGCAGCGGTGACAGAGCAAAGACCCACGTCAATGAGGATGGCCCCTGCCATTGTGCCAAGAAGGACAACGTGAACGGTGAAGAGCTTGGTGCTGGGGACAGGGTAGCACAGACCAGCATGTTCCAGAAACCTCAGGAAGGCTTGGAGTCCAGGTGTCGTGATGCCTGGATATGTGCGTTGTCTGGGTGCTTTCTGGTTTTGTCTGTGTTGGTTTATAAGCTTGTAGGGGAGCCGTGACAACTCCCATATTTGCCCAGGCTCACTGTCTGGAATCCCGAGCTGGCCATCCAGATCTGCACTGGTACAGTCCACACCCATCTCCAGGAGGCCTTGATCTGCTCATCTCTTTTGTCCTGTCCTCAGCAGAGATGGGGCTGAAGGGCATCAATCTTCCTGACGCTCCACTGGGTAGCAGGGGTTGGCTGGGATCCCCTCTCTGAGTGAGTTAGCTCAATGTTTCCCTTCCTTTTACATCTTCATACGCTCCAAATTGTCACAAGACGCCCTGCACGCAATTCTATGTCTGAGGCTGTTTTGTGAAAGTTGTCAGATAATTCCAAGTATCAATGTTAATATCCATGAGCAGTTATTACACATGGTGACAATTATCTTACATAATTAACGAAGGAAATTAAAATTTACTTTGTGACCTCTTCGGTGTCACAATAACTGGGCAACAGTGAACTTAGTCTCAGTTCAGTCTAAGATGCAGTTTCATTTTCCTAGAAGGTGCTGAAATAACAAGTTGGTGCTGCCCTGGTGCCCTTGCTGGAACGTACCACCAGCCTGGAGATGCAGCTCCGAGGCCCAAGGCAATTTCCTATGTGATAAACATTATATGCTAAACAGCAAAGGCTGTTAACCTTTCTAGCTGAGAGTTTAATGATTCTCGCTCCCTAGAAAAAGACATAAAATGTCCAGCCTGGAGAGGAGGGAAGGAAAATAATTTTTTAAAATTATATATTTACAGAGAAAAATGTCCGGATGGAAATACATGAAAACACACAAAAGTAGTAAGATCTTAGGTTTTTTTGGCTTGTCTTTTTTGTTAATGAATAATTCCTAATAGTAATAAGAAGAATTATTTGTAAATAATAAGTATCAAATAAATAATAAGTATCAAATTATTTCTTACTTGGTACGAATTAACAAAGAAAAACACCCAACAACCTGTTGGAAGAGGGAATGCTTTAGTTCCAGGAAACAAGATAAATTGCTGGTTGATTTCTCCATCCTCAGTTTTTTAGCTGCAAAAATAGAACAGAATTTCGGCTCTGTCACTGCAGCCCTGCCTAAGGATGCCGGTGAGGAGAACTGTCCTTGCCTCAAGGCGCAGAGCTCCAGCTCCACCCGGGGCCCATCAACAGCTGGATCAGCTGTTTCTACAGATTCCCTGAATAACTGGCCCACAAACTGCTGTTTCTGCTTCAGGGTGGGCTTCTTCCAGAAGCCTGGTACCAGGCTTGTTCTGTTTTGTTGTTTCAAAAAGCTTCTCTGGATGTAGACTTTTCTCTTTGGACCCTGGTGGCTCCACTGCCTTGCCAAATGATTTTTCCCTCTTAAAGAGAACAGTCGTCGAGAAGATGCTTTTTGTTTATTTGTTTTTGTTTTTAAAAGGGGAGCAACAGGAGCTCTCACACGTTGCCGGTGGGAATGCAAAATGGTGCGGCCAGTTTGGAAGACAGTCTGGGGGTTTCTTACAAAACTGAACATATTCTCACCATACGATCCAGCGATCACATCCCTTGGTATTTACTCAAATGAACTGAAAACTTATGTCTGCACAGGAAACCTGCACATGGATATTAATAAGAGCTTTACTCATAATTGTCAAAACTTGGAAGCAACCAAGATGTCCTTCAGTAGGTGAATAGAATAAACCTTGGTTTTATTTATGTTCATCCGGACGATGGAATATTATTCAGCAGTCGAAAGAAATGAGCCGTCAAGCCATGAAAAGACATGAAGGAACCTTAAGTGCGTACGACTAAATGAAAGAAGCCAACCTGAAAAGCTACGTACTGTGTGATTCCAACTATATGGAAAAGGCAAAACTATGCAGGCAGTGAAACCATCAGGGGATGCCAGGGGCTGAGGTGGGGGAGGGAGGGATAAGCAGAGCACAGGGGACTTTTAGGGCAGTGAAACCACGCTGCATGATACCGTAACTTAGGGCAGTGAAACTACTCTTCATGATACCGTAACGGTGTCATTGTACGTTTGTCCAAACCCACGGGAAGTACACCGCCAAGAGTGACCTGAAGCGAACTATGCGTGGACTTCTGTTAGTAACAATGTATCCACATTGGCTCATCAGTTGTAACAAATGTGCTGATTCAGTAGAAGATGGTAGTAATAGGGGAAATTGGAGGAGGGATGGGGTGGGTATATGGAAATTGGAGGAGGGATGAGGCGGGTATATGGAAATTCTCTGTATTTTCTGCTCAATTTTTTCTGAAAACCTAAAATTGCTCAAAACAAATTTTCAAAAGGGGACTGTGCTGTGGGTTGATGAGGATATGTGTCCATGTAAATAAGTATTAAAAGGGAAGGTGGGCATAGAAGAGAATTCTTGAAGACTTAAGAGTTAAAAAAATGTCAAAATCATGATCTCTTCACCATCGCTTTGACAAAATTCTTTCCCTTCTCTCTCATTTGTAGGATATCTTTCCAGGTGGTAGAGAGGCAAGCGGCCCTGTACACCATTTAAAGAACAAAGCGGTTGGGAAGCAGTGGTGCTGGGGGAAGGGTCACCCGAAGGCCTGCTTGGGCAGGAGATGCACCTCCAGGACGGCCCACGTACCTGGCTCATAGCCAAGCTCACTGCGCCTCATGCGGGCCTCTGAAGGGGGCTTGTGTCTTCCCAACAGGACAGCAAGGGCAATGAGGACCATGTCCCAGTCCCCTTTATGACCAAGCCTCCGAAGGCACACCCTGTCACGTCCCCCTTTATTCTAGTGGCCAGAGCGGGTCAGGAAGTCTAGCCCACCCTCAGGTGGAAGGCAGGAGTAGCAGCAAAATATGCTGTGGACATATTTTAAGATCCTCACCCCACTCAGCGGGGCTGCGCTGAAGCATCTTTTGGAGCTCTGGACAGCGTGACAGCTACCAGCCAGGAGTGGCTGTTGACCACCTGAAATGGAACTGGTCCAAAGTGAAATGTACATTAAGTATAAAACACACATCAGATTTTGAAGACTTAGCGCGAAAAAAATGCAAAGTATCTTATTAGTTTTTAAAATCCCAGTTACGTGTTGAAATGACAGCGTGTGTGTTTCTGTTGGAAAGGCCCTCTGGGCCGAGCACTTAGGTCCCCAGGCCCCCAGTGTCCCTTTTGCTCAAGGATTCAGCCCGGCCACGCCCTCTCCAGCTGGCTCCCCACAGAATCTGGGCCTTTCTCTGTCACCGTGAAGGACCTCGACATGTATTGGAAAGTGGCGACCTTTCGGAAGGCTGTGCCTGTGTGTGAGGTTTGGAGGAACGACAGGGCAGGGGCCGGAGAATTTCTTGGGGTGCAGACACTCCAGCAAGACTTCTGGGTGGTCTGGAAACCACAGGGGGCAGCAGCCAGGACAGGGCTGCTGCC
>NW_020173202.1:1798630-1835066 GCF_003031525.2 Neophocaena asiaeorientalis asiaeorientalis
CCGCTCCCCGGGGGTGGGGTGGGGGACACTCGGAGCCCTGGATGGTGTCACGAAGGATACTGGTGGGCTGAATTGTGTCCCAAAAATCATGTTGATGTCCTAAGCCTCGGTGCCAATGAAGGTGGCCTTATGTGCAAGTAGAGTCTTTGCAGGTGTATTCAGTTAAGATGAGGTCATGCTGGGCGGGGTGGGGGGGGTATGGGGCGGTACATGATCACACATGACCGGGGTCCTTGTAAGAAGAGGAAAGATGCAAAGACAGACAGACAGGGAGGAGAAGGCCACGTGACGATGGAGAAAGAGAGTGGGCTGCGTGTCCTTCCCCGTGTCTCTCTCCGTTTCTCTTAGGGACACCAGCCCGGTTGGGTTAGGGCCCTCCCTCCTCTTAACTAATTAAGTCTGCAGCCACCCTGTTTCCAAATTGGGCACATTCCGAGGTCTCAGGGGTTAGGATGTCAACATATCTTTTTTTGGGGGGGACACAATTCAATCCCTAACATACACCTAAAGCAACCCCCCATCTCTCCTTCTTTAATTCTGTGTTTCTCTTGACCCGCGGGTGTTCTCACCAGGACAAGGGTCAAAGGCGAGGCAGGGCAGGGTAGAGGCGAGCAAAATAAAAGCTGCTTCCCAGGTGATTTGATTTAATCCCCATTTTTAGACTTAAACTAGGAGGTGGCAACACAAATGCCAGGAACTAGGTGCCCTGGTTTCTCCTAGACGAAATTGGCAATATTTTCAGAACGGATCTGTCTTCCAACCCACCTGAGCCGGGAGATGAGCCGTGAGGTTTCCCACATCCGATGCCCTGGAGCCCAGCGGCCGTGCTGGCTGCTGTGCGCTCCAGTGGTCTGCGGTGTGGCTACCTTGTCACTTGGCGCCACCAGGAGCCTGGGTGAGCGTCCAGCTTAGAAACAGCAACGTTATCAGCACCATCAGATACCAGTGGGTGCCGGCGTTCAAGGGGAAAGACTTCAAAGTGAAATTTAAGCACGGCATGCGGGAGATGAACCCAAGCTTTCCACGTCTCCAGTGTGGGGCTGACAAAGGATGGAGAGACCGTCTCCTCATTGAACAAAGACTAACATCACATTGGGACCAGTGTCTGGGGTTTCACTGACCTCAGACAACAAACCAGATGGAATCCAGCTCGAACCTCCCATCCAGCACTTAGAAGATTACAGAAATGCATCCCTGGGAAATTGGTATTGGAAGGGAGCAAATGCCTAGATGTAGATACTTAGTCTCTACAATTCAAAACTTCAGGAATGTTATCCATTTAGGAGTGGCATCCAGATGGACATCCTTGTAAGCTACCTGGCATGTCTCTCTACCTGCTGGAGCTCGTCGTGCCCTGCAGTGGGGACGTTGGCAGGAAACACGCTGCCAAGTGTGTTACAGCTCCTTGCAGAGCGAGGAGGAAAATGGCGGAGTCCGTGATGGAAAGGCACTGGGGAACCTGCTTGGATTTGTTGTAGAAAATGGAATCCCCCCCTGGTCTGTAAGTGAACTCACTGCCTTAGTTAATCAGTACATAAATCCGGTAGACTCTAAGGTTAGAGAACCCAGAGCCTCCAGTCAAAGGAAGCCAACCTAGGAAAGGCCGGAGTCAGCAGACCTGCTAAGGATTCAGAAAGTAAAAACGGAAGCAAACAAGGATGCTGTTTCCCAGCGTCAGGGATGCGTGAACACGGGCTGCCATGCCCTGCAGGGAAGCAGGCGGGCGATGGTGTTGAGACTGGACTTAACTTCAGGATGTGTTGTTTCTGAGATACTTGTGAGATATCCAAGAAATCAGTGAGAGGTAGTGTCCAACATTCCTTTGGAAATTATTGATATTACTGAAAATATACATTCCTCAGCACACAACAAAATTATACCCTTTTTACTCACTTTTAATTGTATTTGCTCTGTACCGATCTGACAAAATATTTTAAATAAAAGTAATGTTGCAGCAAAATTATGCAGGAACCAAACTTCAATGCACACAGTGCCCTGAAAGTTATTGAAAGATTAAGAAATTATTTCAATAAAAAGAAAGCAATCATGTTTACAAAATGACATATTATTAATGTTAAAATAAAGATGACAAAGCCTCTTGACAGTTGATGCCAAGTTTGCCAACAAAGAAAATAATAGGAAAAGAAAAAAGAACGCTCATTCTACCTGTGCAACTTATATTCAGCCCATCTTTGAAACGTAAGACAATGTAAGAGTAATTTTTTTTCTGTGTTAGAGACAATAATAATTTTGAAATAAAGTTTTGAGACACTGAAATAATTTTATGACCTTTACAGTTTTCCAGATGCCTTATGAAATCTGAAAATTAGATGAATTGAATTCTGCCAGCACATAAAATGTGTCTACACTGAATCTACCGCTGAACATGGTAAGAAGGTGATATTAGCTGGGGGTGGGTGGGTGGAGCGGGGGACCAGTGTATGAGAATCTAGGAATTTCAGGTTGTTTTCTAAAACTGGATGACTCCCATTCAAGTCCTAAGATAGATTTGCAGCAGCCATTTACTGGATACATTTCTAAATAATTTCGAACCTCTCAGGACATACACAACTATGCTGGTATCATTTGCTAGTGGAAAGTGTAGCTTCTCAGAATGGACCTAAAACTGCCTGTGATCCACAGTGTCACAAAAAACTGTCAAATCAGGGACCTGTTGTAAAATGCAATATTGAAGCCAGTAAGTAATGAAGTGCATTTTGAAAATTTTCTCAGCCAAAAGAGAGGCATGTTTGTATAAATATTATATCCTACTGCCATAGAGTTTCTAATTATTGTGATTAAAACTTAAATTTTTATTATTTCATGTTTAATAATTGTTTGTACAAGTTATACAGGCTGACTTTATGTGTTGTAGTCGTTGTTGAGAAATAAATAGTATACTAATCTGACAAAGTTTACTAAAAAAAGGTTTTGCCTTTTAAAACTCACACGGAAGCATGGGCCGGTCACTACCCTGAAATAGACAAGATTATACAGTGAATCAGCATTATTAAAGTGGATTGGCCAAGGATTAGAAATAACTATGTTAACGATATATAAGCAGATAAAGAAGATTTATCAGTACAAAATAAAACCAAGAAACAAAAAGGCCCGAGTGGAAACACACAGCATGAAAAATGCAGTCTCTGTAACGAGAACACGTAGATAGCATCGCTTACAGCGGCAAGAGCTGCACCCAGTCCCTGGGGGAACTCCCCCCCACCAAGCGATGCCCCAACACCAGCTGGGGGTCCTGCAATTCAACTCAGATCTGGCACCATCTACCTGGAGCTGGTGTCAGACCCCACCAGGTAAGGGCTCAGTCCCACCTTAGACACCAATTCCAAGCCCAGGTCATCACCTGTGCTTCCGACCCATAGGATATACATCTGAGCTTCCAAGGACCCCTTTCTTGGTTTCTATTAATTCGCTTGAGTAGCGCACAGGTCTCAGGAAACCAGCTAAACTGGTTTGACCAGTTAACTCACTAGATTATGGGTTTATTAAAAAAGGGCATAACTCAGGAACAGCCAGAGAAGAGATGCAAGGGCAAGGCTCTGGGGAAGGGCTTCCAGGCTGCCCAGGTGCACCAGGCTCCCGGCACCTCCAGGTGTCCACCGCCCCGGACGCTCTCCAAACCCCATCCTTTTGGGTTTACGGAGACTTCATTGCACAGACAGGATTGATTACATCTTTGGTGGTTGGCGATTGAACTCCATCTCCAGCCCCTCTTCCCTCCCTGGGGGTCGGGGGTGGGACTGAAATTTCCAACCCTGTAACCACGTGGTTGGTCTCCTGGCAACCAACCTGCAACCTTAGAAGCTTTCCTAAAGTGACCTCATTAACACAACAAAAGACAGCTTTATAGTTTATCAGTTAGGAAACTCCAACAGTTTTAGGACCCCTGTGCCTGGAACAGAGGAAGGCCAAATATGTACATATATGTAAAATAAATCACAATATCGCAGGTGGGTACCTACAGGATGCATGAAGAAAATAGAAAGCAAATGGAAACAGCCCTCAGGAGTCTGCAGGAAAGAATAAAGAAATAAAAGCTGCACGAGAAAAATAAAGAGATACCAAGGGTAGAATTAGAAGTGCCAGTTATAGCAATCTATCCGTGCCAGGTTAGAGGAGTTGCAAACAAGAGCTTTAAAAAATATAGGTGAACAATTTGGAGGGAAAAAACGCTGAGGGTTTGAAGCCAGAGGGTGAAGCCAGGGCAGAGGCTCCAGGGAGACAGGGGGGCCTCTCCCAGGTGGCTCAGACAGACTGGGTCTTGGGGGTGTTTCCAAAGGGGCCAGCACAGCAGGAACATGCTGAAAGCAAAGAGGAAGCGGGTGAGGACCCAGGACGTGCAAGGTCCCTGGGGGCCATCTCAGCACATGGCCGCCCCTGTCCCCGTCCAGAGGTGCCAGGGCCTTGAACAGATGTTACCACCGAGGGCCGAGGGTGCCGCCTGGAACGTGCGGCCCGTACAGGGGAGCAGGGGACAGGGTGGGGACAGCAGGCCACCTCCTGCAGCTCCCGGTGTCCCGGCGTCTCTGAGTGGCCCCCGGGGCCTCAGCCAGGGCTTGAGCCTGTGGGCACGTCAGGCCTCCTTCAGCCCCGAAGGCACGGGCTTGAGCCCACACACGTCTGAGCTTGTGTCTTCCTTGGACCTGAGTGCCACCCGGTGACCCCCAGGGACCAGCTGGAGCTGGGCCGAGTTGGCTGGAGCAGGCAGCGGGTGATGGGGACGATGGGCCCTCGGGTGCGCGTGGGCCCCCGCTGCCCCGCACCCCACCCTTCTGCTCCCCTATTGCAGAAGCAAGCATCTCAGGCCCTGCAGCTGGGTTGCAGTGACACCGAGTTTGGAGCCCTCTTTTCAGGGAAGGTGGTTGCTTGCAGGGAGATGCGGGGCCGGCTAGTGGCCGAGCGTGCGTAGCTGGGACAAAGCGTTCGCGGTTGGCAGGGCCTCCTGGCTGGGCAGCCTGCTGCCGTCGTGACACATGTAAGTTCATTTCCGAGCCCTTAACCAGCACTCCCGGTGGGCGGCCAGTGTCTGGACACTGAAGCCCTGGTCACTCCCCATCGGCGGTCTTTCCAGACGATTCCTCAGGTCTGCAGAGTGCTGAGAAAGGAAAGGGCTCTTCAAATCCTTAGCAGGAATCGAGGCTCTGGAACCTGTCTTTTCCTGAGGCCCGTGCCTCGGTTCCCATCCCTGCTGGGGGATCGCGGTGGACGCGCTGAAATGGGGGGTCAGGCTGTCATCTCCGGAAGAGACTGGCGACACCTGTGAGAAGACAGGAGCGCTGGCTGGACGGATGGACGGATGGCCCCAGTCTCCCCGCGGCTCGCGTGGACTCAGGCCACGTGGGAGCCCCTGGGACCTGCCGAGAAGGTTGTCTGATGCTCTTAACTCCAGTCACCGGTCCACGGAAAGCTCACAGACGTGGGCCACCTGTGAGGGAGAAAATGGAGCTGGACGGTGGTCTGGGACTCGGCGACCGGCAGATAATCAGAGATTAGAAATTTGTCTTTCATGAAAGTTCAACTCTTGCCATCCAGTGTTTGAACATGGATTTTCACAAAAGTGTCTTTCTTTTTAGATTCTTAGATTCATACCAATGTGCTCAAAACAGGCATAGAACTCTAAAATCAGGAGAGCTTAGTAGCACTTATTCAAGCCTTTGAAAATCACTTTTATTTTTTACCTCCTAGGAATTTATGCATTTACTTTTCAGCTTTATCGAGGTATGATTGACAAACAGGATTGTAAGATATTAGAGTGTACAACATGATTTGATAAACGTAAACACTGTGAAAAGATTCCCTCCATCTTGTTAATGAACACATTTATCGCCTCACATACGCCTTTGTTTTCTTTGGCCATGCCACGCGGCTTGCGGGATTTTAGTTCCCTGACCAGGGATCAAACCCGGGCCCCCTGCAGTGGAACTGCAGGTTCCTAACCACTGGACCACCAGGGAAGTCCCATATTTCTCTTTTTTTTTGGTGAAAACAATGAAGTTCTGCTCTCTTGCCAAATTTCAATTATACATAGTACGGTTTCAGCTATAGTCACCATGTTTTACATACATCCTCAGACCTTGAAAATGATTTTTTAACACAATTATTCACAGACAATGCAAAGAGAGAACATCTTAATAACGACCCCCAATACCACCACTAACATCACGCAGACCCTGCCAGCTCCTTCCTGCTCATGTGTGTACATACATATGTGACTTTTCTTCAAAAATGGGATCACGCTGCCATACGATTTATTTTCCTACTTAGCAGTAAAGCGCAAGCCTCTGTTTTATTAACATATGGTGATAACGTCATTATAGTAGCTACAAAGTCCTATTTTGGGCACATCCTCCAATTTAATAACTGACCCTCCTAGTTGTCATTTAGGTAACAACCGATGTCTTTGTCTCCTAAACACCTATTCTGAGCATCCCCGCACTTCAGTCTGAGGTGACTTGACCAACAGGCGGTGGAGATAGCAACTCTGTCACCCCAGGTGTGTCCCTCTGCTGGCGTGACCTCTCCTGACGTCAGTCTCCCGGGGCCACACCTGTCTGCTGGAGAAGGAGGCCTGCGGGGGGGAGGGCGGCTCCCGGCAACAGAGGACGTAGCTCTCTTGGGCATCGGCCTGATGAGCCTGGCGTGACTGCCACGGAGCTGGCTGCCGGGGTGGCGGGGGGCGGTAGGGACTTCTGGCTGAGCCCAGGCTGCCCAGAGAACCCAAAAGGAAGTGAGGCATTGTGGTCCTGCACCCAGTTTGGGTGCTTTGTCTTGTAGCAAATGGTCCCGAGCAGGGGCCAAGACAAGGCGTTTATTTTTATTTATTTATTTTTTAACATCTTATTGGAGTATAATTGCTTTACAATGGTGTGTTAGTTTCTGCTTTACAACAAAATGAGTCAGTTGTACATATACATATGTTCCCATATCTCTTCCCTCTTGCGTCTCCCTCCCTCCCACCCTCCCCATCCCACCCCTCCAGGCGGTCACAAAGCACCGAGCTGATCTCCCTGTGCTACAGGGCTGCTTCCCACTAGATATCTACCTTACGTTTGGTAGTGTATATATGTCCATGCCTCTCTCTGGCTTTGTCACAGCTTACCCTTCCCCCTCCCCATATCCTCAAGTCCATTCTCTAGTAGGTCTGTGTTTTTATTCCTGTCTTACCCCTAGGTTCTTCATGACTTTTTTCTTTTCTTAAATCCCATATATATGTGTTAGCATACGGTATTTGTCTCTCTCTTTCTGACTTACTTCACTCTGTATGACAAGGTGTTTATTGACCTCTGAGAGGCTCTCACAACAGACACTCGTCCCAATCAGATCCTACGCTAGCCCTGAGAGTTGGTTCTTCTGCTTTCATTGTCTAGACCATGAAGCCAAGGTTTAGGACGGAAGCCACCCGCCTGACCACACAGCACAGGGAAATGCAGGGGTGAGGGCTCTGCCGCTCACTCCAGGCTGAGGCTGAAGTCACCCCACTCTGCCAGGAGCCCGATTGGCCCCCGGAGCAGGTGTCCGGGGTCAGCTCTGAGCAGCTCGTGTGAACGCACGGTGGTGGCTTGTGGGCGTCCGTAAGTCAGAGCTAGGTCGTCTGCCTCGCCACGTGAAAGCACTCTGACTTTGAGAGTGTCACGCGTTAACTTAACTAGGATGCCTTATCCCACAGCCGTTGTGGGATCACACCTGGCATCTGGTCCTGCTGACCTCGGGTGGCCTCGGCCTGCAGCGGCTTGAAGCAGGGTTTCGGTTCCTGGCCGGCGACCGAGGTCGGTTCAAGGCGGTGAGAGCATCGAATCCTAGCGGCTAGACCAGACGGAAAGTAGTGAAACAAGTAGAGTATTTATTAAGAGAAAAAAAGAGTATGTGTGGATAGACACACAAGCAGACTCAGAGAGAGTCGTGCCCTCGTGGCAGTTGGAATCACTTTTATGGGGCATTTCTTCCGGGTTTCTTTTGACCAATCATTTTGATTTGCCTGGTTGAAAGTCCATATTTGGCGTACCTCAGGATTTTCCCATGTGTGTGGGTGCATCTCTTAGCCAAGATGGATTCTACGGAAGAGGCCTGTGGGTAGTGAGCATTAGTTGCCATCCCTTAGCATCACTCCTCTTTTGACCTCCAAGGAGCCTTTCTGCGCATGTGTAGTTGGGGAGGTCTCCTGACTTCGAGAATGAGGAATACGTGGTCTCTTATCTCCTGTCTGGGCAGGGCCAGCCTCCTCTCTCAATTGTCCTGTTATTCCCGTATCGGAGTATTGTTCCACAGGGGAGGAACTCAGACCATTTGCCGGGAGAGCCCATCTGCCTCTTGCCCGCTGCGCTTCCAGCAGGTGGGGATGGGCCCTCTGTGCTTCTCTTCCCCCGTCTCTCAGCACCACACCTGGTGGTGGGGTGGGCTTTAGCCGGACACCTGTTACTACTGCGTTTCCATCCCCGCCCGGGCTGAGATGACAGACCTTAATGAACCGCTGGCCTCGGGGTACTGCCATGCGCTCAGCCAGCCTGTCTGGTGATGGCTGATGCGCTCAGAGCCCATTTCCAGTGGGATTGCCGACAGCGGTACAAGTGGAAGTCGGTTCTGAACCATGAGTGGAACCAGGATTTCCTCCAAAAGGGCACTTTCACCAAGGGCAGAGGTCACTCACTTCCGTGAGTAGGGACTGGGGCAACACCATTACCAGCATCCCCGACTCAACCAAGCTTATCCGATTCTTACAACCGCAGACTAAGATGAATAAGACATAAAAGGCCCAACACGTACGAATGCTTCCGGTGACAGAAACTGGAACTAAAACATATTTTCCTGTCGATGCTGAATGGGGTCAACTATAAATTGAGGGGAAGACAGATTAAGAGTCTGAGAAAGAGTGACTGAAAATAAAATACTGATCACAATTGACTAAACAAGGTTCGGTCTCATCTGGGGTGACACATGTGTGTCTTTAAAAACTCTGCAGTACCTTCTGTAATCCTGAGATCTTAATACAGGTTGTGTTAAACTGAGTTGAGAACTACTGTGCTGTAAGTACCTGGCTGCACAGCAGAATTGTATTTTAACTTGCAAATTACTTAGAGCAACCAGGCAAGGTGGGTTCGGGCGCCCTCTGGTGGCAGCGTACAAGCTGCGGGGAGGTTTTCAACTTTCTTCTCTCTTGGGTTGACGTCCACAGGCGAAGTGCCCTCCTCCTTCTGTCCACAATTCGTACTTGAGTCCCTTTCTGCTGGCGGTAGCATCCTCCCGTTTGTCCTCACCCTGCGTCCTCTCGTGCAGAATACCTGAACCCAGAGAAAGGAAAACAGCTTTGAAAAGAGAGAGCTACCCCAGGAACCAGTGTGCTGAATCTCCAAGGCCTTGAAAAGCCATGTACATCTGAGACGTCTGGTCTCTTAGACCCTGTCTCAGCATGCCTGTTTCCTTTCCTACCCTGAAAAATAAACAACGATTTGGCTTTTTATATTTTTTTCTCCTTTCAATACTAGCGTTGCTGTAACATCAGTTTCGACTTTTAATTGCATTGCATATGAAACATGTATCTGTAAATTAGCTTAAAACTAAAATCATCTCCACAGCGATTTCGTGGGAATGTGTTTGAAATGTTGCCTCTACTTTCTTGGGCCTGATGATCTGTGTGCCATTCCAAAGCCTCTATAGGCAGTTTTTGACAGAATGGAATAAGAAGACGTGGTACATATATATGATGGAATATTACTCAGCCATAAGAAAGAATGAAATCACGCCATTTGCAGCAACACGGGTGGACCTAGAGATGGTCATACTAAGTGAAGTAAGTCAGAGAAAGACAAATGTCATACGATATCACTTAGATGTAGAATCTAAAATACGACACAAATGAACTTATTTGCAAAACAGAAATAGACCCACAGACACAGAAAACAAACTTATGGTTACCAAAAGGGAAAGGGGGAGAGGGAGGGATAAATTAGGAGATCGGGATTAACAAATACACACTGCTGTGTATAAAATAGATAAACAACAAGGACCTACTGTAGAGCACAGGGAACTATATTCAATATCTTGTAATAACCTATAAGGGAAAAGAACCTGAAAAAGAGCACACATCTATAACTGAATCGCTGTGCTGTACACTTGAAACTAACACACTGTAACTCAATTATACTCCAAAAATACAAAAGAAACTTAAAAAATAAAAGAAATACCAAAAAAAATTAAAGGCAGTTTTCCAGGCCAGGCTTTGTTTTACTTCACCCTCTGTCCTCCCAGGAGTGTTTCCTCCACCACCAGAGGCCCAGCTGAGAAGATCCAGGTGTGTGCTCTCTTGAGCTACATCCTTCAGAGTCAAAGAAATTGCCCAAACCTATCAGAGCGACACCTTAGATGCACTCGGCCCACCGGCTCTGACTTGTGAGGCAGGATAAACACTCGGCTACCATGGGAATCATCTGTCTGTCTGGGCTGTTTCTCACGGGCAAAACCAAGTGCTCAGAAATGCCTCAGGTGCCTTCTGACGGAGTTCGTTGTTTACCATGCTTACCACTGGGCCGATAACTTTCCATTCCAGCTGCTAGAGAGGGCTCTGCTTTGGGCTCCAGACATTCTTCTCTCCTAACATGTCATTCTTTTGGAAAGGCCAGTAATGGTCCTCGTAATGTGGGTGGTCAGATTACCCAGCAGTACAGAGTGTCTCGCTGCAGACACCAGCTTCCACTTCAAAAATGTGTCATCACCATTGTCACCTTCACCATCACCATCACCTTCACAATCACCATCACCATCACCTTCACAATCACCATCACCATCACCTTCACCATCACCATCACCATCACCACCATCACCACCACCATCACCATCCCCCACCATCGATATCAGCTTCCACTTCAAAAATGTGTCATCACCATTGTCATCTTCACCATCACCATCACCTTCACCATCACCATCACCTTCACCATCACCATCACCATCACCATCACCTTCACCATCACCATCACCTTCACAATCACCATCACCATCACCTTCACCATCACCATCACCATCACCACCATCACCACCACCATCACCATCCCCCACCATCGATCACCATCACCATCACCATTAGCATCACCGTCACCATCGTCATCACCATCACCACCATTATCACCATCATCCCCACCACCATCACCACTATCACCACCATCACCATCGTCATCACCACCGTCAACACCATGATCACGACCATCACCACCATCATCACCGTCACATCAACTCCTTGGCCTAAGGCCATAAAACTACCGCGTGGTAGAGTTTGCATCAAACTCTAATGATGACCTTCAGAACATACACACTCTTCCCCACTGGACTCTAACGTTGCCGGCCTCAGCGTCTTCAGAACATACACACTCGTCCCCACTGGGCTCTAACGTTGCCGACCTC
Source organism: Neophocaena asiaeorientalis asiaeorientalis (assembly GCF_003031525.2). Taxonomy (NCBI): domain Eukaryota; kingdom Metazoa; phylum Chordata; class Mammalia; order Artiodactyla; family Phocoenidae; genus Neophocaena; species Neophocaena asiaeorientalis. Next base: position 1,810,037 of record NW_020173202.1, read on the forward strand.
TGCGTCTTCAGAACATACACCCTCTTCCCCCTGGGCTCTAACGTTGCCGGCCTCTGCGTCTTCAGAACATACACACTCTTCCCCACTGGGCTCTAACGTTGCCGGCCTCAGCGTCTTCAGAACATACACACTCTTCCCCCTGGGCTCTAACGTTGCCGGCCTCTGCGTCTTCATCTGTAAAGTAGAGACAGTAATGGTACCTCTCTAATGAGGGTTTGTGCAGGTGAAGCAGGAGCACGTGTATAGCTCTCAGCGTGAAGCCTCGTGTGCACTCAGTAAGTGCTAGTTTGTGGGTCACAAAGGTGTGTTTGCCAGACCCTCTAGGAAATGGTGGGATGTCGACAAGGCCAAGTGTCTCTTTCTTCAAATTTCAACCTTCTGTTTGATATATTAGTTCTTCCATTGATAGAGTTTTTGAATCGGAGTCAAAGAAGATGTGTACTGTGAACAGAAAGAGCCCTGGCCCGGGAGGTAGGAGGCCTGAGCCCTGAGCCTGCCATGCCTCTAACTCTGCGATTTCTAGGCGTGGTCCCAGACCAGCTGCCTCAGCATCGCCTGGGAGCTTGTTAGAGATGCTGCTTCCTGGGCCCCAGCCCAGACCCACAGGGTCAGACATGCTGGGGCCGAGCCCGGCAACCTGGGGGATCCTGGCTCATTCTGTGCTGTTGGTTACATTATTCAGCTTGTTCCCCTGTGGGATGAGAGGTCCGGAGAGGGTCAGCCAGCACCCCGACCCTCCTGCACGAGTGTGCCTCCGGGGACGCCCTCCCTGGGGGCAGCTCACACCCTGGATTTTGACTTCATGTTTCCCTTGAAAGGAGGGGCCTTCCTCGACCTCAGGGTGTAGACCCCGGGCTAGCTGGGCCCCGGGGCACCGTCAAGGCCTCTGCCCCAGGACGGGCACCACGACAGTTGATGGAGCAGCAGGGAGTAGGGGCAGAGCTGCCTTTTCGGGCACGGGTGTGATGTGTCTTGAAGGCGCTGAGATGATTTGGTCGCGTTGTGGGAAACGAGAGGGCAGAGCTCTAAGTCCGGAGGTGAAGGGCGTGGAAGGGAGGGACGCCGGGGGATGCTGGCTGTGCACGAGCCCTTCATCCCGGCCCCGCTGCTGCTCCCACGAAGTGAAGTCTGGAAAATACAGTGAGGTCCTGTGGAGCCCGCCCCCCACGGGCCTCGACAGCGTGAGGGAGGGGAGCCCGCCTTCGTCACTGTCCCGTGTCTCCTGCTGTGCGTTGCTGAGCTAACAGAAGGTGATATTAAGTGCGCGTGCCTGTTGCAAGGCTTCCGTGAGGGGAAGGCTAGAGTCGGGGTAAGAAATTCGCGTCCCCTCCCCGCCCACGAGAGGTACACAAGCTCAACATAAAAAGGTGGAAAGTATCCCCGAGAGACACTGGTCGTCCTCAACTCCCCTCCGCCACAGACCTCCGGTTTCTGGGGTCTGAGGAACGTGGGCGATCTCTCCGCATTTCAGTCCTGACTGCGATGACACAGCCGGTGAGAAGGGCGGACCCCCTCCCGCTCTTCTGGGGCAGGCGCCGTGGGCTCGAGGTGAGGTCCACCCACTGCTCTGTGTTCACCGTTCTCAGGCCTGGCTTCCCCACCTGTCAGACGGGAGTGTCCCGTGAGCAGACAGCCGTCCACAGGGCTTCAGGCAGGGACCTTGCAGACGTGCTGCCTCGTCTCAGGCAGGTGTGCAAACGCCCCCCATTCCGCCGGAAGCAGCCTCGGCATCACCGTGGAGGCACGAGCCGACCAGGGGCCTCACCGTTGGGAGAAGCGTCCTGACCTTCAGAGCCACGTGTCCAGGGCTCCATCTGGGGGTTTCCTTATGTTTCCCTGCAGCACCTTCCTTGGGACTTTTCTTACATACGCGCATATTTGACGTGGTTAAGATTGGACGGACCGTACCACTATGTCTCATGCTTTCATTACACAGAGTTATTTCTTCAGCGTGTCTCCTGGCCCCTAACATTTCTTATAAAGGTATTTTTTCCAGACTGCACGATGATCTGCATAAGATGGTTATAATACGGGAAACTACGCTTCGGGCATCTGGGAGCAGCCGAGGCGCTCAGCAGGGTACACTCTGCTTCTTGGGAGAGGGCGGGGGAAGCAGGCCCAGCGAGGGGCAGAGGGAGAGGGCAGAGCAGACAGGGCCTGGGGCCGTCAGAGGTCACAAAGAGGACACGGGCTTTTTCTCAGAGCAAGACAAGGAGCCGTTGGATTTCTGAACACTTTTGCTGTGATTACTATGATTGAGATATGATTCATGTCATAAACATCGTCACCTTCAGTGTGCAACCTGGGGACTTCCAGTGCATCCACTGATTCCAGAACGCTCCCCCCATCTCAACAAGAGGCCCTGTACCCCGCGGAATGACTCACCGCGGACTCTGATGGCCAAGGGGCTCCAGGAACCAGGCCTGGCACCTGCCTCTTTGCTGGCCTTTCTGAGGCCACCCCTCGCTCTTCTCCACACACCTTTCACCCCAGCTGCTACGGTCTGAATGTCTGTATCCCCCCAAAGTTCACGTGTGAAATCCTAACCCCCCAACAGGTTAGTGTGAGGAGGTGGGGCCTTTGGAGGTGATGAGGTCATGAGGGTGGAGCCCCACGAATGGGGTCAGTGCCTTATAAATGGGACCCCAGTGAAGACACAGCAAGAAGACGGCCGTCCATAACCGGCTCCTGGGAGAGCAGTGCCCGTGCCTCCCCCGTCCTGGCCCTGTTTCCCCCGTGGCTCCGCCACACCCCTGTGCTGTGTCTCGTCGTGGCCACCTCTCCCGCTGAGAACACGCCTGGCCCCCAACTTGCTCCTGGACAGACGCCCCTGGGCTGGGACCAGCCCCGGCATACAACATATGCTGGATAAGTGGTTACTGAGTGAATAAATCTTAAAATTTAATTTAGCAGGCATGGGAAGAAAGATGCATGGATACTTAGAAGCCCCTCAGCAGGCCTCCGGAACAACGTGGGTGCACCTTCGCAGGTGCCGACTTTTGCCTCAGCAGCTAGAGAGTCCCGGCCTCCGAGACGAGACGCCTGAGGAGGGGGAGGGGTGAGGGGCGGCTCGGGGCTCCGGGGTGGAGCCGGGGGTCATTTTTGATTGTGCCAACCCGGCGGGGGGTGGATTCCGGGGATGCTGTTAAACCCCCCAGTGCACAGGCGGGCCCACAAGGATGACGGGCCTCCGATATCAACCGGGCCGAGGCTGGAAGAGCCAGTTCTGCAGCCGCGTCCACCTTCTGGGCAGGGACGTCCCGGGGAAGCCTGTGGCCGTGGATAGGACGTGTGGCCCGGGAGGGGAGGGCCAGGCCGGGCTCGGTGAGCGCAGCAGGCTGGCCCAGCTTTGGAACCTGGGCATCCATCGTGGGGGACCCGGCACGGCCAGGCGCAGAGGTGTTTGGACGTGGAAGCATTTGGGAATTCTGTTAGGGGCGGAGGGGCAGGCAGTTCAGGGTGCTGGTCTCCAGGTCTGCGAGGTAAACAGCCGAGGTTGGAGCTGGATGAGGCCGGGCGCTGGCAGGGATATGGGGACTTGCGTGGGAGGGGCTCAGCCCCCGCTTCTGCTCTTCACTTGGTGCAGGAACCTGGGGATGCCTCTTCTCGCGATGGAGAAGATGCAGAGGAGGGAGCGGTGGCAGGGGATGGAGACGGGGATGGAGGCAGGGATTCAGGACTTCCTGGGATGGCTTGGGAGTGAGGCCTGGGACACAACTGCCCGGGTGCGTCTGGGCCTTCCAAGGGTCTTCTGCTTCCTAACCTGTGCGGTGGAGATAGGCATCAACCGTCCAGAGTCAGCGTGAGGGCTCCGGAAGAACACAGGCTCGGAAGGGTTCTGAGTTCGCCTCGCAGGGGAGATGCTTGGACACCGTTGGTGAGGTCACGACTGCGGGAAAGGAGGGAGGAACTGGTGACGGGGGGGACAATCGCCTGGGGACAGGTGGGGCCCCCTGAGAGACTTTGGGATGCCCCCAGCTTGAGGAGTTTGCCAGACACCTAGCTGGAAATGTAAAGGTGCTGTTGGGTCCACTGTACATCTGGAATTGAGAGGAGAAGTTTAGGGCGGAGGTAAAGGGCAGGGGGCTGGAGCTGTGGACGGGGGAGACCAAGGACAGACAGTACACACAGAAAACCGGGGACCAAGCCTGGGGAAGTTCCATTTGTTGGCAGGAAGCGTGGGAGGGGCGGAAGGGGGAGGGGAGGGGAGGAGGTGTCGAAGGTGGGTCCACTCCATATCCTGGACCATTGCATCCTGTCTCCTTCTAGAACCTTCCATGCTCTAAGTCCCATGTTTGGTAACTGTCAGTCTCCCCCTCAGCCAGGAACCAGGGCATTTTGTTCACCCTTGTAACTCCATCACCGATGATACTGTCTAGCATACAGTAGGTGCTCAGTAAAGATTTGTAGAATAAGTCGAACGGGACAGGGTTCCGTAACTAAAACCGGGCATTGCTGAGCTGCCCTTATCCTGCACGAGTGCAAACTTGTTCCCGCGTCTCTCAGAATTTCTCCTTCAAACGCTGGAAAGGGCCAGGAATCGGCCCTGTTCCACCCTGGATTTCTGAGACCGCACCGTCCTCCAGTCCTCCCAGAATCAGGTGTGCAGTGTGTGGCCCGTGAGCATCCCTTTTAGAGTCAGATGGCCCTGCGTCACCCGGAGCACCCGGGCCGGGACCTGCCCAGTTTCCAGACTTCACAGGAGCTCGGGGCTCGGGCCTGGGGAGAGCTGGGAGGTTTGCTCAGACCTGCAGGCCTGAGTGGCCCCAGCCCCAGGGACCTCTGTGGCCACCTGGGAATAGAGTGGCTGGAGGGCTAGAAGCCCCATGGGTGGGGATGAGGCTACCACGCGGGGACCTCAGGGGCTGGGCACCCGAGCTCACCCGTCTCGGTGTTGCCGCCTCGTGGCTCCTTGAGGCCCCGGCTTCCTGGGCTTCCAGAGATGTCCCCGGCCCACTGTCCGGTGTCCAGGAGGCCCCAGGATGGCTCGGAGAAGATCAAGGGCCCGATTTCCAAATTGATGCTAAGAGTAGCTAAGGAGAAGGGACTTTAGGGAAATTAATGGAAACGTTTAAGTGAAATCACCCTGCAGGCGACCCTTACAAACTGTGCAGCTGTGGAAAAGGGAGGGACTAGTACAGACAAGAGGGAGGGAGCCGTTCAGACAGAATTACCAGCAGAATCAGTCACGTCCCTCACCCCCTGCCCTGTGCACACAGCTGTGGTCGATGGCTGACCTCACCCTGGAAGCTGCGGAGGCAGGCAGGGTCCCTGCACTCGCAGACCCCGGCCCGGAGCCCGCCGGTGACCAGGTGCCCGAACGCCAGGTGAGGGAGGGAGGGCAGGCAAAGCGCTGCTGTGACTTAGACACCAGGACACGGAGACGGGGCGAGGGGGCACTGCAGAATCGAGCTGCAGACATTTCATTTCTCACAGAAGAGCAATTATCCAATAATAACGTCAAAACACCAAAACTGCGTGGAATAGCTTCTGTTTCAAACTCAAATACGTGCTCTCGGTGGATAGCCAGTAACGGAGAAAAGAGCCTTTAGAATTTCAGTGAGCAAGTGCTGGAACGCTTGAGCACACCGTCAGGCCGAGAAGACCCCCTGGCGGGGCCATCCTCCCGTGGACACGGGCCCCAGAGCGGCGGCCTGTCGGCTGCAGGGCCCAGGCTCTGGCGGCCGCTCAGCATGCACTGTGGTTTCCTTCCCAGCCACCCGGGCGGGTGGCCCTGCGGGGCCGCTTCCCAGGGCCCCAACCCGCAGTCCGGCCTCGGGAACCTGCTTCTCGGCCTCTGGGTCCCAGCTCGGTCTGTCCTGTGGGCACTGCCTCTCTGCCAGCTGCTGTCCAGTTCTGGTCTCAGGGTTGGCCGTCTGATCGCAGAACGTTCACTGCCTCTGGCCCTTACAGGCCGGGCAATGGAGACGTGGGCGCTGGAGCCACCGGCTGCCTTGGTCGTCGGTGAGCCGCGTCCTAGAGCACGCGGCTCACCAGAGCACTCCTCCCGGGACAGCCGGGTGTACGGGAGCCGGAAGCTCGTGTCAGCTCTCGGGGTCTCATCCCCGCCACACCCTCTGGTATTTCCTTCGAGCCCTCTCCTGTAAATGGGATATTGTGACGGTAACTTTGTGGTGAGGTAGCTGCAGGAAGAGGGTGGGGTCCAGTCTGGGGCCGGGAATTTTGCATCACATGAGCTGACTGAGCCTGTGCTGGGCCTGGTCTCAGCCGTGGGTCTGCCCGTGTGGGTGGTGTCGCCATGTTGCCCAGGAGGGACGGTGCAGAACACGGAGCTGGGCTTAAAGGGCTTAATTCCATACGCTCGTATTCTAATATGGCCACCAAGTGGTTATCAAACATTTTTTTAAGAAACGCAAAAACTGTCAAGTCAGTGGCCGACTCCTGTCTGATTTCCAGTCCGAACGGGACTTGAAGTTTGTGCTCTGGAAATGAGAAGTGAGAAAATGTTCCCACGGCGTGGCCTCCACCAGATGCACCCATCGTTTCCCATCTGCTGATCGAATAGCTCAGCTCACGCAGCCCCCGCAAACCATCCTAAACCCCTCAATTAATAAGATTGCTTGGATTAAATAGAACCGCCGAGCAGTGCTCTTGGGAGTTATCTAATAATTTGTGACTGCTTTGAAGATCAAGTGAAGACATCAAAGGAAGTTAACCTGATCCTTCCCACCCGAAACGTAAACATACCGAATTTGACACCCGCTGAGAACTGCTGGGTAACCTTTCAGGGATCTGCTGGGAGGTGACCTCACTGACCACTTCCTGGGCATGAGATCTAGAGAGCCTTGGGCTCTGGGCGCTCAAGGACACTGGCCCTCAGGAATCTGGGGGACAGCGGGACACCCCATGCTCCCTGGATGCTTTCTCGTAGATGGGGTGGAGTTATGCTCATCACACGCCGGAATGCGTTGCATCTGCTTTTTCCGCTACATTTCTTCCCATCGCTTCACACAGACCGAGGAGGTCAGACTTCCCAGACATCACGTAGACTATCTGGAACCACCCCTCCAATCCCAATGACCAGTCAGTACTCAACTAGTGTTTGTTGCATTAGGGAACAAATGTTTATGAAGGGCCTACTATGCGCCGGGCGATGCGTTGGGCCTAAAGGGACACCACAGCACAGCCACGACCCTCAGGATTAAAGTCTAGTAAAAGGTGAGAGAAATGTCACGAAGTATGTCACAAGGACATGATAGAAACAGAGCAGCCAAAAATCGATGTATATGATGGGTACTCCCCCCAAGTCAAGAGGACCATGTTCCTTTACAAATCTCAAGGATCACTGGACGTGAAAACTGAACACCGCCTTAGGGGCCTTTGGGTCCTCTAGCTTCCTCTTGAGCCTCAGGGCCACGGGGGGAGCTCGGACCACACAGCCCCAGCCCCAGTCTGAGCTGCCGTGTGAGTTTCTCCGGCTGCAGTAACAAAGTACCACAGACCCAAACGGAGCAGACATAGTGGGTCATTTAGATTGGATATAATCCGACAAGCCTCACACATCGAAAGGGATGGAGGAGCCTCAGAGATGCAGGGGTGGGCTGTGCTTTGAAGCGGGGGAGAGGTCTGGAGTGGACTTCCAACATGTCCCTGATGGAGAGCAGTGCGTGTCTCAACAAAACAACATGCGTGTTGAGTACCTTCTATATTTGGTTTCGGGATGCATTCTGCAGTTCTCTCCCTTTGGAAAAGTAGCTTCCAAAGAGTACCCCTTGGGTCAAGTTTGAAACATCCGTGATTCCCCGATTCACACATCTGTGGAAAGTATGAATTGTTCCAGGATTAAATTTTGCAAAAGCGAAGAGTCCGTTTCAGCCACTTCCAGGCGTGTGGGACCCTAGGAAAGCTCCTTAATTCCTCTATACCTGTTTCCTTACCTGTCGAATGAAGATGACCCCAGGACCACCCCCTTCATCGTGTTAGAGGTTCCGAGGAGGTGATGCGCCGAAGCTGGTTGCTGGGTGCTCAACAAGCAGCGGCCGCCGTTGCCACCGCCGTCGCTGTCACCACCCGCAGGGCCTCAGTCTCAGGGTCAAGGGGGAGGCTTGCTGGGAATTTTGTAAATTATGGGATATGGATCCTATTTCTAAGGATATCTAAAATACCTCGGTCTTATCAGGAGACTATAAAAGGCCTCCATTTAATGAGAAATTACTGAGGCTGAAAATATGTACTTAGAGTTCACGTAGGACATGCGCTTCTGTGACTTATGATATTTCCCTGTGCGACGGGTTATTCAAGCATCAATTTCCTCACGGATAGCTTCGTGTTCAGTTGGGATCCCTGAGTCCTTTGACGTGGTGTGTGGGTTGAGTTATAGCGTCGTGCAGAAGCTCTCTGAGCCGGGCTCCTGCTCCCATCCCACGGCCACTGAGACGTGTGGACTCCTCACTCTGGCACTAGGTTTCCAAGGACAAAAGTCACGGCGGGTCCTGCCTAGAGTGAAAGGTTCTCTGGGCAAAGCCTGCTTTCCTTTTTGCTTTTTGTCTTGTGTTTGCCTGTTTCCAGTAGGTGGCAGTCCGAGCCTACAAATAACACCGCGATGTGGGCCCCTGGGGGCACGGGGTGGGGTGGGGGTGGGGTCATCTGTGTTGGGTGAGGGCCCAGCCAAGTCCTGTAAGTGCGGTACTCACTCCCAGGACTGTTCCCAGGGGACTGCCTTCAGCAGAAGGAGAGCATTGTTCACTGGGTTTTCTGAGTTTGTTATAAAGGAAAAATCCATAATGTTAGAAAATCTGCAGCCTCTCTGGTTTTTCAAAAACCTGCATCTCTCTTGACAAGCTTAAAGCTGCAGAGAGAGAAAGTTACAGGTTCTAAAACAACTCTGTGTACTTCACTCCTTCACCGAACCTAGGTGCCGCTGGCTCACAGGGGAACTTTTAACAACGAAACCACAAAATACTAGAAAAGGAAGGGAAGAGGTGTTAACGATGTTGGGGGCAGGTGCGGGGGGGAGATTTCCGCCGATTTGGACGGACGGCGTGGACGGCAGAGGAGAAGCAAAGTCCCGCTGGAGTCAGGCCCCTGCGGGGGGAGAGAGCTGCGTTTTTCTCCCAGGTTTGTCATTTTCGAGCACAGTTGGGTGGCTGAGACTGAGGAAGGACCGCCCCTTGCCCCGCAGACCTGCACAAAGGCTGGGAAGACTCCGAAGGTGTGGGGAGCCTTGGGGTTGTGGGTGAAGGTGGGAGGGGATTAGGGGAGACCTGTGAAGACGTGGTCTGGAAAGACCTGGAAGTTTCTCAGGGCATGAGGAGGAAGAGGGCCATTCCAGGGGGAGGAAACCATGGCTACCTGCACAGCAGTGGGCACGGCGGCCTCCCGGGGCCCCAGCGGAGAGACACAGGGAAGGGCGGTGTGGACACAGTGGCAGGCAGGCTGCAGCCACGTGGTGACCGCAGGTGTTGCTGCATTTCGTGTCCGGATGTCCCAGCCAGGTGCAGGGTGAGTCCTTAAGCCGATGACTTGTTCACCACGGTCGACCCTTAACATTGTCCTGGAGACTTTGTCACCTTGGTCACTATCCGTGTCCTGGCTCTGTCTGGATTGGACGAATTCAAGGAAAACGTTGTCCCCCAAGAGTCCTGAGTTTTACCTCCAAATGTTTCGGTGTAAACTTTATGACGTCACTTCTGTGTTGAGCCTCAGTTTCTCAGCTGTCACAGGGCGGTTCTTGGGGAAAAATATTGTCCTGTCAGATGAGCCTTACTTGAGTTACTGAAAACATCTTGAATTAGTAGCAAATATTCCACCTTTCAGTGTGGCCCTTGGTAAGTGAGCGTCTACAAGCGCTTGCTTTCCAAATCTCCTTCCTGGACCCGTGGCCCTTGCAAATCTGGAGTCGGCCTGCATGAGGACGGGTCATAGGACACGGTTTTCGTTCCAGGGCTAACATTACATCCTTACTGAAACACGGCCTGGGCGTTATTTAAGCGTTACTCACTCCGCGGGCTTCTCCGCACACTTGGGAGAACAGGGTCACCTCCTCCGTCATGGCTGTTTGGCACTCTTGCGGGCATCTTGGAAAATCCCCACCCGGGTGCCCTTTCAGGGCTGAGCCCGCTCGGGAGGAAGCGCTGAGCCGTGCTCGCTAATCCCTTTGCTTCAGCGTGTAAACCTAAACCGTGGCTCCTTCCAGGTCAGTCCTCCTGACTCAGACAGCAGACACCTCCGCACCCCTCCCTGTTCTCTTGATGTTTGTAGCTTTGGCCCCTGTCAGACAGCTAATCTTGCCTCTATGCGTTTCTGCGGATAAGCCTTCAGCAAGTCACAGCGTGGGTGCAGCTCCCAGCTTTCCCCAGAGGAGTGTTGGGTCCCCTCCTGCCCTCTGGTCCCAGGGGAGCCTGCCCCTCGGGCATGCGGGTCCCTGCACACCGTCCCCCCTCCTGGTGCGCCTTCGGCTCCGTGGATTGGCCCCCATCCCAGGCAAGGTGCTGCGATTCCCTCTCAGCCTTTGACAGATAAGGCAGGAGAGCTCAGAGGTAGCCGAGGGCATCACGCGCTGTCATTATCAGAATAAAAGCTGGCAGGAGAACTCCAGAAAGGAGGTCTCCTTTAGAGGCAGGTGACGGGCGAGATTTAGGAAAATGTGTGTCTGTGGCTGCAGGAGCCTGGGTGAACCGAGATAAGTGTTGGATTTTTAACTCAAGAGGGGTCCCCCAGGCATTCTTCAATTTAGTTAACATTTTATAAAGCTCATCGCTGTGTCGTCAGTTCTGCAGTTGGGCTAACTCCCCTCCCCCATCTCCCGTAAGAAGTAAATCTGCAGACTCATGAAACACCGCTGGCTGAAAGCGTTCCTATGTTATCTTACTAGTGGAAGCCATTGCACCATTTCAGCCGTCCTACCTAAGGAGCAGCCCTGCGGCCTCTGAGGGAGGAGCGGGTTGCCCAGCAGAGACCCCCATCCCGGGAACATTTCCCCACAGGAGACCCGCTGGTGGATCAGAGCAGCCACCCTCCGTGGCCAAAACCAACCCTCCTCACAGTGAGATCACGACTGGTTCCCAGGGCTGGAGGGCAGAGCGGCAGCTGCAGACCCAAATCCCACCCCTTTTGGAAGGGACATTTTTGCCCTAAGGCGCAAATACACTGGCATCGCCTCGCGACAGATTCAGCTGCCCAGGAGATGTGAAGCCATTTAGTCATGGAGTTGTCTTTTGCGTCCGATTAACCAAATGTTTTTCTCCAAAGGCGACTAATCCAGCCCAGCTCTCACATCTGCACAGTAAATCACGTCGGTGTGAACTGCCCAGGCTTCCTTTATCCCACAGAGGACGCCCGGCCGACAGGAGAGCACGTTCTGTGACCCGCACCCGACGTCAGCCTTCTCCCCCGACAGGTCCGTGAACGCACCTCGGCTCACCTGGGACGGAGCAGGGCAGTGCAGGTCCTCAAAGCTGAGCCGTGGGAGAAACCCCTGTAAACGGGCCCCCTTTTTGGGCAATGCTGGCTGAAAAGCCAACGCCTTCTGCTATGAAAACCTCTTTCAACGGGAAACATTCTCATCAAAAAAGGAGTTTCCGCTCAACAACCAGTAATGCAAAAAATTACCAGTGAGGGACTTCCCTGGTGGTCCAGTGGTTGGGACTCAGCGCTTTCACTGCCGAGGGCCCGGGTTCAATCTTTGGTTGGGGAACTAAGAGCCCGCATGCCGTGCGGCCAGAGAGATGAAAACACACACTTACACTCACACACACTCAGCCCGGCCGCCATTACCTTTCCCCTCTCAGCTCTGAGCTTTCTGTTTGCGACCCTGACTGAGGACCCTGATGTGCTGAAAAGATCCCGAGCTTTGCAGAGACAGACAGAGGGACGGAGTTTAAATTCCAGCTGCAGCGCTCAGCACATCTGTGAACTGGGGCGTCTCAACTCTCAGTCTCAGCCTGTTTATGCACAAAGAAGGAGCAATGTCTCTGCTTTCCAGGGGGCTGAGGGAGCTCAATGGGAAGTCGGCAAAAGCATTTGGCCCCAGCGGGTGGACAGTCCTGTCCCCGTGCAGCGAGGACGGAGGATCTACCGAGCACTGGAACTGGACTGACTGGAGACTCTGGTAATGGGAAGGGGCCCCTGCAGAGCAGCTCTGGGCCCTGGGAAGCCCGTCTGCTCCTGGGCTGGGGGGCAGGTGCCATGGCCCCCAGGAGGCACAGCCTGCATGGGAGGCCGGTCTCAACCACCCTGTAAATGTGACCGTGAGAACTGCTTACTGCCTGGGCCTCGGCCTCCTCATCTGAGGGGCTTTGCTAAGGCCCCCCTCGGGCCCAGCATCCCTCACTGGGAGTGACGGCTCGTCACCAGGTTCCCTCCTGAGGAGGCCAAGGGTCCAGGGCGTGAGCAGCACACTGAGAATAAGAAGCAACCTGGCTCCAGACAAGATGCCACGTAGAAAAGACACGGTGCTCAGTAAGCCATGAGCGACGTGCTGGGACCTCCCCCTCGAGCAGGCTCCCTGCGCTGCTGGCAAGGGTGAGGGGCCCGGCCAGGCTCCTACACAGTCCTGGTCTTCCCTCCGTGTCACTCTTCTCCCGCGCCCGTCCTGTCCCCTCACGCCCTGCCTCAGATCTCGTTGTGTTACCGAGTCCAGCCTCATCCTGCCTGCCGCACGACAGGCCAATCCATCCAGACACGAGGCGTCGGGGCAGAAAGAGCGACTTCATTTGGAAAGCAGCAGATGGAGGAGAGGGTGGACTCGTGTCCCAAAGACCCGTCTTGTCTGGGTTTGGATGCTCATTTCCTTTATAGAATAGAGAGGCGTAGGTGAGGAGGTAAAGTGACCTTTATAGAATAGAGAGGCGTAGGTGAGGAGGTAAAGTGAAAGTGGCCGTAAGTTCCTGGCTGCCGCCGGACTCGGGGAATGTGCCAAACTCCTCCTTCCTGCAACCATTCACAGCTCAGCATGTTTCCTGGGAGTGAAACAGAGTATTTTAGCTTATGACTCAGGCCTGGGGGCAGGGTTCCCAGAGCCGGGCCATTCGGCACACTTTAAGCTACAAGCAGCATCCCTTTAGTGATTACCTTGTAGCAAAAGCATCAGAAAACAAAGGTGAAAGAAACAGATCCAGTATGGAGTCCTAGTTGTTCTTCCCTTTTAGGGTTCCTGGTTGCAATCACTTCAGGCTCTCCACACCTTGTTCCGCCTCCCTTCCTACCTGGGACACTCCCGTGGCCCCCTCCCTGGGCTGTGCTGACAGCTCGTCAGTGGCCCTGTGCCTGGCGTCAGCTCTGCTTCTCCCTTTGGGCTGAGAAATTGTGCTCACAGCTTAATCTTCTGAAAAGTGGCTTCAGTGTGTTTCCTCCCGGACCGCCTTCTGCATTTGTTACTTTCCCATTTTGACGGCTGAAGCGAAGGGCATGTCAGTGAACTGAATAATTGTGACGAATCTTTTTAATTTTCAAGATATTCGAATGCTGTTCCCTCAACTCCTCCACACCCTGGTGACTTCACTTCAGGTTTTCCCTCAATGTGACCAAAATATGAAAGACGAGGCACTTGTTTTTCAGGCAATGCTGAGCCCGAGACCATGGTATCCCACGGACACACACACACACACACACACACACACACACACACACACACGCTGCTCTTAATCACGGCTTCTGCTCCTCTTCTTCTGAGGATACACCCCCCTTACCTTGGCGTGAAGACTGCTGGTTTACGAATTAAAAGCAGTAGACCTTTCCAGGTGGAAGTGGTCATTTCTGCTGTGATCTCTATGGCATTTCCACCTGTTAGAGATTTTTTTTTTTAACACCTAAGTCCATCAATCATTACTTAAACTTTGAACGCCTATGGGAAATATGTTAATTGCTCTATTTAAAAGCTCCCTTCAAATGAGAATAAAAGAAAGTGACTAAGTAACTGAACACGCCAGGTTCTAAAGTACCTTTGGAGCATCTCCTGTGCTCAGATCCAGGCAAGGACAGTGAGGGAGCCCAGGGCTCTGCCTCGAGGAGCGGGTCCTCCATCACCACGATTGGCGAGTGGAGGTTCTGGGTCCATCTGATCAGAAGTCTCCTCAGCAGCAGTCACCGATCTGTGTGGAAGGAGTGTTTGCACAGCCTAAGATGCTGTGCCTGTGGCCATGGGCCACCAGCTAACCTGACCATTCCTGTTACCAGTCCTTCTCGGTCAGGGGCACTGCCCCCTGGTTCAGAGGCTGTTTGGGGGGTAGGCTCATTTCTGGTTGTTGCCCTGTTTGCAGGTCCTGTAGTTCTGTAATGGGTATAGATGATGGATGCGAATGCTGTGCACTGAGTGTTTGTGTCCCCCCAGAATTCATATGTTAAAACCCTAACCCCCAATCTGATAAGTGCAGGAGGTGGGGCCTTTGGGAGGTGATGAGGTCAGGAGGGTGGAGCCCCCATGAAGGGGATCAGTGCCTTATATATGGGACCTCAGTGAGCTCCCCCTTCCTCCACGTGAGGACACAGGGAGAAGACGGCAGTCCGTGAACCAGGAAGTGGGTCCTCACCAGACATGGAATCTGCGGGGGCCTTGATCTTGGACGTCCAGCCTCCAGAACTGGGAGAAATCAATGTCTGTTGTTATAAGCCGCCCAGCATGGGGTGTTCTGTTACAGCAGCCCAATGCTCAGACAGCAAGCGTTCTACAGTGGGGGGGACCCCAAATGTTCACATGTCCCTGTCCCCAGGAAGCTCAGTAGAATACGTGTTTGGATGCAGGATGCTATCTGAAGGCATCTCGCTGTCACATATGGAGACGGTGGACCCTTCACATTGTCAGCGTGAGGAGTGAGGGACGGTGGTTGGAAAAGAGGGAAACTGCTTCCCCCAGTGCTGCTGACACAGGGCTCTCAAGATGATGACGTGGCTCCGTCCATCCATCGACAGTGTAGAGAAGCCGCCCCTGTCTTCTCTGGAATGTGAGCTGTGGCTGGAGCTCCTCTGTGGACAGAGGGACACTACCTTCATTCTCACAATTCTACCAACTCAGTTAAAGATTTGGATGTGATGATGGCGTCTTACAACATTCATTTTTTTCTAAGACAACATCCTTTGTGCTATGACAGAAGATATTTGCCTACTGTAATTCACATTTGTTTAAAAAGTAAAGCAAGAGGGACTTCTCCGGTGGTGCAGTGGTTAGGAATCCGCCTGCCAGTGCAGGGGACATGGGTTCAATCCTGGTCTGTGAAGATCCCACATGCAGTGGAGCAGCTAAGCCCATGCCCCACAACTACTGAGCCCGCGAGCCACAACTACTGGAGCCCGCACGCCTAGAGCCTGTGCTCCGCAACAAGAGAAGCCACCACAATGAGAAGCCCGTGCACCGCAATGAAGAGTAGTCCCTGCTCACCACAGCTAGAGAAAGCCTGTGCGCAGCAACGAAGACCCAACACAGCCGGAAAAAAAAAAAAAAGCAAAACAAGAAAAAAAAAACCCTCCCAGAGTATTGCTCAAGGTTTCCAATCCCATCTCCAGACTCAAATAGGTTCCACAGGCTTGTATTGTCCAACAAAAAGCAGAATGAACTCCAGCCTATATCCCGGTGTTTGCTTTTCCAACACACAGAAAGAAAAAGAGTGATTCTTTTTTCAATTCAGATATAGTGTATATTTTTGTGACTTCTTTTTGTCAGAACTCCCAGCTCAGATGCACATCTGTTTACTCTTGTGGTTGGTTTCTTTTGCGTCTCTGTTTTCCGGAAGAGTCGAGAGTGAGATGTCGGGGGTCAGAGTGACGGGGGTTGACCTTGGCTCAGCCAAGCGTTGGCCTGGTGGGCTCCTCTTTTTCTTGTCGGTACAATTTAAGTCAGCCAGCACTTACTGACCCGAGGTCTGGTTCTGGACCCAGAGAAGGGCAGAAGCACGAGTAAAGCACAGCTTCTGCGCTCTGGGACCCACTGAGGTGGGCGCAAGTTCTGCATGGAAACCAGGCTCATGGGCAGAATCTCTGTGTCGGGGCCAAGAGGAGGCTGGGGGGCTGTGGTAGGACAGGGGAGGCTTTTCCTTTGCTTAGAGCACAGAACTCTAATGTTGCTCCTGAGCTGTCTGGCCTGTGGATCCGCATGTGTGCGTTCCCGGTGTCTGGGGCCGGCCGCCCCCAGACAGAGGGTGGTGTCTTGGCTGCACATGCGTGTTTTGGGGGAAACAGCAGCAACAGAGCCACTGAACAGCTCGGGACTGGCGAGTGGGGAGAGGTTTGGGCAGCAGGAGCTTTGGGGAAGTGGGAACTTCTTCCAACGTTGAGAGACTTATTCACGGAAATGCAGTCGTGTCTGTGACAGTGTCTTGGAAACCCAAGCTGTGTGGATTATTTTCCAGTCACTTTCCTGTTAATCCCACGTAAACATTAGAAAAGTGATGCAAACAGCGGATCTTGGAGAATGGGGCCGGGCTCCGTCCTCTGCCTACTAAGGAATTTGTGATAATCTGAGGCTTTTGAGAGGCCCATGGGACCACCTAGCATGACTGTGTTGGCTGCCGACAATGACCTTGGGCAGGTGGCCCGGTGGCTGTGAGCCTGAAATCCTAGATGTCAGCTTTGGGTTCGGGGAGCCCCTCACTCTAGGATCCGTGATTCCAAGTGTCCCGATTCTAGGTTTGTTCAGAGAGCAGCTTCACCAGCTTTTATACAGAAGCAGGAAAAGCATCACTCCTCCTTTGTTATTAGCCAGTTACTCATCACTTACACGTAAATGGGGGATTGAGACGGTCCTTTCTTTAGATCTTGGAGGATGATGAAAAATGAAAAATTCATTTCTTCCTATTTTGAGGATTACTTCCTGGATTATTGGTAACATTTAGATTTTTAAAAATTAATTAATTTATTTTTGGCTGCACTGGGTCTTTGTTGCTGTGCACAGGCTTTCTCTAGTTGTGACGAGTGGGGCTACTCCTTGTTGCAGTGCCCGGTCTTCTCATTGTGGTGGCTTCTCTTGTTGGAGCGGACTTCAGTAGTTGTGGCACGTGGGCTCAGTAGTTGTGGCACACGGGTCTAGTTGCTCTGCAGCATGCGGGATCTTCCCGGACCACGAATCAAACCCGTGTCCCCTGCATTGGCAGGCGGATTCTTAACCACTGCGCCACCAGGGAAGTCCCAACATTTAGATTTTTAACTAAACTTTGCTAAAGTAAGTATTGTTAATCTTATTCATAGGAAAAAAGAGCGATTAAAATTAAATTACGGATCATTTGATAAATAAAAACGGACGAATTTTAATGAAAGCGTTTAGCTTTTTAAAATAAGGTATTTGAATTATGTCTGTTCGGCCATATTTGTACAACTTTTCTTTCTATATCTCCTTTGCTGATTATCAAAACCCGATCGGCCATCATGACCTGGGTCACAGTACTGGCAAACAAGCAACCATGGTGTTGATAAATAACAGTAATACTTGTTGAGTAGTGACCAAGTATCAAGCATCGTTCTAATATCAGCTCACACATTTCCGCAATAACTGTGTGACGCGGGTACTATTCTTAGGCCCACTTTACAGATGCGGAGACTGAGGCACAGAGGATGAATCCAGCGCTGGGGTGGAAGTGAGCAGTGAGCCGTCCATGTCCACTCCCATCCACTACCTTTAAGACGAGGAATCCACAATCCAACACACCCTGTACCTGGGACCATGTCCGTCTTCTCAGGGTCGGGTTTCTGGGGTGCGGCAAGTGCCTGGCACATAAATCACACCCAGAACGTCAGCTGAAGGAGCAGCGACTTAGCTGGAGGAGGGACGGATCACCCGGCACAAACCGTCCAGGTTCTACAGAGTCTAGAATGATGTGTGTAAAAATATGACTTGGAAACTGGATAGAAGAGTGTGTTCTGATAGCTGAGGCAGCAGTTAAGGACCTTTGTTCTCTGGATGATAAATAGGATTTGGCATTTGGAGGATTTGGCCTCATTTTCTCGGACCTAAGGGAGGGTAACTCTGTTCTTGTCTTTCTCTCCCCGCGGTCAGCGGCTTCATCTCCTTGTCTCTTGACGGTATGGAAGGTTCTGGGTGGATAGAAGCTCTTCTTTGGGTTAATGTGAAAGTTTTGACTTCTGGGGTTTTGTGTCTCCAGATAGACTTTACAGTCAGTTTGTCCATTTCTGCAGAACCACCTGCCGGGATGTTGGTGGGGATTGCAGTGAATCTGTCGGTGAAGTTGGGAAGAAGGGAAATTTGGACAATACGGAGCCTGGCCACCCATGGACATTTACTTGGATATCATCTGATTTGTCTCATTGGAGTTTTGTTTTCCTCACATAGATCTTGTACCTATTTTGTTAACATTGTACCTACGTATTCTCTTTTTTTGATTTTGTTTTTGCGGTACGTGGGCCTCTCACTGCTGTGGCCTCTCCCGTTGTGGAGCACAGGCTCCGGACCCGCGGGCTCAGCGGCCATGGCTCACGGGCCCAGCCGCTCCGCGGCATGTGGGATCTTCCCGGACCGGGGCATGAACCCGTGTCCCCTGCATCGGCAGGCGGACTCTCAACCGCTGCGCCACCAGGGAAGCCCTATTCCCTTTTTTTGAATGCTAATATGAGTGGCTTTGTGCTTTTATTTTCAAATTCCACTTGCTCATTGCTGAAAGCATTGACTTCCTACTAATTATTTTTCCACTTTAACCTACTGTCGTATTTGCTAACAAGGCCATCAGCACAGCGACGCTTAATTAAAAGGTGGATTGCGAGAGATCCGAGGGTTTGGCTAAAGATTCCCCGTGAGTATTGAAGGGCGTTTGGAAAGAGTTTACTTCCCTGAAGCCGCCAGAACCACATCATTGCACGATGTCACTTTTGCTTCATGCAGGATGTTTTCCCTCTGTCGTCACGTGATTAAGCGCCTCTTGCCACCCCGTCCGGGACGGCCTGGCCTGGACCTCATCTCGCCTCTGGAATGACCTCGCTTCGACGCCGTCTCCTCTGGCCTGGGTGGAGGGCACATGCCTCCCCGACACGTCATTTTTGGAAGGAAAATCTTGAAGAATGATTCTTAGCGCTGGGAGGACCCACAATATATCCTGTGATGCATACAAGACTCGTACTCTTAGGGGTTTTGCTTGTTGAGAGAACTGCGGCATTTTACATTCCCAGGATGTTGGAATGTTCTGAACACGCTGTGCTGGTTTCCAGAAAGAGAAAACTTAGGCATTAAGAAATATTTTAGGTGCCTGAATAAAAGCGACTCGAGCTTAGCTAGCGTTATTTAACTATGTGATGCAGTGATTATGTGGCCCAAATATGTTCTTTCTGTTCTCAAAACTCAGCCAATGGCAATCCACATCTTCCCCCATTGTGTGCGGAAACAAGAGTCGGGCATTTATTTTTCCCCTCACTTCCCCGTTAGTAGCTCTGCCATCTGGCCTCTCTGGTCCTTGTCTTCTCCCCAGTCTCAGTACTGGGGAACTGAGGGGAGGCTGGCAAGGTGGAGGGTGCCCATCAAATGAACATTTGCCGCTCCCGTCAGACCGCAGGACGCCTTTGTAAGAATTGGATAAAGTGATGCTTCCTCTAAGTGGTACTTTCACCTGTCAAAGGACTAGTGATGGGAAGGTGAAGGCGGTGGGAGTTTAAATACACTGAGGACGTGACCACACTCAGAACACCCCCACTTCTTCTCAGCCACGAAGCTGACTCAGCAGGTCAGGGAGGTTCTGTCTCCTCACGGATCCCTTCGTTGCTTCTTCCAGATTGACTGGAATTGCGTTCAGGAGGTACACGACTCACCAAGGAAAGGCTTCCCGGGCGTAATTCCCTACAAAGTCCCTTTCTCCAGTTCCCTGCGTCATTAGGGATGTGCTAGGTGCACTGAGACATTTAAGTTGTGGAATGGAAGGAATCTGGTTATTTTTCTGAAAGGTCTAGGACATGATTCTAAAATCAATGGAAACTACTCAGGTAAAAACTGGTCTTTTTGGTTTAATTCTCTCTGTGAAGAGACAGGGCAGTGGAGAGAGAACAAGCCACGGGGCTGGTGACCCCTTGACTGTTGTGTAAGACACCGTGAGAGCTTTCCAGCATCACACTTAAATTACCCTCACTGGCTCCAGATGTGTTTGCTTTTCAACAAAATGGATGAGGGATTAGTGCCGCGCTGTGGGGTAGCATTCTAGGGTGTAGCTCTGGAAGATTAGCAAAGTGACTGGCGTGGCTGCCTGGTGGGATTTTGCCTGACTTTTCAGGCTACCCGGCTCCTCCTTGCATCTTTCAGAACTTCTTAAAATGTTAAATTATTATGAACAGTTTCCTTCTGCATCAACAGAGTCGGGGTCTAGGCTATCTTTATAAACAAAGGACTTCTGTTTGTCTCTGTCAGAAAATGCAAGGACAAAATGTCTATTTCTGGGCACCTAAAATGTGAATATTGATTGCGTATCATAAGCACGTTTGGGGCCAAAGGAAGGATTCTTTTGGGGGCGGCTGTGAGGCTAACGGCGCTGGCGTTTCCTCCTGGGGCTGGGTGGTGGGTGGGAGAGGCACGTCGGGTGAGGCTTCCCTTGTGTCCCCCAGGACCCCTGAGAGCAGCTGGCCTGTGTCTAGTGGCCACGTGACAGCGTTCACAGACACACGTATCACTTCAGCTTGATGCCGGTTGAAATTTGACTCAATCCTTGATCAGCACCGGTTTGCTGACGTTGGTTGCAATTAATCTGATTTATGTATTCATTCCACTGGTCTCTCTGTCTCCCCAGTGTGGCTGTAGTTATATTATAGAATAAATATGTATTGAATAAATAGAGTGATACGTATTTGCACGCAGCAAGGGTGAGATGTCAAAGGGAGACAACCTTGGAACAGATAAGATCACTCAGAAACACTTACACCCAGAGCTCTAGGCCAGGAGTGAGAGGGATGCTTTCTCCACATCCATGTAAAATCAGGCTGGGCAGTGACCCCCGCGGTGGCCATGGTGGGGAGGGGGTCTCACCTGGAGACTTAATACCTGTGGCAGGAAGTGGCTCCCTGGGAATGGGGGTGGTGTGGCCATCAGCCATGTTGTTGAGGAGGGTCTCTAGTCCAAGTTCCCCTGTTTTATCCTTGTTTACAACTTACATAGGGTGGGGTTGACTGTGCCCCCAGGCAGAATCAGGATGACCCCACTGAGAAAAGCCGGGACTCTCAGTGACCATGGCTTTGAGGCCTTGGAGGAGAGGGTCTCTAAGCAGACGGGAAGGAGGACGTTTTCCTGCTGGCTCCGAGGCACGGCAGAAGTGACAGTTGACAAGGGCACTACATCGTGAGGGACGTGTGACCGTCTGAGCGAGCCCTCCTGAGGGTCGTCGGAGCCGGCCCTGGACCCTTTAACTGGACACTCGCCTCCTGCCTGCGGCAGAGCAAGTGGGTCCCTGGAGCCAGCGGGGGCCCCTCTGAAGGGCGTAGTCCTTCTCATAAAAGGAGCTGGAATGTTCCCCGTCTGTCCTTGTGCGGGGAGAGGGAGGGGGAGTGGGGCGTCCGCCAGGAGGGGAGGTTGCCATCCTGTCCCACCGTCCCTCCTGGGTGCCTGCGGGCTGCCCCCCAGGGGAGCACGGGCGTTGCGGGGAGACCCCAGGCTCCACTCTGTGGGCACCACGCCCAAGTCAGCCCCAGGCAGGGTGGGGCGGTAAGAGCAGGGCTGGAGGGTGGGCCTCAGGTCAGATGCCTGCGGAGAGTCCTGCCCAGAGCGAACTAGACCGTTAGTGCCCGAGACGGCCGCATCCAATACCTGCAAGTGGTGGGAACAGCAGAGGGTCCCCTGAGATGCGCTCCAGAGGCAGGAAGGAGCGAGCGAGGGTCCAGAGGGGAAACTGAGGCCGGCTCGGGACCGCACCCCCGAGTCCAGCTGCCCAGCTGTGCCTTCAGCCTGCGAAGACGCAGTGAAGAAGTATTTCTCGGCTGCCTACGCTCTGCCAGGAGCTGCTCTGGGGGCTGGAGACCCGGGAGAGAAGAGGAGAAGCCAAGGCGTTGCCCTCACGGGATTTTATGCTCATGGAGGAAGACAAGTAGTTACAGAATACGGCAGGTGCTAAGTGATGGAGAAAAATCAAACAGGTGAGGGGGAGAGAGGTGCAGAAAGGAAGGGCCTATGGATGAGGGACCTGTGAGCAGAGGCCGGAGGCGGTATGGAGTGAGCCGTGCAGGACGGGTGCGAAGGGCGCCCCAGGCGAGGCACCGGCTACAGGCCTGAAGCAGGGATGAGCTTGGAGCAGCAGGTCAGGACGACTGGAGTGGAGTCGGCAGGGGGAAGAGGCAGTCACGGGAGCCTCTGGTTCTTTCTCAGAAGGAGCCAGGGGCCACGGCAGGGCGAGGAGGGAGGCCGTGACGTGGGCCTAAGGGTCCGCTTGGGCTGCTGTGCTGGACTTGACGGTCACGTGAGGGGAAAGCAGGAAGGCCAGGTGTGATGCTGGAGGCGTCCAGGGGTGAGGCAGGGGCTCGGACCAGGGTGCCGTGCAGGCAGAGTTCAAGCTCAGGGCCAGCGAGAGGGGCTGAGGGACCAGATGGGCGGCCAGAGCAGCAGGGAGGGAGCCCGGGGAGGGGAGGGAGGCGGGGGTTCTTGGGGCACCGACGTGCTGAGACCCAGGTGCCCATCACACCTCCGAGAAGACGTGGGAGGGGCCGGAGCCGGGGCTCCAGGAGAGTCGCCGCTGGAGCTGTGCAGTCTCTGCACAGAGACAGGAGGTGAGCCCTGGAGCTGGAGGCGGTGGCCCGGGCGCGAGGGTGGAGAGAGGACGCCAGACCGAGCCGGCCAGCACCACGGCTGCCCGAGGCCATGGGCAGTCACTCAGCTCTCCTCCCCGGTCCCCAGGGGGCGGACGTGGCCTAGGAGAGGCCAGAGCAGTACCACGATCCCCAGGCACAGACACGCTCCGGACCCTCCTCCACGGGGCGGGGGCGCTGCTGTGGATCGTGGGGAAGGTCACGGTGCCCACTCTTCCCCAGATCCGTCAGGTGGTATCACCAAATCCGTACAGATTTTTGTATGTCAATCGTACCCCAACACAGGGCTGTAAAAAATAAAATGAAGTGAAAAAATTTCACGGTTACGTGGCAGGGCATATTCCATTCTCTATTTTCACCAAAAAGAGAACATTTCCCCCAATTGCATTTTATTTTGAAGACTAGGCCGCTGTGTTTGAAAGGTATGTCCCTCGTCCTAAAACAAGCCCAATATGGAAAATCTCCTGGAAAAGAATCCAGAAATCTCTCCCATTGCTGCTTACATGGCCGACTCCTGCGAGAAAGCTTCAAACCAAGAGATTTCCGAAACCCCACCAAGTTTTCTCTCACTGGCGAGAGGAAGGGGCAGCGGCGGGGGAGGCCGGGCAGGCGGGGTGCGGCCGGACCAGCGATGGCCCCGGGGGGAGAGGGCGCTCCTTGGTTCTGTGACTCAGGGCAAATTCCCAAGCTCTTCTGTCTCCCAGGGCTCCCCTTCTGAAAGTTTGGGTTAATACCTGCGGGCAGGATGCCGTGAGTCGAGCAGGTAACACGCTGTGGCTGAGGCCTTGGCACCCAGAACGTTCTCAGTCAATGTTGAGTGTGGGCTAGGGTGGCTGCTATGGGTACAAATCGCTCTCCTTAAGAAACAGTTCCGTTGAGGTATGACTCACACACCACACAGCCCGTCCGTATGCCTCGTGGCATCCAGTGGCTTTTAGTGTATTCACAGCGTCGTGCTACCGTCCCCACAATCAATTTTAGGACATTTTCATCACCCAAAAGAAACCCTGCCCCACTGGCTGTCACCCTCCTTTCCCTCCCCCACTCCTGGGCAACCACAAGTCTACTTTGCGTCTCTGTGGATTTGCCCTGTCTGGAGATTTCATATAAGTGGAATCCTGCACTCTGTACTCCTCTGTGACTAATAATACGTTTTTGAGCTCAGCTGGTGCCAGTAAAGATCAAACGAGATAAAGTCTGTGTACGAAACGTCATGCTCTATTATTAAATTTTAATCATTTTGCCTGGATTTTGTCTTGTCCCTAATGTTGACTGTTTCTGATAAATATATCCTTTGATGTATTTGATCTGTCCCCATAACAATAATTAGTTAAAAATAAATCAGCAACTAAAAGTCCACTGAAAATTGTTTGATGGTCCCTCAAAAATTTCATTTTGATTCGATTCCAGTTGAAGCATCGTGGGTAGGGACTCACGGCAGAGCACGGTCCCAGAGCCAGTTTGGATGTGGGCGCTGACCCTGGTGGGTGACCGTGGACACCTGGGCTGGCCTCTGAGTGCAGACTGAGGGCGTCTTAGAAGCTGGTGTCACTGCCGAGGACCTTTGTCGTCACTTGCAGGGAGTAGAAGGCAGCTCAGGAAACCCACCAGCGCTGGGCCAAGGTGGGGAAGCGAGGCGTCGTGAGACACTTTGTGTCTAATCTTTTATGAGGTCTGCTGGGCTGTCTTTTGGAGGGAAGCGGAAATGGGGCAGGAAAACATCGCAGGCAGGTGGTCCCAAGTCGCCTGGAGACTAATTGGACATGAAGTGAAGGAGGGGAGGGTCTGGGCTAATTTTCAACTTTGGGCAGGTGGGGAAGGGACTTGTGTCTGTTCCCAAAGTGTAAACTATAGAAGAGAAACGGGGAGGCCAGGAGACGTTAGCATCCAATATAGGCACTGTGGTTGGATCGGCTCACGGATCACCCAGATAAAGGTGCCCAGGAAGCAGTGGGCTATAAGGGCCTGGGGCTCAGGAATGGGTTGTAAATCTGTGAACAAATATTTCCTGCGCACCCCACGCTGCACTGGACACGCAAGAGTAGACCAGCGGGTACTGCTCCGTGGGTCACAAGGGTGGCGACGCTGACGAGGACACTTCGCTTGTGGGACACCGTGCCGAGTGCTGTACAGGCATCACCTCGTGTGACCCTCACCGGGGCCGCCCACCGTCAGACCCCTTCTGCGGATGAGGAAACAGACCGGTGCCCAGACCACACAGCTCGTAAGGGGTGGAAAAGGGAGGGGACTGTGGCCGGCTGACCCCCTAGAATGGCCAGGAGCATATGGTCGGCACTGCCAGATGCTATGGAGAAGTGAAGGGCACAGACTGACCCTCCTGAGCTGGCAGAGAGGGGCTGGGGCC
>NW_020173202.1:1835083-1877947 GCF_003031525.2 Neophocaena asiaeorientalis asiaeorientalis
GGGAGGCTGCGGGCTCAGGGCCACGTTACCCATCCTCGGGGCACAAGTCCCCTAGAGCTTCTCTTCCCTCGGCAGCCAGCTGGGAATTTGCCCTGCGTCCTTGCTCAATCAGCACCTGGGTTATTGTTTTTGTTCCCATCCTGGGTGTGGCCGTGCCCTGTGAGGCCCACGGGAGACGCCAGCAGCAAGCAATGGAAGCAGCAGTGGCAGAGCCCCAGGCCGGCCAGGCTGAGGCTGCGGCCGGGACGGAGCACGGTAGGAGGCTCGCAAAGGACGCACACAACACCTGCCTCTAGTCCTGCTTCTCCGGTTGGAAGCTGCCTTTCACGCCTCGGGGAGACCTCAGAGCAGCCACAGGTGTGCTCATGTCACCACCATCGGACTGAGCGTCAGGCGGTCGGGGATGGAATCGGAGGGGGGAAGACACCCCTGGTCAGTCGGATGCCCCTAAAACACGGGGGGATCGCCTTCCTGTCTCCCGAGAGCAGAGGCCACCAGGCCTTCCCCGCGGGGCCCCCTTCCCCCCTCGCCAGCCCCCGTGCACCCGCCCCAGGGGCCCGTCTTGCTCGGTGCCAGCTTCTGAGACAGAGCTCAGAGCTCCCGGCCACCTGGCCTCCTCCGGGCTGTTGGTCAGACGTGGCAGAACACACCTTGCTGAGCGTTTTATCTTAGTGTTTCCGGCTGAATCATTCCACGCGCCCCAGATTTCCCCTCTTAATCCAGTCAGCACCTCTCGGCGGTCGGGTAACTTCTCTGAGGACAGAACAGGGTCTGTGACAAGCTGTGCAAAGTCAGAGACACGGGAGTGAGTTTGGAAACGTTCGTGCACGTGTGGCCCGGCTGCTCGATGCCAGGGTCGGACGGTGACAGGTGACGTCCACGCACAAAGGAGTTCTTTCCATCAGAGGACCCTCAAGAGGCCTTCAGAGGTGTCTCAGCCATGGCCTGCTCCAAGGCAGGGGGCTCTCTGAACACAGCCTTCATGTTTTCATTAGTAATAAAGTACCAGTTTAAAGATCTTTCCCAGCAGAGCCTTTTTTCTTTAAAAGAGTTTGTTACTGGCCCCAATGTCCCAAGGACATTTATTTTAAATGGAAAACCTACTTTACTGGGCTGACATCCTCTGGGCATTTGGGCTCCGTCCCTGCCAGGGCCGTGAGGAAGGGACTCCGGCAGAGGGCGGATATGAGCCGGAAGGTCTGTCCTTGTTGATGCAGCCTGGCTGCCACCAGCAACAGCTCACGTGCTTTAGGTGGTCCCACCTGTCACTTTCTCATTCTGAGAATGTGCGCCACTGTCAAGAGTGCCCAGTGGGGGCACCATCACAGCCTTTCGGGTAATATCCTGGAATACCTCGACTGTTGGAAAGGTGCATCCATCTTGGGTCACATCTGGTTCTGTTCCAAACACTGTTCTGACCACTCTTTTTGCTCCAAGATACTGGTTGCTTTCAGTATCTGTGATCCAGGGGTATAGCCCTTCGAGTCACAGAGACAGCCATCTGGCTGGATCTGTTTCTTTTGGAGAATATACCTTCCAGATGGCCCATCACCTGTTTCTCCACCACAGACGTGTTCCTGTGAAGCCACGTCCACGGCCTCTGCATTGGACTAGGCTGGCCGCGGCTACCCCGAGGCCAGGCCACCGCCCAGAGGAGCTCTCGCCTGACCAAGGCAGGTCCAGTGGATTCGCTCTGAAAGGCCACCCAGCCCTTGGGCATCTGCGGGGAAATGTGTCCCCATGGTTAGCATGAGGGGGATCTCACACTCACCCCAACAGGGACCCCCTGCTAAGATGTAACTCCAGCCCTGCTTCCTAAGCTCCTCAGAGACGTGTAACTGAAGCCCTGCTTCCTTGGGTGGTCCAGACCACACAGGGTCCTGCAGTGGGTCCACCTTCTCACCCCTTCGGACGCCCTCACGCCACACCGGGTCCCGTGAAGGAAGGGGTCCGGTGAGGGTCTGTGAGCGGAAGTGTGCATGTTTGCGCCGGGAGAGGCTGGGGGCGGGGCTGTGCTCCTTGGGGAATTCTGCTCAGAACCAGCGCGGGCTCCTCCTCCCACGAGCTGCTCTGTGCTCGGTCACCCTCAGGATGGCCGAGGCCGGCCGGGGTCAGAGATTTCTGCTGCGGGAGGCTGTCCACACGGCGTTCCAGGTGAACGGAGACGTTCAGCGAGGTGTCCGGGTGTCTCCTCTGTGCGGTGCCGCATCCAGGCATCAAGGCACACGTTCTCCACACGAGCGCTCAGCTCAGCCTCCAGGGAGAGGAGGTTAGGGTGAGCAGTGCGGGTCAAGATGCTCTGAGAGGTCCAGGGAGAGGACCTTGGGCAGATGGGGAAATAAAGACCAAGGCTCAGCGCTGTCCCGACGCGCAAACAAGGAGCCTGGGCAGCCCAGCAGTGCCCGTGCAGGGGCCCCACGTGCAGCGGCTGGACGCTGACGGTGGGTCTCCCTGCCCCCCAAGCCCTGAGCGCGCTGCCTGAACTGCCTGGGCCGGGCAGCCACGGATCCTGCACCCAGATGCCTGATCCCGGCACAAGAACCTCTCTGACCACATCTCCACCCTGTCAGCGAGGAGCGACAGAGTGCAGAGTGGGGCACGGCCGGGCGGGAGCGACGCCCTTGGAGAGTCACAGCCCTGGTCGCCGTCACACCCCTCAGCCTCGGGAAGCGGGTGTGCGCGTCGGGTCGGCATCTGACGGAGCAAACTAGGGAATCCAGAGAAAGCGTGTGACCTGGAAGGCAAGGTCCTCCTGGATAATGTGAAATAACCATAAGAAAGGAATTTCTGGGCCACGGTCACTAGGGTTGTTGGGAGTGACAGCTGGGGCATCCCCTTGGGCCATCAGGAGTTGCTGGGACTTTCTTGTAGAAACCTGTCTACTTCCCAGTTCTCTCCTCACCCTGTGTGCTTGGGTCTGGAGCCTTTTCTTCATATTTCTAAATATTTAAATCACGTAACTTTTCACCCAGCTCTGAGCAGTGTCCTGGTCTCAGTGTGGTGCCCACAGCTTACCGTCAAGGTAACAGCTGTTCCATTTCTCACCAAGCGAGGGGGTCCTTTGGGGTTGTGTTTCCCCTTCAGCCTCAAGCACTAGGCTAACATGCACCTGCCTTTGGAGGGAACCCACCCAAACTTATTCCCCAAAGGAGGGAGTCAGCCCCTGGGCAGGGGCTTCACCAGGGCAGGAAACATCACAGTGGGAGTTTCCTTCAACATCCCTTAAAAGCGTGATGGAATTTTCTGGTTTCATCTCTCTTGACTGAAGCGATCGAAGGTCACTATGCACAGACTCACGGATAAAGAAGTGACTCTCTAAAGGATGCTGTTGAGGAGGTGTTTCCAACCTCGCCTCAGGGCTGCTTCCATGCCCCCCCCGCCCCACCAGCCTGCCAGTGAGGACTCAGCTCCCTGGGCACGTGGGTCTGGTTTTAATGTTAACACTCAAACGGAGCAGCTCCCCAGTTAGCCACCCTGCAGGCCTCTGGTTCAAGGCGGTGGGCTCATGCAGAGCCAATTAATGGGCAATCCTGCCCTGGGTCTCCCTGCGGAGCTACAGAGCCGCTGCCTGTGTGGCCGCCCTCCATGTTCCTGGTGGGGATGTGTGACTTCCCCCGGGATGAATTTTCTAGAAGTCAGTCATGCATTTTCTATTTAGGACCAGATAGGATTTCCAAGTGAGACTGCAGAAGGGCTCTTTATATGTTGTCCACAAAACCAGCAATGAACTAGGTGATAGATTATTTCATGGAACAGTACTCGTGTGTGTTTTTTCTTTTTGGCAAGGATATTTGCTGTTCCGCTTTCTGTGGGCGCCTTACTATTTCACGCCTTATTCTTCGATGGAAAATGCTTGGAAGAAATCTCTCTTTTGTCCAACTCCCTGTAAAGATCTATGGATCACTACCTTTTCTGTAGGAAAACATAAGAACTATGTAAAATACATTTATGAGAATGAAGCTTCCAAAGTAACCTGCAAATATAATAGCTATTGCTGATGACGTTATTGGCTGTTTTGAAGGATCTGTTTCCAAGGTTTATGGAGTCTCCGATTAGACTTACAAATTTCGAAATTAATTTTCTCAACAATGCTCGTTTTCTTGCCGGCTGTGAGCCAGGTGTGCTGCCTGGCCATCGCGTAGCAGAAGGGGCTCTGAGCAGCGGCTTCCCCCCATCCATGACTGGAAGGCAGCCAGGGGAGCACAGGTAGCTTTGGGAACCCCGAGGAGCCAGCCTGGCCAGGTGCTGGGCCAGGAGCGGCTTCTGACTGGTCTGAAGAATGTGTGCAGTTTGGTGGGTTAGCTTAGGGTCAGCGTCAGGTTAGGGTTTGGGTTAGGGTCAGGTTAGGGTTCAGGTTAGGTAAGGGTTAGGGTTAGTTTTGGGTTATGGTTAGGGTTAGGGTCAGGTTAAGGTTAAGGTTAGGTTAGGGTCAGGTTAGGGTTAGGGTTAGTTTAAGGTTAGGTAAGGGTTAGGTTAATGTTAGCGTTAGGGTCGGGTTAGGGTAGGGTTAGGGTTAGGGTTAGGGTTAGGGTTAGGGGGTTAGGGTTAGGGTTAGGGGGTTAGGGTTAGGGTTAGGGGGTTAGGGTTAGGGTTAGGGGGTTAGGGTTAGGGTTAGGGGGTTAGGGTTAGGGTTAGGGGGTTAGGGTTAGGGTTAGGGGGTTAGGGTTAGGGTTAGGGGGTTAGGGTTAGGGTTAGGGGGTTAGGGTTAGGGTTAGGGGGTTAGGGTTAGGGTTAGGGGGTTAGGGTTAGGGTTAGGGGGTTAGGGTTAGGGTTAGGGGGTTAGGGTTAGGGTTAGGGGGTTAGGGTTAGGGTTAGGGGGTTAGGGTTAGGGTTAGGGGGTTAGGGTTAGGGTTAGGGGGTTAGGGTTAGGGTTAGGGTTAAGGTTAGGGTTAGTTTAAGGTTAGGTTAGGGTTAGGGTTAGGGTTAGGGGGTTAGGGTTAGGGTTAGGGTTAGGGTTAGGGTTAGGGTTAGGGTAGTGTTAGGGTTAGGGTTAGGGTTAGGGTTAGGGTTAGGGTTAGGGTTAGGGTTAAGTTTAGGGTAAGGGTTAAGGTTAGGGTAAGTGTTAGGGTAAGGGTTAGGGTTTGGGTCACGTTAGGGTTAGGGTTAGGATCCGGACCAGGTGGGCTTTGTGGCTTGAGCAAGTTCTGGGAAACGGGGGTGCCATTGTGGGTACAGGGGAGACCTACATGGGAACATCCTAAATAGCTGTGTGTAGCTGCAATGTTTCAGGACACAACCTCTGCGAGTTGAGGGCCCTTTCCTCTATGTGCTTCCAGCCCCATCGTGACTTTGTTGGCAGAAACCTGCAGGTGGAACGACGTTTTAAGGCTCTGTAGAAGGTGACAGACAGGCTCAGAGCGAACCGGAAGGAAGCACAAAATACCCTCCCAAGGCTGCCTTAGTTTAGTCAAGGTGGTGATAAATCAGAAGACGAAGTTCTAACCAATAACATGTTTTCAACAGGAAAAGTGTTGGGAATTTTCCTGGGTGTGAGGATGGCCCAAGGCTTGAAGGAGTCAATGATTTAGTCAGTCCAGGAATGTTAAAAAGTTCCAACTACTTATACCACTGGGCTGGTAAAACTCTCCCAGTTCAGGAGGTTTCCTTGCTTTCGACCTGGAAGCGTTGCCATGGTGAGGGTATGATTCTGCCGCTGGGAGTTTGTTGGCGGGGGAGGACTCCGTGTCAGGAGGTGGGCGCTTTGCTGTTTGTCTCGATTAGGAAGGGGTCCGGCCAGCTGTCGGGTACATGGGGGCCGGGACCAGACCCTGGGCGGGAAAAGTTCTCTGGATGTCCTAGGATGGAGTTGAACACTGGCCATGGACCCAGGCGACACCTATGGACTTGTGGACTAGTGTCGGAGCTTTGGGGGGGACTGTGGCTTGGGGGGCTGGAATCTCCAAGGTTCAGGAAAAGAAGACCCTCTCTAGACTTTGCACACTGGTGCCACGTTCCTGGTGGCACTGCCACCTGCCCACTCTGGGTGGCCTTGCTCAGCCTGCCTCTCCTCTGTCCCACCTCTGTTGTTTGCCGTTGGCCTGCGGACTGAAGCATCTGCGGCTGTGCTTTCCCTGACACTGAGATCGGTTTGCCTGATGCCCGTTCACCTCACTTCCTACCTGAGGGCTGGGACCGGGCTTCATCCTTTCTGGATAATCAGCACCCAGTGCGGTGTGAGCGCGGGGTGTGCGCTCAGTAAACGTGAGTTCAGGGACACAGGAGGTGGGTGGGTGCAGACACGGAGGTTCAAAGTTGAAGGCATCACGGAGGTTGGCGATAACACTGGCCGTGAAGAAGGGGGCTTGCGGCGGTGGGCTTGGGGAGATAGAGCCAGGCTCCTGGCACTCTGGGAGGTCACCTCATAAAAGGCTTCACTGAGTAGGTGGTATTTGAGCCCGGCCTGGGGCATTTGGTGTTTTCTCAGCAGTCGGTGCTCGATAAACGCTAGGAATAAACCTACTACCCCGCACTGAGAGCCTGGTGTTTTCCCTGCACTGTCTTAAATGCTTTCTCTTGCTGGATCCGTGAGATAGTGCTATTATTATACTACTCTGGCTGGAGGAGCGTGGAAGGGTGAGTGGGGGCTCCTAGCCCCCAGCTTGCAGGTGGTGGGGTCGGACCAGAGCCACGCCTGCCTGAGTCCAGACTCCCCGAGGTTGAACCTTGCCTTCACGATGAAGGTAAATGCGGGATGTGTTGTAGGTGGTTTGTTTAAAGCTCTGGCTTAAACCCCGTGAAGTCATGCAAACATTGTCCCGTGTAGACTTCATGCCCGGACCTGCCCCGTGGCCTGGAGGTGGATCCTACAGCTCAAGAAACAGGCATTGGCTCTGTAGCCAGGGCTCAGAGACAAAGCAGCACCAGGAGCCCTGGAAATGCTTTGTGGCTTAAACCACGGGCCTGCGGACAGAAAGTGAGCAGTGTGGCCTCCTCTTCCTGTTTGGAGAGTCCTGAGGGGTCCTGTCCGCCCTTCTCTTCCCTGCAGAAGCCAAAGCTGGGGAAGGGGGGCTTCAAGGGATGTGAGGATAAATGGAACGAGGCATCTGTGTAATGAATGCGATCAGTGCTCGGAGATGCCCCAGGAGAGCCTGTGGAATTCCAACCCCCAATGGTCTTGGAGAGAAGGCTGGATGGGCAGGTGCATCCCTGAACTTCGGGGGCCCTGGTGGGGTGTGCATTCTGGGCAGCCAGCACAGCCACAGCCCCAAAGCCACTGTTCACGTGGGGGGAATCTGCCCTTTGACGTCTCCCAGGCGTGGCGTCTCATTCACTGTAGAGAAAGCTGCCTCCCTGCTGCTTGTTTTCTGAGGATAATACACACGAGCTTTTCCTTTCCCACTCGCAGCACCCCGCTCCCTCAGTCTAGAGGTACATTTGGAGCAGGCTAGGTCTCCAGGATGGGCATGTGAGCACTGACGCTGGGGGAAGCTCCGGCCCTCAGCCCCCCAGCATCCCCGGGGGTCAGTGCCACAGAACCACGTCTGCCCCAAAGAAAACTGTGTCATCCTGGGAGGGCTTCTGGGAGCGGCAACACCAACTTTTCCCCCCAATTCTCTCTCTTTAAGACATGGAAGCATGTATTTAATTTTCTGGAGTTTCCCCGTCATGCTCTGCACTGCTTCAGAGAACCCTCTAACAGCAGGGAGATGCCCTCACTGGATTCAGTCCTCACCAGCGTGCAGCATAAGTACAGTTTTCTCATCCCCACTGGATCCCACCAAGAACCAGATGCGCTCAGATGACTGTCCTACCGGAAATTTGTTTTTAAGCACTTAAGCCTGTAAACATCGCTTTCCCTCTAACTGCTGCGTCATCCCAGGACGTCTTTGATTATAGACGCGTGAAGAAACACCAGCACCCCTACAGCATTCTTTTCTCGTCACAAGATCAAACTTAATTTTTTCAGATTAGTACTTGAAATGTGGGCATGGAAAAGAGTTGGGCATTTTGTCACAGTGCCGCAGTGGCTGGGTGTACCGTCTGCCCTGTCCTAGGGGCCCTGGAGCTGATGTCATCATCTTCTGACCTTTCTTGTCCCCGGAAGAGAAGGGAGCCTGGACAGCAAGCTAGCACCTCTCTCAGTTCATTTCGGACTTGGCATTAATTTAAAAAGTCAGACGTCCTACACATTTACCTACTTAAAGCTCAAGTTAATGTCATGGGAAAATGTTATTAAATGAAAAATCACAGAAGGTGCAAATTAACAGACATTAGTGACTCTGGCACATGGCACCTCGATGTCAGGTGTGTGAGTTGCTGGGGAAACAGACCGTGGGACGAACACTCCAGGGTTGTGAGAGTTACAGAGAGAACGCGAAGATTCTGGGGGATCCTGGAGTGGGTGGCAGGCACTTCCCGGCGGGGGGTATCTATGCTGGGGATGGACCCAGGGCAGAGAAAGCAGACCAAGGGGGAGGGGGGGAGGGCTGCCTGGGGGTGAGGCCTGCAGGGCATCGCGGGCCTGGGGAGCGGGAAGTGGTTTGTAAGGGACCCGTCAGCGGGATTGGAGGGCAGGGGATGAAGGTGATCCCAGATTACAGAATCCTTGAGATCCCCGTCTGTGGACGCAGGCTTCATTCAGTAGGAAAATGGGAACCTCTGAAGGTCTACAAGTAAGGAAATCACACCAGCAGCCCTGGCCTTGGGGAAAGCAGTGTGGCAGCAGGAGGCCGGGAGGAGTCTGGGTGGGAGGCGGTGAGGACAGGACCGAGGCGTCCCTGGGGGAGGTGGGGGGCCATTGACCTCACGGGGTAGCAATAAAGTAGCACCTGGTGCTCCTTATGTGAGGGAGAACGGAGGGCGACCCCACCCCAGCAGAGCTGATTCGGAGGCGTGGGTCAAAACCACCCCTGGGAATGGCAGGCACTGGGATGGAGGTGCCCCTTGGGTACAAGACCGGCGCCCAGACGGAAGGCCCGGCTGGGACAGGGCTGAGGACTCGGTGGCAGAGACAGTGCAGGGAGTCTCCCAGGGGGGTTGGGGGGAGAAGAGCGGAGGGGATGAGAGAGGCTGCTGGAGAAATCGAGGCAGAGCTGGGGGGGGGAGGGCACACACAGGGTGCCAAGCTGGGGTGGGGAGGGCACACGGAGGGTGCCAGCTCGGGTGCAGAGCTGGAGGAGGGCCCAGACCGCACAGGGTGGAGCCGGGGCCCGGGAGGGAGGGAGGGGCGGCTGACGGCGTCTCTGTGCATGAGCTGTGGCCGTGGCCTTGGGGCTTCCCTTCGTCTCGTCTTTCAACCCCACGTGAGGATGGTACGGCCTGAAGGTGAGGGACTGAGGCCTTGAGGGGCAGGTGAGCTGCCCCCGGTGTGCGGTCATGGTGCCTCCTCAGGTGGCTGTCTCGGACCTCGGGGTCTGTCCTGCTTGGAGGGCAATGCCGACTCGAGGGCAGGGTCCCCACCGTGCCCTCCGTTTTCTCTGTGTAGAATTTGAGGCAAATCCCCTGAGAGCGGAGAAGGCCCGGAAGGCTGGGGACCGGCTAGCGGGGGGAAAGTGTCCGTTTTCAGCGACCTCGTCTGGGTCCACGTGACTTTCTCCAGCATCTGGGCCCTGAGCAGACAGGGTGGGCAGGGGGCCGAGTGGGGAGGGTCCCTGCCTTCCCTCCTGTGGGTCATCTCACCAGGACCCCAGACCACACGTCCTGAAGGCCCTTTGTCCCGTTGGTGCCCGAATCCCCACTGGGTTCTGTGCACCCCTGGTGCCTTCCCTGCCAGAATCGCGTTTGCTGGAGCCCTTTGCTAATTGTCCGTGTGACTGTCTGTGGCATCCACAGGACTGTGGCCCCTTCATAGGTTCACGTGGCCTCTCCCTACGCCCTGCCTCTGGGCACCTCCGCCCCCTCCTGAGGAGTGGCCCCCTGGCCCCAGGGGCCCCAAGGACCTGGTGAACACAGGGCACGCGGTCCAGTCCCAGACCCTCCCCCGAGTCAGGCCTTCTGTTAGACCCTCACAGTTCCCGTACTTCACTTTGCTGTCACTCGTCACTAAGACGAACCGTCTGTTTAAAAATTACTTAATAAACAGCTACGTGTTGTGGGTTTCACATCCGTCTCCACTGCGGAGCTCCAGCCCGCAGGACAGAGCCGCGTCCGGTGGCCTTACTGCGTCCCCGGCCGGGACAGCACTGCTGAGACCTCAGATACGAGACACATGCCGAGAACCTTCTAGATTCTGAGCCGCCTACGTCCGGGCACCAAGTCCCCGCTGCCACCGGGGGCGGGCACTCTTGCCGCCTTGCAGAGGCCAGGAGTCCAGGCCAGACGCTCAGCAAAGCGCTGTAGCCGAGACCTGAATCCACGTCTTCTACTACGTTCATTGCTTTCCTCGTTCTGTCACAAACACGAAATCAGTGCCGGGTATAAAAGCACAGAGATGTGATAGAAACATTCTCATAAAGGCTTTCTTCCTAATTCTTTCGTTCAGAAAACGTGATTTATTT
This sequence comes from Neophocaena asiaeorientalis asiaeorientalis, assembly GCF_003031525.2. Classification (NCBI taxonomy): domain Eukaryota; kingdom Metazoa; phylum Chordata; class Mammalia; order Artiodactyla; family Phocoenidae; genus Neophocaena; species Neophocaena asiaeorientalis. The sequence goes on from NW_020173202.1 coordinate 1,845,520, forward strand.
TCTTAAACTCTTCAACCTGAGTGAGACACGGGTTGTGCTCTTGACATCACGGCACGGCACCTGCCTTCCGGCGACTCACAGTGGAAGACCACCTCCAAGTTTACTTAACGCGTGCCTGTGGATTCAGCTTTGCAAAGGTTTTCTTTCCGCTGAGACAGGACACGTTACATGTAGGATTTCAGCTCAAAGGCCCATCCGCTCAGAAGACCCAGAGGGCTCTTGCTTTCTTGGGAGCTGGGACTGGTGAGGTCGCTGGGTGCCAACGAAAACAACCCTGAGTTGACCCAGCACAAAGAATCAAAGCCTGCCTATTGCTCCCTCAGAAGTCTTCCCAAATCAAAGCCACACTGGAACCAAGGGATCAACTTACAATTTTACAACGTTCGTTTTTAGGTTGTTTAGAAAACCTATTGTATCATAACACAAAGAACAATACTGCAACGCCTTTTCCCCGGGAATATCCCCAGGCGGAGTAGAGGGCTGTCTGCTTCCCCAGCTCAGCTACGGCGCACGGCTCAGTCGGTATAACGAGCCCCCCTCTCTGGGACGGTCATTGCCCACGTGCCCGTGGCCCTCATTTTCACTTCGGGTGGCAAATGCACATTTGGGGAGGGGGTGTCCCAGACACCCAGTAACCCAGACACAAATGCAGTCACAACGATCCCTATGAATTTCCTCGTGGTTCAATACCTGGAATAAAAGTAATTTTACTAGCACGTCCTTGTGGAAATCCACACTTTCGAAGCCCCTCCGTAAGGCAGATTGTCGTAAGGTGATGAGCACCTGCCTTTCAAGACGGTGAATTCAAGCAGAAAGCCTTGTTTCCATGAATGTGCGCCCACTCCCCAGCGCTGTTTCTCCCCATAGAGCTTCTGGGCCCCACAAAACAGCACTTGTTAAGACGTGAGGAAACATCCACACAAGCTCAGCAGGAGAAATCTGTTCGGTCCTCAGTGCCAATTAAAGACTTCTTCCCAGGCTGCTGGCATCTTCCGAGTCACCCCCGTCCCCTGCCCGGGATTGCTTTCTCGTAGCGCAGGACGTGTGCTCAGGTGGGCCCCCCTGGTGAGACCTGGCACGGCCGGTGGATGCCCACGTGGTTAGTGGCTGGAACCACACGAGGAAAAATAATTAGTTCCTCTCCTTTCCCCATGAGAGCAAGTGACACACATGCCCGAGGCCAGGGCTCAGCTTTCTAACATCTTTCAATATGGCAGCCAAGGAAGGTGCAAATGGGTCCAGAGATTGCAGATTTTACAAATAGCGTCCGGGGGGAACATTTATTTTTCCAAATGCCTTTTCCCCCCAATTTATATTGGTTTCAAGTGTCAGGATTGTTGAGAAAACAAGTGAGTTTATGTAACTGAATATTCTAGAAACTGGCTTCTGTAGAGAGGGGTTAAGTCTCATCTTCTCCCTTGACGTGAGGGTCAGGCATGCTTAGTCATCCTCGGAAGAATAATCCATTTCACAGGCATGTTGACTTGACTAAAATCCAGAAAAGCAGAACTTTTGAAATGCTGAGTGTCTTTACTAGGACAAATCAAAACTTCACATCCTGTGGTTAATAATATTCTGTCTTAGAACTTACCATCAATTTCCAATAACTTGGCATACCAGTGAGTGTAATTTTTGTACGGGAATTGTGGTGAACTCTCACCAGCGAAGAATCATTTAAGGTTTGAGGGCCTGGGTCCTAGGAACAATACCACTTTTATAAAGTCCTTAACCACAGAGACGAACTTGTATTAGGAACACTGGCAGTATTTGAGTGATATTTAAAGGAAACTGGAAACATTTTTCTTCCAAAGAGAATAATGGGTTCCAATCCCATAAGCTTGTCTTCTTATCTAGCATACTATTTTTTTCTTTAACAAGTGACAGCAGTCTATACACAACTGCCTACTTCATTGGTCTCATGAGACACTAAGTGTTGTTTTTTTTTTTTTTTTTTTTACCGGGGCACGAACCCGCGTCCCCTGCAGCGGCAGGCGGACTCTCAACCACTGCGCCACCAGGGAAGCCCTGTAGCCAGAGTTTTTAATCTTAGCTACTAGTATTTAAAATTCAGCATGGACCTCACGTGTATATAATACTGCTTGGATCGATCATTTATTATGTACTGGAAACCCAAAAGAATAAAGGAGAGTAAAAGCCAGAAAATGCTCTTGAAATTTTGATACAGATCCCTTGGTTTCCAAGTTAAATTAGGTGCTCAGCTGTAACGGGTGACACTTTACCCACTGGCCGTCTCGGCTGTCTCCCAACGCCCACTCCTGCCACACCACCCTCAAGGGGAAGCTGCCAGGGCAGCCTCTTCAGGCCACTCCATGTCCCCCTGGAGCCTGCGTTTCAGGGACAGCAGGGGCTGTAAACCAGGCGCTGGCACATGTGGTCCGGGGACGGGGATGGTGGATGGTTCCTTCAGTCAAGCAGGGGGCACATGTCAGGGGACGTGGGGACCCAGGTCAGACCTGTAAGGGGAGCTCCTCCCATTAGGCTTGCGCTGAAGACGTGTCCACCTACAGGTGACCCACCTGGAAGAGACGCCGGGGAGGTCATCCACTGTCTCACACCTGCTTGGTGTGGGGAGGGGGTGTGTGAGGGTGGGACAGGGAGTGCGAGGGAGGTGGCAGCGGGGATGTCCACATCACCGTGGGCTCTGGGCTCACCCCTGTGCCACCGAGCTGACCCCCTAACACAGGCTAGGACATGCAGGCACTGGGGCCGGGAGTCCTCCGGCCCCTTCCCTCCCTTCCCTCGTCCTGTCAGCCCTGCTCACCCCCACCTGCCAGTGGCACAGACCCACGTGAGGGGTGCCACCCAGAAAGGCGTGTGCAAACACACACACTCTCACACATACAGACACATATACATAGAAACACATACACACGCTCACATATAGACACACACACAGACACATACAGATAGGTACACTCACACGCACAGACACACACGTACACACACTCACACATACAGGTACATATACATATAAGCACATACACACTCATATACAGACACACACTCACATATACACATACACACACTCACACAGACACATATGGATAGATATCTACACTCACACACACAGACACATACACACACTCACACACACAGACACACACACACTCACACATACAGACACACACATATACACATACACACACACACTCACACAGACATACATACACACGCTCACATAGACACATGCGGATAGACACCTACACTCACCACAGAGCCACACACATACACACAATCACACATGCCCAGACATATACAGACACACATACACACTCACACACACAACGCACGCACACGCTCGCATGGGCACCTTTCCTGCTCAGCTCCTGCGACCCCTCACAGCCCACAGTTCCCAGGCCTTCCATAGAGACTTGGAGACGATTAAGTCCCGGAGTGCGCTGCTCGGTTGGTTTGTGTTTTCTTCCTGAGCCACAATGAGGTGGAATTTCTAAACCCTGAACTTCGTGCTGAGGAGAGAGCCAGGGTTTCCCAGGCCTTTTCTGTGTGTGTCCTCTCCGGGCACTGAATCCCCAGCACACACATGCTTTTCAGTGCCCTGGTGTCCCAAAGAAACTCTCCGCCAACTTCCTCCTTGGCCTTGGATGGTCTATGGTGTGTCTCGACCACAGTCGTTGCCCTCTGGGGGGCTGCGGCACTCAGGGCTGGGGTCAGACCTCGGCTTTAGCTCCAGGACCCTCTCGGGATGCCCCCCGACGTTTGTGGGCTCAGGTTAGAAGTAGAAGCTCTTCCGTTTGGGGCCTGACCCTTTCTTCCTGGGGAAATGAACGAAGACCACCCACCCGGGAAATGGACATTTCAGAGCTGCTGGAGGAGGGGTTGGCCACCGTTGCTTGGCTGTGGCTCAGCTGGGCAGAGCCCGGCAGGCAGGGGACGGAGTGGGTCCTGGTGCAGATGTGACCTCGGCGTGTCCCAGGGGTGGGGTTACTAGAAGCCGGCGCTCCACGTGGTGGGTGAGACTGCATGTCGGCATTGCTCTGCTCGGGTCTGAGTTGGAAACGGGGTCAGCAGTTAGGAAGTGATTGCTTATCCTGGCCAGTGGGAGCAGGGATGTTGTCTGGCATCCTGGCATGGCTGCTGCGGGTCATGGCTCTGGTTTTATAGATGGTCTGGACATTCGTTACGCATGTTTGGTCTCCTGTCGCCGCTGACCTTCATCGCTGGAATCCTGAATGCGCGTGTGTTGAAACCAGAGCCTTCCCTTTCCAGCACCCAAACCGCCCCCCTTGAACTGGGGGTGTGTGCGCCAGCAGCGGGGTGGGCCTGGGCAGGCTGACAGGGAGGCTGGTCCGAACCCTGGCATCCCTGGGCCACGTGAGCAGGAATTCCCAGTTCCTGGGAGCCGGAGCCCGGCCTAGAGGGTGGGCAGGGGTCCAGGGGTCCGTCCCAGGCTGCCGAGGGAAGGGGTGGTTGGAGGAGGCCTGGGGCAGGGGCCTCAGCCACGGCTGGTCCTGTGATGTCCCCAAGGCCCTCCTGCTACGAGGTGCTGGCTTTCCAGCCCTTGGTGACACAGGGCTGCTGGAGGTGGGGGGCGGCTTCTGCCTAGGGGACCATCTGTGGACCCTCAGTGCATGAAATGCTCCCAAACTGGGGGAGTTTGGTTGAAGCCCGATTAGCCTCCAAGCTGCGCCGTTGATTCCTGAGGTGACTCCTGGGGGGACCGCCGAGGCCGTGTGGGGAGGACGACCAGCCTCTCGAGGTGGCTGTTCCCTGCTCTCAGTGCGTCCATCTCAGCAGCCCTGCCTCACCCGCACCCTCCTCACCTGACCACCTCCGTCTGAAGCATCACCGCCTGCACCCTTGCCCCAGGTCCCAGCTAGCCACTGTTCTCTCTTCAGGTGAGAGCCGTCTCCACCCGTTAGCTTATGAAGGGGCCAGGAGGGGCCTGCCTCCTGCTGGATTTCCTGGTGACCGATGAGCCAGCCTGCGGTCAAAGCCCTCGTCGCTGGGAACGTCCTCCTCCACGTCCCGCCTGCTGTCTGAAGCACAGGGTGGGCTGTCGCTCCAGGACCTTGCCTCAGACATGGGCGCTCCCCCATCCATTCAGCCGCCATGTCTCTGTGGCTGACTCCAGCCCCGTCCATTCAGCCGCGGCCTCTCCATGGCTGACTCCAGCCTGTTGAAGCTGGGCCAGCCCAGGGCCTGCGGGCCTGCGGGCAGCCTGACAGAGACAAAGGCCAACCAACCCACAGAAAGCCATATGCTAGGTGACCTTAAGGCCAACTTTAAATTTCTCTGGTTCCACGTTTATTCAACAAGGATGTCCAAAATATTTTCCCTCGAGAATCACAGCCTGATGGTAAAATTTCATGGATGCGCTTTGAAAACCTCTCAGGCCTAGTTCCCTCGTCCGTCCTTGGAGAAGTCACCCTGACAGTGCTGGGTGGACGTCCCTCGCCGCGGCCCCTGTTCCTGGCGGGCCAGCCTCCCTCGGGGCTTTGTTGTCCCTGCCCTGTCCCGGCCTCCGCGCTGCAGACCCGCCCGCGCATCCGGAGCAGGGGGCGTCGGAGGAGCGCTGCAGCAGTGTGCTTGGCTCGGGACTACTAGGGACAAGGCCGGTATGGAGGGTGCGGGGTCCTCAGCTTCTGCAAGGAGAGTCCGGAGGGAGCGGTGAGTAGGGAACCGCGCCCGGCTGAGTAACCGCCTTCCCCGGTCACAGCCGACTGGCTGCTGGAGCCGCTGCTCCCACCGAGGGCAAGTCTCCCGACAACCCGGGGGGCAACTCAGAGGAGGTGGCGTCCTGCCCCGGGGCCACGGCGGGCCCAGCACCCCCAACGACACCCCAGGAGACAGAGAATCGCTGAGAAGACAGAAGTCACCGGAAACAGACACAGAAAATAAAAACAGAAAGGAAAGAGCAAGTTTGGATGAGAGAGGCAGGGAGAAGGGGAAGAAGTCCTTTGCTGTCCGTCCACACTCCTGCCTTGCCGTGAGCCTGCCCGGCATCCCCGGGGCGGTGGGTTTCTTCTGCCCCGCTTTGCCCACCTCACTCTCCATCCAAACTGAAAACTAAAAGCCAAACAACAAAAAACAGCGACACTAAAAAAAGGATAAAAACTGTTGAATACCACGCTCCCCTCCCCTCCCCACAGGTTTGACGGTAAAGGGGGTGTTTGGGTAGATATTTAACCTGAACTGGAGGGCTTGGCTGAGCCCCTGGGAGCTGAAGCTGGAAGTTTAACCGCTTCATCTCCGAGAGACAGTCCTCTTTCCTGTCTCTGAAAGCAGGGCCCCTGGGTTTACTCTGGCTGGAAGTGGGACACCTGCCCCTCCCTCTGGCATGCCTCCTCCTTCTTCCTCTCTTACGGGGCTGCGTCACTACTTCGCCTGTGTTTACACATGACAGGTTCCATTCCCACCACAAACGCCTGCAGGCCCTTTATTGGGATTGTGTTTCTGTTTCGCAAAGGCTGCTTTCGGGAGAAAGCCCACGACGTCCCTTGCTGCCATATTTCTGATTTTGGAGGAAACATTTGTTCTTAAAGGAATAGCTTGTATTTTTGACGTTGGAGAGGTTGAAATGCTATAACTTTATACACACGCCCCTCCAGCCACTCCAAACGTAAATCCACTTGTCCCTTTATAACTTGGCAAAGCTCCTCGGGAAGGCAACTTCCAGCTCAGAGGCCCAAAGCACCTGGTCTCCAGGGGTCCGTAGGGGCTCACGGTGCCAGGTCTCTTGCTTCACCAGAACAATCGCTGAGCCATGAAGACTCAGTGCCGGCCTACTGATGCGTCTGGGTGTCTTCTCAGTGAGTAAGTCCCCATCTCCGTTCATTCCCTCCCTCCACGCCACACCCAGGACAGGGTGGATCACTTGGTGGGACACAGGCCCGTTCTTGTAGGCTGTCAGCCTCCATGGCTTCAGCATCCTCTTGACGGGGCAGCTTTCTCTGGGACGTGAGGACCACGCTCAGGGGTTTGCAGTCATCAAAGATGAACCCCCGGCTGGCAGGGTTCTAACACGCAGTTGGGAGAAATGAACCCCCGGCTGGCAGGGTTCTAACACGCAGTTGGGAGTGAGCCGTATTTTTATTAGCCTTCCATGGATCGAGTCTGATCTGCTACACACGATTCTTCTACTTAAAGCACACTGGATTCAAAAGGTAGGGAAAACAGTTTATCGAAGGTGCAATCCAATACGTTCTGAGCAGCTGAATGCAGCCTTGAATGACCAGTGAGTGGTTTTCCTACAATCAGGGCAGAGTCAGGCCGAGAAGGCCAAGGGCCGGGGAAGCTGTGAGCACCGAGGACCCTGAAGGTCAGCTCCCCGCACAGGATCCCGGGGACACTTCACCTGTCATTCGTTCGTGTGGCCAGTGTGATGCGAAAAGCAAACCAACCCCAGGAACACAGTCACTGTTCTGTCGTCACGTGTGGGCCACGGAAGCAAAGGTGCAGCCACATGAGGGTTGAGGACGAGCCCTGCTTCACAGAGGAGAAAACTGAGGTTCAGAGAGTCCCCCTAACAGAGGCCCGAATCCACAGCTGGACCTCTGCAAAGCCGGTGCTGTTTCACACACACACACACACACACACACACACACACACACTTTACTTCCAGGAGTCAGTCCTTCTCCTGAAAACATCATAGTCTCCTGACCCCATCCCTGGTGTCTGCAGGGTGGCTGCTCCTGGGTGGGACTTGATGCTTCTTGGCGTGTGTAGAAGGTACACATGGGAATTTGCCTGCAGTGGTGTCAGGAGCCCTGAGCAGGGTGTGGGGGGTGTAATGGGTCCTGTAAAGTGTTTTGGTGAGTGTCAGGCATTCCATCTAAATAGCTCTGTTAATAGATATTAAGATTTTAAAATTCATTTGTGGGAAAGAAATGTCACTTAAGGGTCCAAATAGTATTTTGGAAGACTTCCTGGGAAAGTTATTCCTCTGTGGGACACTGGTGCTGGTCTGAAAAGCCGAGTTCCAGTTACATATACCAAATAGTGTCAGTTTTCTTTTTTTCTAAATTTAAAATTTTTAATTAACTATCAGTTTTCTACTCCTTCATTTATTAAGGCAGCAGAAATGAGTGAAACAGTAACTTTTACTAGTGTGGGCAGAGCTGTAACTTTGCCCAAGGGGAGGCCACAGGCCAGAAAACCTGGTCTCTGCGTCCTACCATTACTGGCTCCTGGAAACTCTCAGGGCCTTATCTGCTGAATGGGGGGTTTGCCGCACTGTTTCCAGCACATGCTGGATTCAAGACGAGCTCTGCAAAGAGTTTCATCCACCTTAACAGTTTCTGGAAGAAGGCAGAGACCCTGGTCCCCCGGGACGGGAGGTTAAGCGGCTCCCTGCTGGCACCTTTCTTGTCAAGGTCGGGAGATTAAGTCTGGGGCTGGGCTCTGTCTGTGACCCACATCAGCGCCGGGGTGACTGCCCGCCTGCTGGACTTACATTTCAAAGAGAAGTCACAGCGCATTTGATAAAACCGAGGATGAGCTGGGACGGTTATGATTATAACTGCTAGTAATGAGTGAACAGCTGGGACTCACTGCAGGCCCCCCCGACATCTGAAAATGCACGTCGAGCTTGCCCTGTGCACATGCTCCGGAGCTCTGGCCACTCTAGTTTGGTGCAGAGCTGCAGCTCCAGGAACCTGTGATCCCGTGAGGACCCAGTAGAGACACACCGCCCGTGTGCCCTCAGATGTCGACATGCACCTAGTATGTCCACTGTCACGCAAACAAACATCACAAATAAATTTCCTTGGGTATCTTTTGTTAAAAAGGTAAAGATTGAAAAATGTTATGCTATTTGGAAAATAAATTGACAAAGCAAATAGAAACAGAAATTTATGTGCAGGGCATGGGTCATAAATCTCTAAATCACAATTTACAGGCCGGGCACTTCAAACAGGTATTTGTTATAAGCAAAGCTCACATGGTCCAGCATTTGGGGGTAGGAATAATCGTTACCTTTTTCACTTAAGAGAACAAACAAAGCTACTTAGAAGTCGGCCAGTCGGCCAGCCCGGAGCTAAGTTGGCTCCTGAGACGCTGTGGCCTTCTGGCCCAGAGGCTGTCTCTTGGCCTGGGGTCTTTCTGCGGCCGACTCCAGACTTGTTGACTTTGTCTCCTGGTCAGGGGCTAAGGAACGCTGTGCCTCCCTCTTCCCTTCAAAGCGTATTGATTTCGAAACAGTTTCTTTGATAAGAGGCAGCTTTTGGACGGATGGTTATTGCCTCCTTGGAGAAGGATTTTAAAATTATTGCTCTCCTGAGGCTAAACCTGTGTCAAGAAAAGAAGACACAGACGTGGCTTTGTAGAACGAAGCTGCCTCATTACGCCTCAGGGCCTAAACCTATCAGTCTGATTCTTTATTGGATGACTACAAATGTCTGGACATAATTCACTATTTCATTAATGCACCTGTTCCATAAACGCCACCTGAACATCTGCACAGGCCAGGTGTGTGCAGTGCAGGGCAGGTTTTCTGCCGAGGAGGTGACTCTACCCCAAGGCAGTTTGCATCCTCGGGAAACTGATGCGGTTGATGGTGGCAAGGACCACCTTCGGGGTCCCCTGGAAGGGGTCTCCCTTCACGGGGGGGGGCGCCCATCCCTTCACACCCTCCCTCTTCCTCCCTGTAGGTGCAGGCGTCCAGCTCCCCACTGACCCGGCGGGACTGTGTATTAGGCCAGCACAGCACAAGGTGCTTGGCACCTGGTACATGACTTAACGAATCAATGCATGAGTTAAACGACATATGGGTGCAAAGATGTATCTGCACGTAAGGCATACTTATTGGGAACAAAAGACGAATCCAAAAAGCACAAGCAAGCAGACGGGTTAGGAAGTTGGTTCCCTTAATAGTCATGGGGCGTCGGCATGGAAACGGTGACCATGATGCCAGCATTCCTCAAGTGAGTTCCTCTGTGAAGCTCACCCACTAGGGGAGGAGCCACGGCTCCAGGCAGAGAAAGCCAACGCCTCCTCCCTTCTGGCAAAGACACGTGCCCAGAGGGGCTCCGGCCCAGGAGCAGCGGGGCTGGGGGCGCCTGCGGGGTGAGGCCTGGACCCCGTGCCATTCCCAGCAGAGCCTGCCCTCCCCACTAATGTTCTGTGATGCCCTCTGTTCAGCTCAGGACGGCCCTCGGGAGGAGCAGAGTTCCGGGACAGAGATTAGGAAGGATTCCTGGGCTCACAAAGTCCCGGAGGTTGAGGCACAGAGGGGCTGGGCTGCTTTTAAAACCTCATTTCATGGAGTTGAGTGTTTCATTCTCCAAACACTTCTGAGCACCTTCTGCCCCCACCCCCCCGCCCCCAGCCTGGGGAGGTAGAGAGTAAACAGCCGACCGGCAGGGTGATAAGACCTCAGCACAGAGGAGAGCGTAAGAATTCCCTTGGGCCCTTTGACTCCATTTTAGAGGCAAAAGACAAGTCTAGAAACAAATACCTTTAAGTTTTATGGGCAGAGCATGATGACACAGAGGTCCTTGGGGATTTTCAAATTTAGAAAGGAAGGGGCAATAAAACAGTCCATCTGCCTGCCCGATGCAGTGAAATGACAAGGATCAAAGGAATGGGTCATCTCTGATACAGCACGGAGACCCCAGACACATCAGAAAGGGGGGGATCTCCCCGTCCACGCCCTGAATCCCGTGGGCACAGATGCAGAGTCCCCACATCAAACACGGCAGCCTTCACCCCACCTGGATCCATCTTCATGGGGTCAGCCTCCTGCTGACCCCTGAGCTCTGACTACCAGCTCCTGCCAGCACACAGGGCTCCGTTCAGGAGTTCCTGACCTCAGCAGCTAGTAACGTCAACCTCAAAGAGCAAGCCTACCCTTAGAAAGGGAAGTCTGTCTCTTTTAGCTTTCCAGGGTACAGGACTGTGCTAAACCATCATAAAGGACTTTAACTGCTGCCAGTAAATACTTTTGAACATAGCTTCTCAGACCGGAGAAGTGTCTCCTCATAAACCTTTACCTTTTCTGACATTTATTCCTCTCCTCTTATTCTCTTAAAAATTGTTACAGATTTATTCCTAGTATACCAATAACTCTATTTTAACATTTTTAGATCAAAAGTCAAAGCTCTATGGGAAGAAGTTCCTGATATATTTATTAAGTGAAAAACTTCTTTTAAAACACTTTCATTACCCAGTGTCTCATCTGTAAATACACGCTTCACTATTTGAGAATTAGGTTCACAAAAATGTCAGCTGTGTGTCGTCTCTGGATTGTGAGACTCTAGACTCCCCCCACTTCCCTTTCCTCTCTTCTTTGTTTAACTGTAGTTTCTAAACTTTTTAGAATGGTTATGATTATTTTGTAATGATGAAAAAATTAAAGCAAAAAACATTTACTCTGAATTGAAAGAAAATAAATGGAAATCAAAATACAGAACAAAGTCTGCCTTTGAATGAGAGGCAGTTTTTAAAAATCATGTACCTTCTTTCATCATTTCTATTGACCATCTTAACATTTTATAGTTATAAATGTTTATAAATTTTCAATCCCAAACCAAACTTAACAAACTAGACTAAACTCCAAGTCACCTTAATCCTCTTTGCAGCAAAGCATGGCTCGAGTTCCGTGACTTGTCTTTCCATTTGTGGTTGACAACATTGAGAGAGGAAGTTAAAGTAGACAGCCAGTGTTCAGTTTCATCGCCTTTTATCAACCACATCATCACAGACGATCCTCAAACATGCTCGGGAATGCCGCTGAAGTTTTACCCTTTATGACCCCAGGAGGCACTTCCCAAACATTAAGGTACGTGGGAGTCAGGCAGCTCCTGCTTAAAAGGCAGGTAGGCCTGGGGTGGCCCCCAGGGGTGCTGGCTGCTGGGCCACGCTGTGCTCCAGCGAGAGCCTGGAGACTGCGAGTTAGCATCTTAACATGAAAATCGATTCCCCGGGACCTACAACTTCCTTCTTCTAGTGAAAAGCCTGAAATTGTAAAAAGGAAGCAAATGACTTGTATACTGTCATTTCCTGACCCAGACCTTAGAGGCCTTACGAGGTCGTGATTGTCACAGTTTTGAGGTTTGACGTTTGGAGGAGCTGGGTTTGAACGGTAGCTCGACGCTCACCGGCGGGGAGACCTTGGGCAACCATCAAGCTCTCAGAGTCTGGATTTGATCAGAGTCACTCTTGTGTACAGCGTGGGATGTGCCCTCCAGAGCTGGGAGCCAGGATCACCATTTCCAGTGACAACGCTGCGCACGTGACCTTGAGTGGCACAGCGCTGCAGGCTGTGGGAACGTCCTCCTCGGAACAGCGCTGGCTGTGACCCCTTCCGTTGTTCCACACTCACAGTCTGAGTGACACCCCGAGTCACTCTTAACAGGCCGGCTGCCGGTGCCCGGGGTGCGGTCTTTTCAGAAGCGAGTGATGTTGTGGGGGGTGAACCCTACAGCTGCTTTTCTGTCGGGAAGAATACCCGACTTTGCTACGGACCCAGAGATTAAAACAGCAACAGAAGCAATATGGACTAAGTGCACTTTCTAAAGTTTTATATAATCATTGCATTGTAATATACCAGTTGCCAGCCTGTTCTTAAAGCCCCAACACACGCTTATTTATAGGTTTGTATTTCGTGAGTGACACGGAGCTCTTTTCATATCCCCTCACCCCCCTCACCCGACGAGGATGTCCACAGAGGAGCCGGGGAGGAGGAAAGGTTAGCCTTTTCCCTGCTTGGAGCCAAGGGTGATCAAGTGGACTGAGCTAATGCAGCGGACTCACAGAGAGCCTCTGGGAAGAATGAGCGGAACAAGATTTGAACGAATACGCTACGCTGAGACCTTTTAAAAAGTACGAGCTCTCAAGACACAAAGCATTTTCAAATATGAAATTAATTTATTATCATATAAAAAGGTAAGGCTGGGTTTAAGTAGATTATCCTACAACTGTGAGTCTTTTCTTGAGCTCCCAAACATCTCAACTTTAAAAAAAAAATCTGACTTTGCTTTTAAAAATTCTCCTTTTCTATATTCTTCAAAGAAACCCACTCTGGAAAAAAGCATTCCATTCTGGCCACACTTGGACAGTTGCTGAGAAGAGATGTTAAGACGGTGCTTTAGCCGCTGTCTTGGGGTCTTGTGGAGTCTGGGGGACAATGTCCCGCTGAATAGACTGCATATGAAAAAGACTAACTGGCCCCCAGATGGAGGCATGTGGATCTTGACTTTTAAAATATTTATTTAACACAAACGTTTGCAGGCCCATGAAAAGGCCGCTCCCTGATTCCTCTTGACCCCCAGTGACCCCCTCCCAGGGGAGCTTGCTTTCTCCCTCGGGGATGATTAAAACCGGAGAGGCTTTTATTTATTCTTCAGAAGTCTCCACGCGGTCACAGAAGTTTTAAAAATTAACCAGGAGCCCGACCAGCCGCGCGCGTTCTGCGGAGCCCGGCACCATCACGGTGTCTGGAATCACTGGATTGGGGCAAATCCGCCTTCCCAGGTCACCTTCTAAGACTTACTAACGTCTTACAGCCCTTTGTGACATTTTCCCTATATTTGCAAATACAACCTTATTATTTTCTACCAAGAGACTTCTCATAAAAAATAAGTACAAAGCGTTGTCAATATTTTAAGAGGCCTGAACCTCACACATGGACGTGAAGTGTATGCTTCAGTGTTTGGGGCATATGGTACCTGTACCTACCTACATTTCGAGTTTATCTGAGGCCTTATGCCAGCCTAAGGGATTATCCTAGCTGAAAACCAAAATAAGTCACTGCCATCATTAAAAAGAAAGCCTAATACATAAACTCTCATTTTTCTGCACGTCTAATTGCAAAACGAATGTTTGTTTCGCTTCGGGACAGTGAACGTCCTCCCTTTTCCCTTCTCCCTTGTGGGAGCATTGTTCTCTGCTCTGTGGACAGAATCTGCAGGGTCTGAACGGTCTCACACAATCTGGGACCAGGAGGATGGATCCGCTGATTCACACTTTGAGAACGCGTGGCATAATTTAAAAACGTATCTTTTTTTCAAATAACGAAAGGAATCTTGAAACCCGTTTTCCCTTGTCCACATGCCCATCACTTCTGCAACTATTTGCATCTCTGCCTGTTCCTGTCCAAACTTCCTCTTTAGATATGATCACAGTTAAGTGTAAATTTGTGGTGGGCCTCACTTTCCCTGTCCAGGTGTCTGTGTGTTTCTGTAAGTTCCTTAGATTTGCAAATATAAACTTGTGAAATATTCCATTACGTTGATGACATACTTCCTTGACTCTTTATCCAGTAAGGGATATTAAGTATTACTATAGAGAAGCCAAAATCACTTTGATAGAAAAGACGTAGGGCTCTCTAAAACTGCCAAAGTGAGAAAACAAGAATTTTAAATAAAACATTCTTTTTACTCGAATTCAATCATCCAGCCTCTCTGGGTTAGTGCGGTGACAGTTCTCCTAAAACTCCTGCAGGGATGGGGACCTCTAGCATCTGACCAACCCCACCCTCGGCTTTCTCTCTCCCACTCCCCAGGGTTTTCGTTTGTTTTTGTTTTTTTTGTGCGGTACGCGGGCCTCTCACTGTTGTGGCCTCTCCCGTCGCGGAGCACAATGTTTTCGTTTGTTTTTGTTTTTTTTCTGCGCTACGCGGGCCTCTCACTGTTGTGGCCTCTCCCGTTGCGGAGCACAGGCTCCGGACGCGCAGGCTCAGCGGCCATGGCTCACGGGCCCAGCCGCTCCGCGGCACGTGGGATCTTCCCGGACCGGGGCACGAACCCGCGTCCCCTGCGTCGGCAGGCGGACTCTCAACCACTGCGCCACCAGGGAAGCCCTCCCCAGTGTTTTAAATAAAGATTTCCTGTTGGGAATTACTTGAGGCCCCCACATTCACAGCCCAGAGGGCACCTCAACCCGAAGAGTCTGGACGGTTAAATTCAAGTAAAAAGTACCCGGATGTGGATGCTGCCCGACGTCGACGTCCTCCACGTGGGGACCAGCGCTGGGTCCAGGAGGCACGGCCGATGCTCCGACTTCACTGTGCGCAGAACAGAATAAAATGCTGGACCCCCCCGCAAGCATGAAATAGCCTGGTTTTCAACCTACACCGTAATCTTGATTTCTGTTGCATAGAGAGAACACTCTGACAGCCCAGAACGGTGCTGGAGTTCGTGTGTGCTTTCCTATCAGGGCATAATGCTGACTCTCTTCTGTGCACTCCGCTCCCCAAGCATCCTCAAAAAATGTAAGTGCCTCTTTACTAAAAGGAAACAAAACAAGCCACAGTAAAACCCCAGAGAAGCTGTGGAGGGGTGTCCTGTGGGCAAGGCGCCTGGCCCCTGCTGGAGGGGGTCCCCGATGCAGGGACAGCGGCAGGGACACACGATTCCAATCTGGATGTTTGAGTCACCTTACAAAGGCACTGTTCTAAATGCCGAAACTGTCCTCCGCTCCCTTTTAGGAGCTGGAAAGCCTCTTTCCCTGGAAGTTCAGCCAATCACCTGCTACACCTCTACTTTGCCATTCTGGAGAATTTTCACGGTCGTCTCAGCTTAAAAGCACAGAAACCAGCTAGTTCAATCTCTATTCCACCTGCTGGCGGCTGATAAGAGATCAAACTACAAAGAACCACTGCACTTAGGCTGAAAGACAGTCTCTTTCTCACAGAACGAGTTAACGGCTGGCTGCTGGGGCAGAGCCAGGTCCCAGCTTGGGAACGCTTGAGGTGCAGTGTGTTCGGATTTCTTTCTCGCACCAAAATTTCACATTTTATCATACTTGTTTTTTAAAAAGAAAGGAGGTGTGTGAAACCCTCCCTATGCACAAAGCGTAACTTATCTGAAAGCATTACACGAGATTTAAGTGGCATTTCACGCCAAGTGGAATATACAGTAAGGAGAACTTTTGTGTTGAATTTCCATAAAACCTGTGTGACCTATTAAACAGCCTCCAGTAAGTCTCCATAGTGGGCTTTTCGGTCAGATTAGCGAGTCTGAGCAGCGGCTGAAGAGGAAAAAGATATTTCTGCTAAATCCCTTATTGATATGACAACAATTTAGACATGGCTGCAATCTTGTCTTTTTCCTTCCGGGACTTGAGTGTAACTAACGAACTGGCCCCGTGTAATTTGCACGACACTTTCTCCGTTTGTTCCCGTTTTCCACCCAAACGCTTTAGCCTGCTCCCCCGCTGCTTTGTGCGAACCGACGTTATAGCTGGGACGGCTTTGTGAGGCCCCACGGGGCGGAGCCTGGAGACTGTGCGCCTGTGGGGCCTTTGGGGTCCCCTCTCTCGGTTACTGGAATAAGGAAGTCCCACTGCTGCATTTTTATAATTTAGGTTGCTTCTATTCTCACATGCAGAAAAATACAAGTGTTTTCTTTTTGATGCACCGAGAGAAGGGCAGGGGAGACTGCGGCAGGGGTCCCGACTCGGGCGGCTCCTTTGCGCTGTCCGTGTCCCCAGGCCTCGGCCCCGGTTGGGTGGGGGAACAGGGTGCAGCGGTGGTCATGACCCTGTGAAGATCCTGGCCCTGGCCTCCGCTGCTCCGTCCCGCCTTTTCTGGGTGTCCTTCTGCACGGAACCCACGCTCCAGCACTTTGTTTTTAATCCAGCTGCCTCTGTGAGTCCAAAGGGAGAAGAAACTGTTCTCGGGAGCCTGGGATGTGCCCACGCCATGCCATTGGCTGTGTTGGCTGAGCCCCCTGACCCCGGGCGCCGGGAGAGGGCCCCGTGGACACGGCCAGCACTTGTGGGGATGGGTTCCCTTCCAGCACAAGGCTCCCGGGGACCTTCTGATCTCCTGCCGGTTCCAGAGCCTGCGATGCCCCCAAGAACGCCCCGCCCTGGAGCAGGGGGCCCTGTCCATCCCGTGCCCTCCCAGCCCTGGTCGCTGATGCCACACGGGCGGCAACAGTTCTCACGCCAACAATGGGTCTCCTGAGGGGGCACCGCTGCCCTCCCCAATGTCCTCGGGGTGCACAGGACGGCCACCCCCGCCCGGGCATCATTGTGGATTGTTTTTCCTCCTTGGAACGGTTTAATCTTTAACGTGTATGATGGTCCAAACCAAATCCTGTTTAATCGACTGTTTAACTTAGAAGTCAATCTCCGCAGGGAGTCTCCGCAGGGCACGGTCTGCGGGCAGGTGGCTGAACGCCGAGCCGCCCCGCGTGGGTCGCTTCGCACCAGTGGACTCTCCGTTACGTTGCCCTGCTTGTGGGGCTTCACTGCCATTGGGACCCAGACCTGCTGGACAGTGTTTACACCACGGGCGCCAGGAGTTGCTGAAATACACGAGGGCCCATCTCGGTGACCCCGATGGCACCACGGCCGGCGACAGAGGAGCAGTGGGACTGGATGGAAAGAGGACGGGCTGATGGTCTGCGGAGGGGCAGTGGCTGTTTCACTAACAAACCTTCCTCTCTGTACAGTGTGGTCGGCTACCTGGTGAGAAAAGCTTGCCTTCTTCTTTGCACAGATGCGCCCTGAGCCCGAGCTGCATGGCTGGGTGCTCCTGGGAGGGCCAGCTGAGCGGAGCAGAGCCTGTGGAGAAGGTGATGCTTCCTGCAGGACACAGAGCCCAGTGGGAGCCGAACCAGGAGCCGGCCTCCTGGCTCAGAGTCACAGCACTGACTACTGAGGATGGTCCCTGGGCAGGACTGTGCCGCGGGCCCCAGGTCTCCTGGCCGCCAAGCCTCCCTGGCCCAGAGTAGGAGAGAAGCAGGCCCGGCACTACCCCCCAGACTCACCCCAGTAGGGCAACGCGATCTCCACTGCATAGCAGTGGAAACTGAGGCTGAGAGACAGGATCTTCTCCAGGTGACACTGCAGGAAGCGCAGGGTGTTGGGCTGGGGAGGGAGGATCCCTATGATTGGCAGCTCCGCCTGACAGCTCTGGAAGCGTCTGGGTCCTTTCCAGGGAGGAGGGAGCGTCTTTCATTTAGTCCACTTCCTACTGTGTCCTCTCTCACCTTCTGCTGGAACAGGCCCTCATGGTTTCAGAGCGCCCTTGACCTCCTGGCTGCAGGGTGACAACTCTGGTGGCCCGTAGGCCTGGGGACTGGCCCGGGCCTGGCCCAGACGCCTGGGCAGGAGGGCTCTGTGTGGGGCTGTGGAGACTCCAGGGACAAGGGGCTTTCATGGCTCACCTCGTCCTGGGGCCTCTGCAGCCATGGGGTCCCCTGTAGTCCCAGGGTCACTATAGTCCCCGTGTCACCCAGAGCTCCAGGTGCCCTCTTGTTCTCTGTGATTGTGGTCAGGCCTGAGAGGTGACCCCAGGGAGGGACAGCTGAACATTTTCCTTCAGCTCAAAGGGCCTCCAGGGTCAGGCGGATGGACGAGGGGACGTGAGGGGTGACGTGGTCAAGGTTGGCACTGGCCGTCCTGTGTCCACACTACAGAAATTTAGAGACATGTCAAAGCCCTCCTTCTGTCATGACATCATGAAATCCCAGCTTTGAAAGGTTATGTGGTTCGGGTTCATCTCCATCTGATGGATTACAAGAAAATAAGTCCTGACTTTCTGAAGGAATTGAGCTATTCACTCCAATTATTCTCCACTTTTGAGTACCAGAACTACTACCAAAGATTTGTCTCTTACTATGTCCTATAAAAGCTTTAAAAATAATGATTAACTTTGCTTCTAAAAGATGAGTAGGACCCATGGTTGGCATTGCCCTGCGGCAAGTAAAGAATGTTTTCAACACATAAGCCACGATGTTGCGTTTCTACCCACAGCTCGATGTTAGAAAGCGAATCTCTGTTTTATGCATTTATTCCATTTCTTTGGTCTCCTTTGCCGTCCTGATGAATTAGCTCTGTGACGTCTACCCCGTCTGAGCCCCACGTCAAGCGGAGGCCACCACGGGGCACCTGCACGTTTCATTGGCTTCCGTTTCATTGATCGACGTTCCTGATATCTCATACTTTTGGCTAAAATGTTTGCTGATTTTCATTTTGATAAGTTTCTTCCTCTTTTTCAGGCCCCACTACTGAAAGACGACCCAGCAGAAAACCTCTGTCCCGTCGTGTCTGGGGCTGGGTCTCTTGCTCAGGGCCACGGTCTCATGAGCCACGCCCGGGCCACATGTCCAGTCCCTTTGTTCTCCTGGTGGCAGACAGACCGGCACCACCCGTCAAGACCACCCCCGTGGCAGGCTCCCTGGAGCTCAAAGGCAGAAGATGGTGGATACCCAGAAAGGCGAAGCTACTGCCAACGAGCCCACTGCCCATCCAGCCCTGGCAAGTGGGGGCTCCCCCACAGGGAGCAGAGACCTCAGCCAACGGGTGGACAAAGAAGCTCCTACACGTGCCGAACTCTTGGGTCTTGTGTAGAGATGCTAACCCTGGGACTCTGTTCCCGTGGATGGGAAAACGTCCCAAGGGGCAGACTCATAACATGTCGGACACGCATCTGTGTGGAGGCACCTGGCATCCAGCCCCCGGGGAGCAGAGGCTGCTGTGGAAGAGCAACGGGCCACACCAGCCATGGGCTTCCCCTCCAGAACGTTCTTCGGGTGGGAAAGGGGCTGCCTCTGGTCCTGAGAGCCTCCAGTGTCCACCTGAGACCAGTCAGAGGACCAGGGGTACCCACGCACTGCTGGAGAACATGCCCAGTGCCCCCGGGGGGTGGAGGGAGCCGGTCCCCCTGAGTGGGGTGGGGGGGGCTGGGGATCATGGTGAGGGATGCCAGTCAGCGATGGACGTCTGCTCCCTGCCCAGCCAAGGGGCTGCCGCGCTCGGACAGAAGCTGTAACGGGGGAGAGTTCAGCTCCCTTCAGGCTCAGTCTGTCCTCCATCTCCTGCCGTCAGTCCATACTTGGCCCCTTTTTCTACTCTGGGGAGAGAGAAGGCCGAGAACTAGACTACAGTCGTCCTCAAATGGAGAGAGAGAGCAAACCCACCGGGGCGTGCGTCAGCTGGGTCCCCAGGGCAGGGGGTGGGTGTCAGGGAACCACTGAGCCAGATGCGGAGCCCCGCTCCAACCACCCCAGGCTGCAGCCCCTCTCCCCAGTGCTTCGCTTCAGAGTCCTGTGTCCCCCGGGCAGGTGTTGTCCTGCTGCCACCCCTCCGGTCCCCTCAAGGACTATGTCGGATCCCCAGCTCATCAGCGCCCAGCAGAGCCCGGGGCACGAGAGGCTGTGCACGGTTGTGGAAGGTTGGGGCCGGCGTGAAAAGTCTGAAGTCCTTCTCGCTCAGTGATTTACCCAGGGAGGGAGGAAACTTTGCTCGGGATCATGTGGAATCCATTAGAAAGTGGACGCCATGCGTGCACCCTGATTACTGGGCACTGAATCTGGACGGATCTCTTTTCCAGCCAGCTCTAAAAATAACCAGGTGGGATACAACTGGGCCTCACAGATAAACCCTAGAGGCATCTCTGCCGCTTCAAAAGCTGCCTGGCGCTGATTGTAAAAGCAGGACAGACGCCTGCTGGGCCACAGGCAATCAACACCCAGCCCAGTGAGAAACACACACAGAGAGGCCTTTTCACTTCAAAAGAAGCCCCTTAGGGTTATCTGATGTAGACGGCCAATGTGGATTTTTAAAACCTCATCAATATCATTGACTCAGTATGGAAACCCTATTTCTTTTGCACGGTGAACCAACTTGCAAGTATTTCATTATTTCGGTGTACGAATGGTAAATATCAGATGAACCTATATTCAGACCCAGAATCTTACAGGCGGTTCCAAGAAGACCAAGCCTGGCGACAGCCCTCACCGTTTCCTGGGGGGCAGGTACAGCACGGGATCTAAGACTGCTTTTGAAAGTTATATAAAAACTACCAGCATCCTCAATTTATGAACTAGGAAAATGAGCCTCTGAGAGGTTAAGCGACTTTCCCAAAGTCACACAGCTCCAGGGGCAGCGTCCACCTCCGATGTCCAGTTTCTCTTTGGCCTTGTGTTGGATTGACTTCCCTCTCTTTCTGTTTCCACTTCTAGAAAACAACCAGGTTGGCGATGACTCAAAAGATCTCTCAGCAGCTAGAACCCCTGCCCCCTCTAGCGGGTGGGGCCCCGTGTGCGTCCTGCGGGACACACTGAGGCTTCTGGAAGTTAGGGATCAGGTTTGCTTCTTAATAGAACCTGACTTTCAATACCAAGGTTCCACTGTGGGTTTTCAAATCCTGCTTTGGGAGTTACGCGTAGTGCCTCTGGCTGAGGGCGAAGCTGGTGCTAAAGGAAGTTTGAGAGAGGAAAACAAATTAATACATTTGAAAAAGAAAGAACCACGGAAACAAGAGCAGCTCTAGTCTTACTGCACAGATAACCACAGCCAACGTCACGTGTTTGGTGTAACTTGCTCTTGTAGCTGCTGTGGGTGGGTCCCTGCAGCAGGCTGAGGTCCAGCCAGGACGTGGGGGGCAGGGAGCTCCGAGCCATCACTGGCCAGGCCACGCGCTCAGTCGCCACCGGGACCCGGGAGCCCTGTCCATCACCCGCCTCCCGTCCCGTGTTGCCCTCCCTGCTGCAGGGACTTTTATGCTTGAAGACGGAGACTTGGTGCTGCTTTACCTCCGGCCCCACGTCAGCTACCGACAGAAGGACACCCCTTTCCTGTAACCTGAGGCCCAGAGAGGCCGTTCCCACCTGAGCACAAATGTGTCCAGAATTCTGGCCCCCCGACAGCACGGCCCTGAGGTTCCAGGACTAATGGCGCCAAGAGATGACCTGGTGTGGGTGGGAAGGGGCCAGGAAAGGTCACCCCGGGGAGCGAACTTACACAACCCCTTTCGCAGCTGTGACCTCCACCCAGCAGGGGCGAGACCAAATCTGTGGGCGTGTGTGCACACATCTGTCATCCCGCCCACTGCTGGGACTCTCATCAGCGCTGCAAACACTCTGTTCCCGTCCTTCGTTGTTTGCCTTAAATGCAGCCTCCCTGGAAACGGCATGGTGGTGGGCATTGGGCAGCTCCTGATTTTATAACGTTTGAACCGAGGGGCTGGGGCTGCCTGACCTCGAGTACGGCCTCAAGTGAAGTGCCACCATTCTTCCCTTTCTAATCAAAGTCCGGAGACACACAGATAGATGTATAGGTAGACACATAGGTGGTTACATAGGGCGATACATAGGGTGATATACATAGGTAGTTACACAGGGCGATACCTAGGTAGATGCATAGATACATAGGCAGAGGTGATAATTTGCTTCAAAGTTTTCCTTTTTTTCCTTTACTCGAGTGTACTTCCTTCTGATTTTAGTTATAACATGTTTATTCACCTGGAGCTGATTTCTGCTTATCACAGCCTTGGCTTTGGCGCATCTGGTACATCAACAAATGTCTGCCCTGCCCTAGTCCTGTTTGCAGATTTAAAATGTCAGCCCACACACTGGGGAAGCAAACCTATGAAAAACCAACCCATCCGAAACCTAGCTTGGCTTCATGCCCCGGCGTGGTGAGAGGACAGCCCAGCCTGGGGTCGGGGAGGGTGGGCCAGTGGCTCTGCTCCTCTCTGTGGCCACGGGCAAGTCCCATCACCTCTCTGGCCCTCAGATCTCTTCTGCGGAGTCAGGGGTTGGACTGATGCTCTCTGAGGACCTGGATCCCCACATGTGACCCCAGTCAGCACAGCAGTGGATGAAGCAGAAGGAGGTCATAGCACAACCAAGACGGTCACTCAGAAGAGTTCTCCTTACAAGTGGAAGAATTTGGTCCTAGGAATTAGGTTAGAAGAAGACATTTGGAAATGCTCTTTGCTTTTATCTCCCTGTTTTCGGAAATATGAAACCTCTGGTCATAAGCAGAAGGGAGTCTGTCAAAAGCTGAAGGAAAACCTCTCTGGGGAAAAGGTTCCGTCCTGAGAATGGATGATCACACACAAGGGTCAACTCTCTGTGCCAGTCACTGGGAAACGTGTGCTAGACATGTACTAAGCACCTAGGACGGGACAACATGTGTGCCCAAGAGTCACTGCACGTGGAGTGGATCCCTTGTCTGTGCAGAGGGCCATGGCCTCTGCTGTGGTTTTAGTGCCGTGGTTCTCGCCAGGGGTGAGTATGTGTCCCTGGGAAATGTCTGGAGACATATTCAGAGTCATGACTGTTGGGCGGGGTTAGTGGCCTCTAGCAGGTAGAGGCCGGGGATGCTGCTAAACACCCTGCAGTGCACAGGATCATACAGCCCCAAACGTCAGCAGTGCCGAGGTGGAAACATGGGCTAATTAAACGTAGTAACATCCTCACAAAAAGGCGGAATGAGCTGAAGGAGCTTCTGCTGCAAAGACAAAGAATTCCTTGGGAGAAAGTCTTTTTAAAATTTAAATATATATGGGCTTCCCTGGTGGCGCAGTGGTTGAGAGTCCGCCTGCCGACGCAGGGGACGCGGGTTCGTGCCCCGGTCCGGGAAGATCCCACATGCCGCGGAGCGGCTGGGCCCGTGAGCCATGGCCGCTGAGCCTGCGCGTCCGGAGCCTGTGCTCCGCAACGGGAGAGGCTGCAACAGTGAGAGGCCCGCGTACCGCAAAAAAAAAAAAATGTAAATATATGGCAGAGATCCTAAGAAAATGTGAATGCATGGGAAAATTAAAGAAAAAAGTGAAAGGAGAGAAGAAATAACAGAAGAAAAGGAAAGAAATCTTTACCAAAAAGAGGAGGGAGAGAGAGAGAGAGAGAGAGAGAGAGAGAGAGAGAGAGGGAGAGAGAGAGAGATTGGTTCCCTACAAAGGAAAATAGAGAAGCCACAGACTGTTTATTGGTGAAGCCGTATTTCATGAGCTCTAAGGCATCCTCATTTACAAGCAGTATTATTACTTTATACAATTATAAGATGCTTTTGATTATAAGATATAGTCACATATATCTCAAAATGAGGAAACTGTGACTGTAGAGACCAGGAGGCTGTGACGTGACGGCATGAACTCGGTGAGGGAATGTCGCTGTCCGTCTACAAGTCTACATCCAGGTCAGTGATTGTTTAAGACTGAGAGTGAAATAAAGACAACTTCAGCCAAACCAAGAGTGAGGTCATGAACCCTCAGTGGAAAAACTTCTGAAAGATGTGTTCATCTGGAGGAAAAAAGACAATGAAACCGAAAGGAAACAGTGCGCGCAGGAAGCGATGTTGGTCAAATACCTGGTAAATGCGGTGATTCCAGACAAGACTGGACCACGCAGAAGCAACCGTAACGTCTGATGGGGGAGATGTAAACAAGATGCAGCTGAAATGCAGTGACTGACAGCATCGAGGACTGGACAAGAAGGGACCGGGTTTAAAGCAGTCTGTGGTATTTGCATCATATGAGAGGAAAAAAGAAATCGTTGTTAAATTTAAATTTTCTTAAGCAAGAGTGTATGTCGGAATATGAAGGGTAACCACTGAAATAAGAGAGGTTATATTTTAATGTATACACCTTTCCCAACTCGTAGGCAGAATGGAAAAATAAAGTATCAAACTATCATAAAGCAAAGAAAAAAGTATTGTAATTTGAAAACATAAAACATTAGAAACAGATTCAATAAACTCAGTAACTGTAAATGGACCTAATTAGCCATTAATATATGAGGGACAGAGCGTGTGTAAAATATAGCATCACAGAAGGGTTGAAAGTAGACAGATGTAAATAGATCTGTCAGGAAATACAGAGCACAGAGAAACGGGGGTGTGACAATGTGACAGTATGAACAGATGTTAAAGAAAGAAGCATTATTAGGGAAGTGAGCTGTCAGCGTGTAGTGATGAAAGGAACCATTCACCAGGAGAATAAAGTGCTCTGGGGACACTTTGTTGACAGCCTTCAACTGTGCACAGCAGAAGGGGAGACCAGCAAGTCCACATGCACAGGGCACGTGTCACCGCACCTCCTCCAGAGACTCAGGCAATTCAAAGAACTCACTTCTTCACGGATGCAGGTGAAACCCTGCCCCAGACAGCTGCACGTGGAGGGTCTCCGAAAACTGGCCCCAGGCTGCCACAGAGAGGTCTCAACAAACGGGAACCGAAAGCAACAAAACCAAAGAATCCTCAAAGTCAAGTCTGCTTCTTGGACTTCACGATGCATTAGAAATGAGTAACAAACAGACAACACACAAGACCCCTTCTGCCTGGAAGTTTTTAAAGGCCTTCTGAGTAATTCACAGGTCAGAGAAGAAGGAATAATGGAAACTAAAAACACTTGCCCATCGGCACCAGGAGCACACTGCATCTCAAAGTGGCAACATTTAGCTAACGTGGTGTGAGGCTGAGCCTTAGCTGAGCACAGAACCTGGGGGCCACAGCACAAGCCCAGGGAAAACACAAAGGAGGGAAGGAGAAAAGTGAGAGCAGAGATTAATGAAATGGGACAGGAAGGGAGAGTCCCAGAACCAATTAAACGGGTTCTTTGGAAACCTGGGTTATATCGATCCACCTCTGGCAACGTCCAAACAGACAGAAACATTTTAAAAGACAAAAACAATTTCTTTTTGACAAAATGAATAATATTGCTGCGCCTCTGGTAGAACTGAACAGGGACAGAAACCAGGGTAAGCAGAAATAAACAACAACGCAAATAAAGCTAGTGTGGCCCCGTACACAATGATTACGTTTAAAAATCTTAAGGGAAAAATCGTGAACAGATCTATGTTAGTAAATCTAAACACTTAGATGAAATGGAAAATTTCCTAGTAAAGTATACATTTGCAAGCTGACTCAAAAGGCGACAGAAAACATGACAAGACTTACAAGCATAACGACAGTGAACCAGCTCTGAAAAATCCACCCCCCATACAATACCCAGGTGATGATACAGGTCAGGTCTACCAGCCCTTCAGCGAACAAGGGATTCCTGCCTTTCATACACTACTTCCTGACATCCAACAAGATGGAATCCTTCACAGAGCATCCCGGGGGCTGGAAGAGCATCGGTGTGACAGCCAGACAGGCAGAGCGCAAGAAAAGGATTTTATAGGGCAATCTCATTTATGAACACAAGATAGAA
The DNA here is from genome assembly GCF_003031525.2 of Neophocaena asiaeorientalis asiaeorientalis. Taxonomy (NCBI): domain Eukaryota; kingdom Metazoa; phylum Chordata; class Mammalia; order Artiodactyla; family Phocoenidae; genus Neophocaena; species Neophocaena asiaeorientalis. The sequence goes on from NW_020173202.1 coordinate 1,871,390, forward strand.
CCCTGAATAGAGTATCAGCAAACTGATTCCAGCAAGGCACTAAAAAAAGAAACCCGTGTAATAATTTCACGTCTGGACTTGGCAGAAGTCTGAGTTGTGGTGGGAATGCAGGTGGGGTACAGATGAAAAGACACGTGTTGAAACCATACTGTGGGCATCCTGGAAGTCCTACTCTCTCTCCTTTTGCATGTGTTTAAAACTTTCCACAATAAAATGATTTACAAGAGTGTAAACAAAATCTTCACAGCCAATATTGTTCATTCCATGCGTGCACGACTGGGTTAACATTTTATCAATGCAACTCGTTTTATTAAGAGATGACAGGAGAAAAAAACATGATAATCTAAAAAATATTAAAATTTCACACCATTTTTCAATAATATTTGTGTATTCAAATCAGAAGAGAAGTTTTCCTTAACCTAAACATAAATAACGTATTTACCAAAAATCACAAAAAAATTGTGAGATATTAGAAGGACTTTCTTTAAAATGGTAAAAGAATGCCCATTAGCCTTTTTTCTATTGCTTCTGGGTGCTGTTTACATGGCCCTGGAGGTCCCAGCGGGCAGAGTGATACTAGAAAAGCAAGTCGAAAATGCAGGGTTAGATTTACAGTCGGTGTTTGTTAGGGAGAAACCCTTCTCTCTCTGGCACCTTTCTCCTCCCCAAACGCTTCCTTCCAGGCAGAGGTGACTCCATTGACAAACGCTCCTTTGTTAACCATCTTGCCTTGGCCTGTGTTGCATCCGGGGGACATGGAGCCTGAAGGTGTCTGCTATGGTCCTCGCTGCCCGGTTGGCACAGAGCAGCCACAATGCCTGTGAGCACACGACTTGGGGTCCTTCGATGGTGGGGGTTCGAGGTAACGACCCAGTACCTGGGCACTGATGGCCCGAGAGCCCACGCTTTCCTCTCCAACCTGCGCTTTTGTGGAACAAAGGCCACGTGTCCTAAGAACTTCCCTCTGTTAATACTGAAAATGATGCCGGGGAAGGAGGGGAGTGTGGGCGCCCACGGATGCCTTTCCCTTGGGTCTGTCCTCACTCACCAGTGCTCCCGGGAGGGGCTGGGAGCTGTGCACACAGCAGGGTGAACTGCAAAGTATAGATTGCGTAACTGCAGTAAGGGCCCGCACAGTCAGTATTCTTGTGTTTACCTTAGAAACCGGTTGTACAATATAAACACGAGCGGCCACATTCATGCTAGTAAGATTGATTTTTCCGTACATGGAATGATGGTAAATGGCAAATAAACATCCTTACAAGTTGGAGGGGCCCGTGGAATTGAACAGGGCTCCGAAGTTTTATTTTGCATGAGGCCTGGCTGTCACCTTCCCCGGCCCCTGGGAAGCCATCTGTCCTAGGGAATGTGGGCCCCTCACCTTCCAAAGACATGTGATCAGCTAAGTGGTTAGGCCCTAATCCCAGGGAAGGGCCAGCGGTCTGATAACCCGGGGACACATCTGCTGATTGGGGGTTCGTTATTGGGAAGCCCACTTGTCTGTAGATGCTATATATTCTCTAATAGCTTTTTCTCAAGTAGAGCTGATGCTACTACTTCTGGCTGCTTGGATTTTGACTTATTGTTTAGCCGCTTCAGAACCTGGGTAGGAAAGCAGAGTGTTATTTATTGGGCCCAAACAAACACGGCTGGTTTTGTCTGTATATAATCCGGGGCAAATCCCAGAGAAGCCACAGGAAAACTCTTAAAACTAATCAGAGAGTTCAAAAAGATTGCTGAATAAAAGACAGATATACGTACACACACACACACACAAGCACACATAGCATTCAATAATTATAAAACATAAATTAAAATTCCAATTTCATTTATAATATTAAAAAAGGTATGTAGTGATAAATGTAACAAAAATGGGCAAAACCTTAAGGAGGAAATTTTAAAATTTACTGAGATACATAAAATAGACAAAAACGGTAAGTGACAGTAAGACTCTGTCATAAAGATGGCAGTACCCCCCAATTAATCTACACACTTAAATGCAATTCCATGGAAATTCCAAAGAGGATTCTCACAGAACTTGACAAGGTAACCCTGTGATTCACATGCAAGGATGAAGAGCCCAAATGACCAAGACAACTTTGAAGAAGAAAAGTTGGGATATTGGCCAAATAGTAGAAATCAGCACTTATTAACAGCTGTAGAATTTATCTGTGGTCCTGGGAGGTTGGAAGGATGAACAGGGAACAGAACAGATACCCCTCCAGAAAGATACTCCCATGTGTGCTGCAGGGGTACTCAGGGAGCAGAGCTGAGGACGGGGGGGAGAAGACTGGGTTTGTCCATGATGGGGTGAAGTCGTCATGGAAGATGGACACGCAAAACTAGGAGAACTTTACACACACACACACACACACACACACACACACACACACACACCAGTGGACTAGAGACCTATGTGGTAAGGCAAAAATTTTAAACTTTTAATAAATATAAAAAGATCTTTGCAATATCATACAAAAGAAGAATTCTATGAATAAGATTTTTAAAAATCCACAAACCATAAGTGAAAAGATTCACACATTTGTCTACACTGACGTAAAACCTTGTGTTCTGCAAAAAAAAATCTACGAGCAAAGTTAAAGACCATCCTCAGCCGGGAAGTGATATTTGCAACACCTATGTCTTATCGGTGACCAAGAATTAGTCTCTAAATTATAAAGACTCCTACATATCAGTGAAAAAAAATTAGGAAAATGGGACAAAAGGATATGTACAGGTAATTCACAAAAGGAAGGTGAAAGGCCAATAAAAATACAAAAAGATGTTCAAGCTCACTTGTAAACAGAGAAACAAGAATTAAAACCATAACCAAGCACCATTTCATAGCCAGCAGATGGGGAATATCACAGAGTCCAGTGACACAAAATCTTGGCAAGGAGTGAGAAAATAGGGAGTCACACGCTCTGCTGGGGGAGTGAAATCTAACCCCTGCTGTCGGCACAATAACGGCCCCAAAGACGTCCACGTCCTCGTGCCCGGAGCCTGCAAATACATCACCTCTCAGGGCAAAGGGGGAATGAAGTGCGCTGGTCTGCAGACCTGAGATGGGAGATGATTCTGGATCCTCGAGATGGGCCCTATGTAGTCACAGGTGTCCTTACAAGTGGACAAGGGGGCAGAGAGAGAGGAAACCAGGGACGGTGGTGTGAGAGGACTCAGCCTGAAGGTGTTGGCTTTGTGGATGCTGGAGCGGCCTTGAGCTGGGGAACGCGGGCCCCTCTGGAAGCTGGAAAGGGACTGACTCTGCCCTGGACTCTCTGGAAGGAGCCAGCTCTGCTGACCCCTGGGTTGAGCCCCGTGAGATCTATTCAGGACCCAAACCTCCAGGACCTTAAGACAGTCAATCTGCTGTTTGAAGCCACCGAATTTGAGGGAAAAGGTTACAGAAGCCACAGAGACTCCTGCAACCACTTGCAGAAGCTCCTGCAAAAGCTGTGGCCCTGTCTGCGGGGAGCCCTTCTGCTCCCGTGGACAGAGCACAGAAAGGTACTCCCCGGGGCACCGCTGTGGTCCAACCTAACGCCCGCCGTCAGAGGAGTGGGCAGGTCAGTTCGGGCCTGGCCAGCGTGGGGAGCCCCCGAGCAGCACGTGAAGGCCTGGGCCCTGTGCCTCAGCCGCCGGATGTGACCCGAGAACCTTCCATTCTCTCCGAGTCCAGTGTGGTGCCCGGTGGAGGCTACCGGTGAGCCTGATGGGCCTGGCAGGTGTCTAGCGGGCAGCCACGGGCCTGACCTCGGACAAGACGGCCGGGGGTGACCTGGCTCTCCACTCACCCGTTTGCTTTAGATCCTTCAGCTTTCAAAGATGGTGTCGGTGTAAGAGCCCACCTTGTCGACCTCACAGAGTTGTCCTGACAGTCAGAGGGAAACCCCGGGGAAGCAATGTGTGGACATTAACCGTTAAATCGTAGACACTTGTTAACAATAAATAGCAGGTACCACACCTCAGCCACGGCCAACTACGCCATAAATCTGAGAACAGCCGACACCCTCTCAGCCAATGGCTCCTACGAATTCTATGGTAAACTCTTTCTCCTTAATTATATGTAAAAGGACAATCTTCATATTAAACGGGCTTCTAATATCGTCCTAGTTTCCCCAGCCAATCAAGTGGTCGGTTTGGATTTCTACAGCCTCCTGAAGATGTGTGACGGAGGTGTACACACAAGGAAGTTTCTTTAATGTGTTTTTGTTGCCTTTCCTAGCTGTGCATGGTCTTTTCCGGGGGAAGATACAAGAGCCCCTAACAGGCTTAAATACAAGCGAACTCTGGACCCGCTCAACTCCAGATCCTAACAATTCCAATGTTTCCAACAGCTGGAACTGTGGCAAAATAAAACGATACTTGACAGCAAATAAATAAATAGAAATGAAATTTAAATGAAATGCGACTCCAGGGTCTATTATTATCATCACCTGAATTTTGCAACTTGGAGTGAGGTGAAATCCCTCCGCCAGTCTCAGGATCCCTGCCGGGGTCGGACAAAACAAGTGTTGGTTTACAGCGTCGAGCAAATCATGAAGGCTGATCACCCCAAACACAGATGCGTTTGCTTTGCATCCTTAGTGAACTGAGTCCAGGATTTGTCAGCACACGGATGGACGTGGTCGCCACGGGGAGGCATTCCGCTGTCTGCGTGCTCTGATGCCATCCTTGTAGATGTCCCAGAGGAAGACTCTGTGTTTTGACGGTTTTTCAGTGACTCATTTGTGCATCAGACACAAACCTTCCCTGAAGGAAGTTCCTGTAGTGCTGAGCTACTTCAAGACTTGATCTTGGAGACCCAGGAAAGCAGTGTAAAAGCAACAGGAACGTCGGGTGTTGTGAAGGATGGGGGAGGCTGTGGTCTCTTCCAGGACCATCTGGATCATACAGATGCTGACTAGATGACGGGGTGAGGACCGGCTGTCCTCCAGACGTGGCTCAGAGAGCTGCTACCAGAAGTGTTTTGCAAAGTTACACTGCGGGAGTGCCCGGGCCTTGGTGGGCACCAGACCTATTCAGGCCAGGGTGGAAATCCTCGCTTAGCCTCTGGGGATCGGCCTGAGTGCTTAGTACTTTAATAAGCCCCTTCGCTGTGCACTGCTTTGCCTCACTAGGGATTAGAAGTGACTTTATTCATCACAGACAGCCTAGGGGCTCCCTTGGTTGGGGGGACCGGAGCGGAAGGGGCTTCCGCTGTGCACGCGTGTGGACGCGCTGTGGCCCACGTGAGCCCCCTGCACTGGCCTCTGGTCCTCCAGGCTCCAGGTGTGCTTTCTCCTCCTCCTTCTCTGTCAGCAAGGATGCCAACCCGGGATGTGCAGCCGCGACAAGACTGGCGATGGGGATGCTGCCATGTTAGCAGGGACTGACACCACTGCCGTCACCAACCGGAGATGCTGCCGCCGTCGCCTGTCACCCAGGAGGTGAAGTGTGTCACAGAGACCGAATTTGAAAATCCAGCATGTGTCCCCAGATGGGACGAGGGCACGGAGATGGAGGAAAATAATTAAGGAAAATGAAGTGAAAGTACAATAGGGTTAATGATTTGTTAAGTGTGGATTTGCTGTGGATTTTATCCTTGGTTAGGAGACCATGGCTGAAGGAAACATAAAAAGGGAAATAAAACGGAATAAAAAAGAAAAGGGAATAACAAACTCAAAAGAGAGTCAAATTTTAAAGATGGAAAAAGATTCTGATTAGAAATTCTTGTTTCTACAGGGATGTTCCTCTCAGAGATGCGAATATGTTCTTGTTTCAGTGAGAATTCTCATCCCTTACTGGGGCAAGTGAACGACACGGGGAGAACTCCTGAGCTGTCCTTGGATTCTATGCCACCGTTGCCTCGGTGGCTTCTGCAAGAGACCATGGGCTCCCTGACCACAGAATGGCCACGAGCTGCGTGGCTTGCCACGTGTGCATCCCTCCGCAGCACCTCTCACCGTGGCGCCGGTCCCCGCCACGCCCCTGCCCGGGTCCCTGGCCGGTGCCGGACCTCCTGTCTCTCCTCAGACCCATCTCAGCACAGCTGGGTCACAGGCCTCTCCAAACACAAGTCTAGCAGGTTCTCCCGGCTTCCGAGAGACCAAGCACACACCGATCAACGGCCAGACCTCCTGTGAACACGGGACTGGAGCCTCAGCCTCGGCCACCTGCCCAGGAAGCCAGCCCTCCCCTCGTCTGCAATAGACATCCCGTGAGTCAGACCCACAGGAAGCCGGCTTGCAGTCTGCATAGGCCGTCTACGAGGAAGCTGCACAGGGACAGCTGTGACGATCGGCACTCCTGCCCTACGACCGACAGCTGCCCCACTTTCTGTCCCTGCTTCCAGCTCAGGACCAGCCGAGGACCCCCAAGTGCGCCCTCACCCATCTCATCAGGTTACTTGCGGTAACCCTGCCAGCTTCCCCTGCCCCCTGGCCTCCATCACACCTGCGCCCCCTTTCCCCCGGAAGCTCTCCCATCCCCCACCTGCCCCAACTCTGCGGGCGCTAGTGACACTGCTTACTGATGGTGGCCCACCCCCCCTCGCATATGGGCTGGGATCTGGACCCC
>NW_020173202.1:1877979-1883017 GCF_003031525.2 Neophocaena asiaeorientalis asiaeorientalis
CTGCTCAGCCCTGCCTTCCCCTCCCCTCCCCTCCCCCCTCCCCCTCCTCTTCCCTGCTCAGCCCCCCAGCCCAGCCCAGCCCAGCCCAGCCTTCTCTCAGGTAAACCTCTAAGTGCGCTGTCCACACGGAGTCCAAACTCTGCTTCTTCGGGCCCCACTGCATGGGCACTGGCCTCTTCAGGGGCTGCTTGGTCGCCCTTACTGTTTGCTTATTTTCTCCAGCGAGACACAAAGCTTCCCCAGCGCGGGCGCCCCGTGTTTTCCTGTCACCCCACAGCAGGCGGCACGGCTCCTGAGACAGTGGGTGCTCAGTGAATGTGTCTGACCAGATGGATGAAGACAGCCTCGGGTTAGTCGCCCGGCTACCCTCCTGGTCATAAGAAGAAGATGCAGGAAGTAAGTTTCTCTTTCCCCCGGTCCTAAGTGCTCTCTCAGCTTTTCCCACTTTCTCTTCTGTGCGTACAAAGGGGGCAGCTGTAACAGAACACCATGGACTGGGTGGTTTAATTCACAGGAATTTAGAGATGGCGGTGCCAGTGGGGTTGGTGTTATTTTTGGCCTGTAAGTACAGCCACGTGTGCCCACATGACCTCTTCCCAATCCCGCTGGGGGCCCTGCCCTCAGGACCTCATCTTGCCCTAACTGTCCCCCAAGGCCCCGCCTCTAAATGCCATCCCACTGGGGGCTAGGGCTTCAACATACGAATTTGGGGGACAAGTACATTCAGTGGGTCATAAAAGATAAAGATTCTGTTTCCTCAAATTTTACAGTATGATTTGATACAATAATTGGGGTATCTTCTCTGACATCCTTTTTTTCTCATTCTTATGAATTAGCAATTCTTATATATTTAATTTCTACCTTAGCTTGACGTTGATACTTAGAAAGAACTAGCTTCTCCTTTTATATATTTACTTTTTTGCTAAAATATTTGTATTTCAATCATGCTGGAAGTTACAAATGCTTTCTAATGATCCCCAAAGTCAAACAGTCAATTGTCTCTTTTTTTAAAAGGCTTTAGGGATGAGGAAATAGCTCATCTGTCTTCAAACGCACATGAAGGGTCACCCATCACCTAATAATCGCCCCTCCCCCATGTCACAGCTGTCTTCTGCGCAGGGGAGCTTCCTGCTTTATTCTCCCTTCACTCTGAGCAGTCACGACCATATCTGTTCAGAAGAAACATGTGAAAAATATAAAATACTCAGGCAGATGAATGGAGTGTCTCAGTTAAGCTTTTCTTCTGCACATTCTGCCCTGGACCTTCTGCCTCCCTTAAATATTTTTCTTCCCTGAATTTATAGCCCCTCAGACTCTGTTTTGTAATTTCAGGACTGGGCTGGGGACTGACTCTGCCTCCTTATCACCGATGATCTCGACTTTAACTCTGTGCTTTAAAGTATTTCCCCAAAGAGCCCTCCCCCGTGGTTCTTGCCACGGAAGATGCCGCCTGCCTGGCGGAGCCGGGGTGATGCTCGGGGTGGGTCAGAGCCCCACGCTGACTGACCCTCTGTGTGCTCTTTCCCTGTCCACAGCCTCCTCTGCGCCCGTGACCTCCTGGCCTGTCCAGTCCCTCGGCTCTGCGGCCTGCGGGGTCGCCTCCCTGGGCTCCTGTCAGGAACCCGATGTGGTGGTCAGCGGGCAGAACCGGGGCCCGTTTTCAACACCTTTCGTGTACTCCTCCCGGCAAACCCTGAGGCATAAACAACCTCACTCTATAAGAGGAAGCAAACCCAGGGAGGTTACGGAGACGCCTGGGGCCTCATAATAGCTAACTGTGGCCCAGTGGGGCCTGAACCCTGGGCTGTGTCCTTCTGCTGAATTTGTGGGGAAGCAAAGGCACCTGGGCCCCAGGCAGGTGGGAAGACATGGCACCTAGAGTCATATTTATTTACTGTAAACCTGGCCGAGAGTAAATGCAAGAGCACCGGAGAGGAAGTAGCTTCGGGCCTTGGGCAGACAGGTGTGTGTGTGTGTGCGTGTTGTGTGTGTGTGTGTGTGTGTGCATGTGCGTGTCCGTGTGTGTTGTGTGTGTGCGTGTGTGTGTGTGTGTGTGTGTGTGTGTGTCTGCAAGGCTGGGGAGAGACAAAGACAGATGGAGAGAGACAGACAGAGAGAGGATCAAAGAGAAGGAGGCAGAGAGAGAGAGAGAGAGGGAGGGAGGGCGGGACACTGACTGATGACTGACTTGACATCTTATCACTGAGGGCTCTCTGTCCGCAGATGCCACGGTTGCATTTTGCATGGAGTCTGCATGGGTTTTATGGTTAGTTTGCTCCGTTAGTCTGCTGGTTGCACAGACAGGCCCGGCATCTTCTGGGCCGGGACGCATTCCTGTCTGGTTGTGCTTTGGAACCTGAATCATGAGGAAATGGAGCCTGGCTTCTGAGAAAGATAAACACTGTCAGAAATCCCCAGGGGCCCGAACCCACTGCATCCCCTTCAGCACTGATCTCACATGATCTTGGCCAGAGACACAGCCTGAGGGTCCTCTCCTGTGACACAAGGACGGGGGCCCTGCTGAGGACGAAGGAAGTCTGCAGTTTCCAAATACGGCATTCAAAGCCCCCGAATTGAGAAAAACTCCAACAGACGCAAGAGATAATGTCAAACAGAGCAGGACACACTCTGTAAAGGGAGCTTCACGGCCATTTCTCCGGCGTGGCCAGCAAGGGACACAGACTGTGGACACTGCTGGGACCGAGGCGGGGCCAGAACCCTGGCTCTGGATCCTCTCCCAGGACCCTCACCTGCTCAGCGGCCCTGGCAAATACTGGGTTCCCATCGCCTCTTGTGCCACACGGTTGAGATTTAGACCATTAAAGAAAATACCCTGTGTACTATCTTTTATCAAAAACCTCCACCATGGGTGGGTTTGACGTTTTCCTCCAAATACCAGAGCAGTTTTATAGAAAGTTCAGGAAGACCCTTTCACCTCTGTTAGTAAGCGGATTCTGTGAAGCCCACGTGGGAATTCTATCCAGATAGACTCAAAGTCTGCTCTGGGCCCTCTGAAATGGTTGCACTTTTAAGACAGAAAGAAAGAGAGTGACAGAAAGCAGCCACTCTCCTTCACTTTTGGGAACCTCTGCCCAGGTCAAACAGGTGGACTCCTTTGTTCTAAAATGTTAATCTTTTTAAAATGTGAGTCTCTGAAGTGCGTCCTGAAACTAGCTGTTCGTTACATGAATATCTAATGTCTACTACAAGATCTACTACCATTTTAGCTTGTTTTCTTACCATTTTCCTTCAAAAGTTCCTACCAACTGTGCATTTAGCCCCAGGCCGGGGCTGTGGCGGTCACTGGGGAAGACATTCCCCGCCTCCCCCGTGCCTTCTTTCTACCTCCAGGCCCTCAGAAGCAGCTTTGAATAATTCAGGATAAAACTTCATGAACTGTACACGCTGCTCTCCGCAGGCAGCTTCCCTGAAAATCCTACCTTCCTGAAAAGTTGAGGGAAATTCCCTTTGAAAAATAAACACCATAAAAGGGTTTCTTTTCCAAAGCATTTTTATGCTCAATTCAGGAGTGCTGGGAAGAGTGGGGAGTGTACCCACGTGAAATGCATTTTCCCACCTCGGGTAAAAGTGTCCACATGATGGGGAAGGATTAGGGTTTGCTGAGCACATTCCTGAGGGCAGGGAGGCTAAAAGGGAAAGACTGACTTGCAAAGACAAAGGCATAATCGGCTGTTTATTCATGTTGAGGGTTTGACCTGGATTCATAGTCCAACCCAGTTTCCACAGCACAGTCCTGCAACCATTTCTTAAAGGGGACGCTTTTGGGGGGAAACTGTTCAACAGGCTGGGGTACACCGAGCGCCCAGCCCAAGTGGAACAGAATGGAGGGAAGCAAGCACGGGGCTCACGGCACAGGCAGCTGGGAGGCCAGCGCCCCGACGAATCTGCAGTCCCAGAGTTCTGGGTGAAGGTCTCCACTGGGGCCAAGGTGGGGTGACGTGCCCAGAGTCACCGCCTAACCTGTGGGGCGATGCACCAGGGACGGGCCCATCATCTCCTCTGAGGGGACTCCTTTTGAAGGGCAGCTTCGGGGAGAAAGCAAAGTGTCCAGATGACACAGACCTGCACGTCTAACACCGTGCGAGGCTGGACCCGTCCTCAGCCACGAAAGGTCCCTTTGTGTCTGTGGCTCCCGGGCCCGGACAGGCCCTGCTGTCACCCAGCGACCTCACACCATGGTCATGACCTTCAGAGCGGCCGGCTGGAACCTGCGGATCCTCTTCTTCAGGGCCTTGGAGGCCTTGACGCGGCACAGCCTGGGCACCGGCGGCAGAGGGGGCCTGGAGCTGGCCGGGGCCCGCTGGCTGGAGCTTCCCCTGCCCTGGCCGCTGCCCTCCGAGGTGCTGCCACTGGACTCCCCGTCCCCGAAGCGGTTGGCCGTGTGGTCGCTGGCCTCGTCCCCACTGCTCTCCGCGACGGTGGAGCGGAAGAGGGACGCGCACTCGGCCGAGCGCTCCGAGCCGTCCGACCCGCTCCTGGCTCGGGCATCCTGGCGGGGCAGCCTGGGCCTGGGTCTGGCGCACACGGGCCGCGGGCCACCCCCTCTCCGGGCCGCCTGCCTATGGGACCCCAGGCTGGGGTCCGGGCGGGCCCGGGCTGAGATCTCTACGGAGGACTGCCACCTGCGCTGCTTCCTCCGGGCCTCCCCCCCCGTTGCCACCAGCGGGTTTGCTTCCAAGGGGAACAAGGCCTGAGCTGACACCTGGTGACCCTCTGGTCGGGCCACCAGCAGGGGGACGAAGATAGACACGGGGTAGAGGCTGGACTCAGAGCAGGACCGGCCGGGCGCCGCCCTGGCCAGGGTGGGCCTCCTGAGACCACCTCCCGACTCAGGGGGCGGCCGGGGGCCCCCGAGGGCGCCCCACTGAAGCTGCGGCCCCCCGAGCCTCAGCGCCTTGTCGCTGGCCCCCCTCTTGATCTTCACAGGCTTGGCCCTGGGGGGCCGCACAGGGAGAGCTCCTTTGGCAGCAAAGTGTGGGCGGACACAGTGTCCAGGGGCCCGAGGGGGGCCCTCCCC
>NW_020173202.1:1883091-1891727 GCF_003031525.2 Neophocaena asiaeorientalis asiaeorientalis
CCTGCCTCTGCCCCTCCAGCCCTGGAGAGCTGGCTGCTGACCCCGCAAGCAGGGAGCAGGGGCCTGGCCACAGCCCAGCCATGGGGAGCCTGGACGGGGCTCCCGGTGCACGCAGCCACGCGAGGGTCTGGGGCCCTCCTCTGGACGGCTGCTGGGGTGCAGGCTGCGTACAAGGGGCACAGGCCCCGGCTGCTCGAGGCTGTCCCCGTCACAGGCGGCCCCGCTCTGGGCCTCCCCTCCCACCTCCGCTCTCCCCCGGGCGCACACCGGCTTCTCCAGGCCACCTTCACTGTCCGCCCCCCGGACCCCGAGCCCCTGCGGGGATAGGGACGCCTCCCGTCCTGGGGGTCCACGCTCAACCACACTGCCCCTCGCAGGGGGCCCTCGGCCCTGCAGTCGCAGCAGCCTCTCTATGTAGGCGCTGGCTGGGCCAGCGTCGAGGACCAGGCCAGTCCGAATGGAGCTCGGACCTGTGGCGCCAGGGAGGGGCTGACTGGGGGGCGAGTGGCCATCGCTCGGCGCTGTCTCCTTGGTCAGAGTAAAGAGGGGGCTCTGCAAAGCCACGGCGTGCAGGGGGCTGGGGTACGGGTACACCTCCCTGCCCCCCTTGGACACCAGGTCACACTGGTACTTGGGGTCCATGCCGCGGCAGAGGAAGGAAGTGGCCTTGGGGTGTGCCATGGCTTTCTGGAGCCCCACTTCAGCCGGCAGGACTCTTTCAAGGTCACCTGGGAAGGAGAAAAAGAACAAAACATAAATAAGGGAAGAAGCAAGCACAACCCTGGGGCACGAGGCCCTCTCCCCGGGCAGGACGAGGCCCCGGCCTTGCACGTTCCACGCCTGGACACGCTGGTGTCTGCTGTACACATCCCATCACCCGGCTCCCATCACGTTCCTTCCAGCCACAGCCTAGAAGGCGAGTCCTAGACCCTAGCGTTCAGTTCCTGCCCTTGTTCACTGAAGGTGCGTAGGACGCCCAGGGAGATGGGGCACCGGTGACCACACGGCCATCGGGACAAGGTCTCGGAACAGACCTTCCCTGAGGCATTCACAGATGTGCAAGAAAGAAAACCCATGGATCCTAACGGCCCAGGTCTAGCATAAGGAATAAGATGCATCTTTTCCTTTTGGGACACTCTGAAGAAAAAGAAAGACTCTTCCCTGGCCAGTGCGGGGAACCGCATGTGAAGTAACTCTCTCAACGCCCACTTGCAGCGCTGCTCCCACCCTAGTCCCCGGCAGTGGCCACGAGGGCCGTGGAAGGGTGTGAACGGATGTTCATTTTAAATAAGACGAGAAGCCTTTTATTGCAACAGCCCTGCTACAAGGAACACAGGTGGGCGTTTGATGCCTACCTCCATCCAAAACCCAAAAAAGCCCACAGAAAATATGGGACTCGGGAACCACCCCCTTCCTTGTATGGGGCTCGGGGACCGCCCCACTCCTTGTATGGGGCTCGGGGGCCGCCCCCTCCTTGTATGGGGCTCGGGGACCGCACCCCTCCGTGTATAGGGCTCGGGGACCGCCTCCCTCCTTGTATGGAGCCTTGTATGGGGCTCGGGGACCACCCCCCTCCTTGTATGGGGCTCGGGGACCGCCCCCCCTTGTATGGGGCTCGGGAACCGCCCCCCTCCTTGTATGGGGCTTGGGGACCGCCCCCTCCTTGTATGGGGCTCGGGGACCACCCCCCTCCTTGTATGGGGCTCGGGGACCGCCCCCCCCTTGTATGGGGCTCGGGGACCACACCCCTCCGTGTATAGGGCTCGGGGACTATCCCCCTCCTTGTATGGGGCTCGGGGACCGCCCCCTCCTTGTATGGGGCTTGGCGCCGCCCCCGCTCCCGCCTCCCCTTACCTGTGGACACCGGGCGGGGCCGGGACTCGCCTTGCAGCAGCTGGCCGGCGCCCCCCTCACTGGCCTGGGGCTCCCACGCAGTCAGGGGGACCCCACACACCGTGGTCTCATCTGCTGAGCGGGGCCGGCAGTGCCCCGCGCTGGGCCTGGCCTTCGGGGTGGCAGGCAGCACGGCGCCCAGAGAGGAGGACACGCAGTCACTGCACACAGATGTGCAGGAGGTGGACAGGGAGCAGGACCCGCCGTCGCTCAGCTCGTAGAAGCCTGCACAGGGGCGCAGAGGCTGTCGGTGTGGTCTGGGGGGCCCGCGCTGAGGGGCTGGGGGTCTCAGGGAAGCGGGCCCGGGCCGGGGAGGGGCCCGGGGCCAGAACGCCGAGGACGCCTCCCCACCAGTGTCTCCTGTTGCCCAACACCTGCTCATCCCTCTCCTGGGCGCGTGGCTCATGTCCCCCAGTGTGACCTCCGGCTTCCAGCCCCGGAAGAGGGAGCCTGGCATCCTCCCCCGCCCCTCCTCGTGCCCGCCAAGCTCATCTGAGGCAGCCACCAGAGAAGGGGCAGCGTCTGGGGAGGTCCCCCGGCCCGGCCCTGCTACATGATTGACAACCCAGACTGTGACAGGATTTTTGCAAACTGAAAAAAAGAGAAAGACACGGCAGAGAACACTGTACTTGGGAAGACGCTGGTCTCCTGGGTTTGCCGTCTGAGCTGCTGTCTGAGCCTGGAATCTGGAGAGAAAGCCCATGTGTCCAGGACCATGAAGGTCAGAACGACCCTAACCATCGCTACGTGACCTTGAAAGGAGGGTGGACAGGGCCGCAGGAGAGGAAACTGTACTGATTTTAGACTGTAGACTTCAAAAAATACTTTTGCTGTCACATAGAAGTTATTATTTACAATCTCCATGCTGGTTCAACATCAACAGAATCTGTCTCAGCCAGAGACAGGTGAGAAGCTCATGGGGTTTTTCCATCAAAAGCAGTATTTTTCCAATTAAACAACGAGTATGTACGCACCCACTCTCTCCCTCTCTCTCCCCGTTTTCCCAAGCGCATTTAACTAAAAGTATTAAAAGTATTTCATCTTCAGTATTCTCCAATAACGTGCTCTTTCAGGCTCGCATACAGCTCCTGACCCTCCGGTGGCCTGAGCACAGAGGCGGGTTCACCATGTCAGCCCTGCCGGGCAGTGCCGCGCCCTGGGGTGGGGGACAGATGGTCCAGGGCCCGAGTGGGCGCCATACCCGAGCTGGGCCTGCTGTCGCTGTCCGGGGCCTCGCTGGAGGTTCTGCGCACGTCCAGCTGTAGCTCGCTGATCTGCTGGTCCAGCTGGTCCAAGTGGGTTTTCAGGCCGACGTCCTGAAGTCTTAAACGGTTCTCAGAAGGAAAACAGGGAGACATAAAACTGCTCTGGGTACAGAAATGGAAACTGGAGGCTCCACGTGAAGCTACATCACACATACAACTTAACTCTGCAAACCCACAGGCCAGCTCCCACCTGACAGCTCCCCCTTCCTCAGGCCGAACACCGTCTCTAGGACCCCTCCCGCCTCCAGCATGTCTTCCCAAGTGCAGACTTTTCTTTGCCAGCAATTTTCAATTAGACATTTCTTTATAAGAATACGGAGTAATACAGCTTATGAGAGTGGAATGAGGACCAAAAACAGCCAAGGACACCCCCTCTGGCAGGAGCCACCGATAATATTTTCAATGTCTTTTTCCACGTAAGAATCTACTTTCCCAGGCTCGCGCCTCGTGGACCTTGCGTTTGGTGCCTGTATCACCACGTTCCTTCACCGCAGCCCCTCCACGGCACCTGGGGAGGGCTGAGCTTTCGGCTCTTCAGGGGGACAGGAAAGTCCCCAGGACAGAAAAAGGCCCTGCCTCTGCAGCGCCTTAGCTCCCATATCACAGGTGGCATTTTGACCGGTTACGGTTCTGTAGGGCTTTCAGGGAAGAGGGAGGGACGCTGCAGGAGGAGAGAGCCCAGCGCCTGGGATCAGCGCAGCCTGAGCACCTGCCCCAGGAGGCAGGGTCTTTCTGGTCTTAGGGTCCACATCTCAACTCTGTCCTCCGAGGCTCTAACTTCTCCAGGCCTCAGCTTCTCTGGCTGTAAAACGGGTTACTGTGAGTGTCAACCACACATATCCGTGTGTGTATATCATGTAATATACATATAGCACATGCATGTGGTCAACGCTCACAGTGTACATTCACACACACACACACACACACACACACACACACACACACACACACGAATCATATGTCTGCAAAACAACGCTGTTTCATAAATGCTGACTTCCCGCCTTCAGTGATAAAACTTCACCTTGTTTTCAAGGTCCACTACCTAAATTTCTTGTTTTGATTAGCAATTAAGTTTAAGGCAAATAATTAATGAAGGCGATTATGCCGGTCACCCTGTTTGAGAAAATGATCAATTGTGTTTCAAATTCTTATATGGCAAATGAGGAATTACTTCAGTAGCTTCAATAATCCGAGAAGTCAGTCCAAGGGGGAAGCAGGTAGCGGTAATTTGATTCTTATGGGAGAACTACGCTGGCGCAGACTGTTCCCATACCACCAGGGGTAGGGGCCGAGGGCCCGGCACCTGGTGAGTGGCAGACCGCCGCACCCAAATCCACTTTCCTCTGGACCCAGTGCAAGGGTCTCAGAACAACCTCCAAGACTTGTAGCAAGAGAGTCTCCCAGCCTCAGGTAATAGTATCTATAAACATAACACTGCAAAAACCCAGAATTTAATCAAAACGTACACACCCAGGACCACCCAGAGTAGCTTCAACGTCCTGGCACGTTTTCACAAAGGGAAACGCTCCCCAGGTGGACGGCACTACCTGACAGCCGGAGTGGCGGGGGCAGCAAAGGTGGGCTCCTGGCCCATCGCTACCCAAGTGAAAAACACTTAGACAAACGAAGGGAATTTTTACTGCAAATGACTTTTCTTCTAATGTCGTAAAATGAGACCACGGTACTGGCCGAGTTCAGTTCCTCTGTTTGACCACACTTCGACGTTTAAAAACATGGATTTTGACCCCTTCTCTTCCAAATCACGATGTCCTCTTTCTTCTGAAGGGGGACCTCTCTGGATTTCATAGTTGGCTTCTCTCCTCCCTCTCCAATCCCCCTCCCCCCGAAAAACTGACCCTGGCGTGTTTGTGCTGGAATAATTGCTCTGTGATTAATGTTTGCCCAGCCCGGCCTGCAGCTGGCGGCTCCTGATCAGGGTTGAGGGGCACAGCCACGCAGGCCCCCGGGTGCCCTCCGACGATTGCTGCGTCCCCAGGACCCCGCTGCATGGCGACAGGGCTTTGTCACCCAGGATTGGCACTGTCCTCCGTAACCCTTCCCCCGCCCCTTGCTGGGGGTTTTTATGTCTCTGCTTTTCATTAACTCCTCGGTCTCTAACTCTGTGCTAAGTCAAAGCTTCCTTATGGCACCAGGACTGAGCATAACCCACTGCGGAGCCAGGCACACAGCATCGACTTCCATGTATTTCTGCAGGGAAAATGTGTTACAGAGACATCACATGGGTTCCCTCCAGAGCAGCGAGCCAGTCTGTGTGGCCACCAGCCCTCCCTACTCACCGCAGGCCTCCAGGCTCAGGGGCAGGGCAGCACATCCCGTCTGAATCCCCTGAACCTGGGCGAGGGGCAGGGGGTCCGGTGTAAGGGAGAGCACAGCCCGGTTCCCAGGAGCTGGGAGCCCCGGGGCATCCGTGCAGACCCCAGGGCTCCCTGCCACACCCGTTAACTCAGACTCCAGGGCACTCCTGGGAATCTGCATTTTGACAAGCTTCCCTGGGACCAATTTTTGATGACCACAAAAGTTTGAGAACTTCTACCCAGGGAATGCCATTCAAAACAAATATCTGGCTTAGCCTTTTCTTCGAGATGCGGACTTCACATGCCATAAAGGACTGATGCGATTTCCACCTGCTTTGCCCTTTTGCTCGCCATCTACAATTCGGCTTTCCAGCCTTCTCAACCTTTACGGCAGATTGAGAGGACAAAAATGAAAACCGTCCCAAAGTTCAGGATACAGAGATGGCATCTAAAACACCTCTGTTCTTTCCTTGAAAGCTGAGAACACGCACAGGAAACATTTTCCGCATGAGTTCCACGGCACTGCAAGTGCCCTGGGGGTGGGTAAATGTTACTCCCTAGCTTGAAAAGAGGTCCTTCAGAGGGCCAGGGTCACAGATTAGCCTGGGGCATAACGAGCACTAGTGCCGCAGAAGGAAGCCTTGCCCAGCCCCGTGGATGCCTCCCCCTCCTCTGTGACCCTGAGTGAGTTCGTTCCCCTGAGAGGTCACGGAACAAGCATGGTCGGTCCAAGGAAAACACCAGGCGTCGTGATTACAGCTGCAGAGTCAGACCCTCATTTCCTGCAGTGCTTAATGCCGGCACCTGCCAGGGAGGAGGAGGTGCTGCCACTCAGGGTCAGGGCAAGTCGTGACCAGCAAAACAACCACCAGGAGATTCTCCAGCACCAGTTTCCCTGCAGGTCCCCAGAGCCTTTCCTCACATCCCACCTGGGGTGACCGCTGGCGCCTCCTGGTGGGAGATGGAGCTTCCAGGCTCCTCTGGGGTATCCAAATCTTTCCAAGTCAGTGTTGCTGGGAACGTAACGCTTATAAAAATGGGCATGGCAGCCTCTTCTCGGGGAATGACAATCTCCCTGGAAGGCACAGACAGGTGACCACAGGACCGGCCAAACAGTAAGGGCTGCTTTGGTCAGAGGTCATGGGGGTTACATTAGCTTAGAAATATAGAACGTGGAGATAGTAAATACTGAAATCATCTTCCGCTTTGTTACAGCAGTAAAACTTGCTCATTTATTTAGTCAACGAATACTAAGGACCTACTGCGCGCTTCCTGCTGTGACTATAGACGCAGCAATTAAAAAGGTGTAGCTCGTTCGTGATGACTTCTCCTAATTGCAGTTTAAATCCCCCCCAAAATGCTCAAGCTCATTCTCACTTGGGAATGTCTGTGGGACAAAACTTTTAACTGGGTCAGATAAAAGTTCTTCCTGTCTCCACACCTGAATGGTGACCCATGCCCCGGTTAACCCCAGGGTGTTGGTAGGAGGGGCCCCGATTAGCCGGGAGTTCCTGAAGTGTGAACCTGGGGCTGGAGATGAAGGCCTTTTGATTGTACCCTGCATCACAGAACTAGAATCACTCCTAATTTTTTCTCTGTAAGAAAAATGTGAACGTGTTAATCGCTGGGCTGGTGTCACACACATTCAATTATTCTTCTCTTTTGATCACATAATCTGTGCCAAGAACAAAGTTTCAAGACAAACGGTGCATGTTCCTTCTGGTCCCCACATTAAAAAAAAAAAAAATAAAACAAAAAAAAACCTGTTTGATCTTCTCTCCCAAAAGGCTACCCGTAATTAGAGGCTGAGTACTCACGAGTCTGATTTGTATATTACTTAAGCCGAGTTAATCATCAACTGGGTTCTAGCTCCCGGGACAGAACAATTCACAGCAGCATCGCAAAGCTCCTTCCTGCCACACGCATGTCATGCATCTTTGCAGGCTCTGTGTGCCTCTCCGAGCTCCAGTTGAAGGTAGGATGTGTCTGGGTGCACGCACGCACGCACACACACACCCACACACACACAGGTAAGCTAAACCTGCAGCTGTGACTGGATAAGATGGGGGGTGAGAAGCCTATGAAAGTTCCACTCGGTAACTAGCTCCTTCCTTTGCATAGCAGCCGCGGAATCACAGGAGGAGAGGCTGCACAGTTAGGGCCCCCCCTTGCCATGTGGGAAGATCGCAGGAGTCCTGGGACACATCTTAAGACGCTGAGCTTCCTGATTCTCTAATCCAGAAGCAGCTAACAAATCATTGACACGACTGCGCTAAGCTGATAGCAAAGCAGCAGCTTCATCCAGGTTACTTTGTAAAGACAGCAACCTTTAAACGGGGCAGATTTAATTTCTCATTTAAAAGACATTCCCCTTAGAGTACTACAGTCAACTCTACCAAATAGACATCTTTCTATACAGCCTTCTAATTTTTCCTTTAAAAAACACTGCAACCCTGCAAAAACTCTTGTTTTTTCCAATACATGAGATGAAACCATACATTGGATAAATAACCGAGGCAATCACCTGAGGAGTGTCTTCAGTGGTACAAAAGGGACCCGCGTTTGGAGGAGCCCAGGGGGGAGAAGGCCGGTGGGAAAGCAGGCCCAGAAGGCCCAGTGGGGTTCCACCGCCTCTGCGTTCAGAGCACACACCTCTTTTCATAGGTCAGGTTACATTTTAAAGTCGGAGAGGCCCTCATCGGATACATGCTCTCCCCAACATCTCTTTACAGTGACACGACCCCAGGGCTCAACCTGAGCACATCACTGGGGACAATTCGGGGGACACTTGGCACGCTGGCACTGCTGTCCCCAGACCCACGCAGCAGGCAGAGGCTGGCACCGGGCGCAGGACACCAGGATCCCAAGTAGCCCCCAGCAGGGGAAACCGATTCAATGCGTTCTTATCAGCAAAACTCCAACCAACAGGAATACATCCTAAAGTCGGTCTGCGCCGGGAAGTAGGCAGAGCCGGGCGCAGCCCCGATGCGCGGCTCGGCGCGGGCGGCCCGGCCGGGCTGCTTTCAGGGCCCGGATGCCTAGCCTCGCGCCTCGGGCCTCCGCGTCCCTCTCATTCGGGACCGAGCTGCGTCCTTCGAAATCGCCGAGGGTGCCCCCCGATCGGTCGGGCGGCCCGTCCGCCTGTTGCCTGCCGGGTGGACCG
>NW_020173202.1:1891890-1930744 GCF_003031525.2 Neophocaena asiaeorientalis asiaeorientalis
CGGGGGTCACAGCGGCCGCCCCCGGGCCCGCCCCGTCGGCGGAGCCCCACGCCCTTGGGGACCCGGGCCGCTCGCTCCGGGGCGCCCGGAAGGCGCGCGGTGACCCTTGGAGGGGACCCGAGGGAAGGAGGAGCCGGGTGGGCGCGGGTGAAGGGGCGAAAGTGGACCAAACACGGAGAAAGGTCTTGTTCAGGTTAGAAGCAATGTTTTTAAGGTAAATTATTGGATAGCTCCCCATTGTAAGGACTGTGTTACCATTACGAACTCACTAGCACTTTGAAAAGACTCCACTTTTCCTGGAAACCTCAGCTTGTCTTTTTTTTTTTTAATAATAGTAGCTTTACTGAGATATAATTCACATACCATTTGATTCCCCTATTTAACACGTACAATCCAAGGGTCCCTTAGCATTGCATATTCGCCAAGTTGTGCAACTATCACCACAATCAGTTTTATAGCATTTTTACCACCCCCCAGAGAAGCTCTGTGCCGCTTAGCGGTCACCCTCCATTTCCCCGCTGCACCCGACACTCAGCTGCCTGTTTGGGAGGTTTTATATAAATAGAATCACACAATAGGTGGCCTTTTAGGACCGGCTTCCTTTACTGAGCATATTTTCAAGGTTCATCCACGTTGTAGCAAGTATCAGTACTTCACTCCTTTTTATTGCTAAATAATGTTCCGTGGTATGGCAGGACCAGTTTCTATTTATCCATTTATTCCTTAACGGGTTGTTTCCACTTTCTGACTATTATGAATAGTACTACCGCTATGGCTGCTCATGTACAGGTTTTCGTGTAGAAGTATGTTTTCATTTCCCTTGGGTGTTTACCTAAGAGTGGAATTGCTGGCTCCTAGGTAACTTCACCTGCGTTTAATCTTATGAGGAACAGCCAGACTGCTTCCCAAAGTGGCTGCACCGTGTTGCGTTCCCACCAGCACCGCACGAACGCTCCAAATGCTCCACACCGTCACCAGCATTCGTCTTTTTGGTCTCAGCCATTCCAGTATGTAGGAAGTGGTATCCCATTGTGATTTTGATTTCCATTTCCCTGATGGCAAGTGATGCTGGTATCTTTCCATGCACTTATTGGCTATTTGTGTGTCTTCTTTAGAGAAATGTCTGTTCAGATCGTTTGCCTATTTATTAAAACTGGGTCGTCTTTTTATTATTGAGATGTAAATATTCTTTATGTATTCTAGATACAATTCCACTATCAGGTATACGATTTGCGAATATTTTGTTCACCCTATGGGGTATCCTTTCACTTTCTTGATAATGTACTTTGCAGCAAAACGTTTTTAATTTTGATTAAGTCCAATTTATCTAGTTTCCTTTTGTTGCCTATACTTTTGGTGTCATATCTAAGAAACCATTGCCTAATCCAAGATCAAAGATTACTTCTGTGTTTTTTTCTAAGATTTTAAAAATAGTTTTAGTGCTTACGTTTAAGTCTTTGATCTGTTTTTAGTTAATTTTTGTACATGATGTGAGGTAGGGGTCCAACTTCATTTTTAAACGTGTGGGTATTCAGTTTTCCCAGAACCATTGGTTGCAAAGACAATTCTTTCCCCATTAAATTGTCTTGGGACATTTGTTGAAAATCAGTTGATTCAGAAAAATCAATTTCTGGATTCTCAATTCTATTTCACTGGTGTATATGTCTATCCTTATGCCAATTCCATATCGTTTTGGTTACTGTAGCTTTGTGGTAAGTTTTTTTTTTTTTTTTTTTTTTTTTTTAATGGTATGCGGGCCTCTCACTGTTGTGGCCTCTCCCGCTGCGGAGCACAGGCTCCGGATGCGCAGGCTCAGCGGCCATGGCTCACGGGCCCAGCCACTCCGCAGCATGTGGGATCTTGCTGGACAGGGGCACGAACCCGTGTCCCCTGCATCGGCAGGCGGACTCCCAACCACTGCGCCACCAGGGAAGCCCTGTGGTAAGTTTTAAAGTCAGGAAATGTGAGTCATCCGACTCTGTTCTTTTTCAAGACTGTTTTGGCTATTCAGTCTCCCTTGCATTTCCACATGAATTTAAAGTTCAGCTTGTCAATTTCTGCAAAGAAGCCAGCTGGGATTTTGATGGAGATTGCAGAGGAATCTGTCAATTGATTGGAGAAGTATTGCTACCTTAAGGTTGAGATGTCTGAACTATAAACGTGGGATGTTTTCCATTTGTTTAGGCCTTCTTCAATTAACAGTGTTCTGTAGTTTTCAGTGTACAAGTCTTGCACTTCTTTTGTTAAATTTATTTCTAAACATTTTATTCTTTTTCAAATTATTGTAAATGGAAATGTTTTTCAATTTCATTTTCAGAATATTCATTTATAGTGTATAGAAATAAGTAACTGATTTTTGTATATTGATCTAAGCAAACTTGTTGAATTTTTTATTAGTTCTAATGGATTTTTAGTGGATTCCTTTGCATTTAAAAAAATTTTCAAGATCACGTCATCTGGAAATAGATATTTTCACTTCTTACTTTTGTATTTGGATGCGTCTAAATTCTTTTTCTTGCCTTATTGCTCTGCCTAGAACTTCCAGTACATGTTGAATAGAAGTGGTGAGAACAGGTATCCTTGGCTTTTTCCTGTTCTTGGGGTGGAGGGAGGAGCATTCAGCCTTTAACTATTGAGTATGATGTTAGCTGCAGGTTTTTCTTTAGATGCCTTTTACCAGAATGAGGAAGTTCCTTTTGATTCCTACTTTCTTGAGTGTTTGTATCATTGAGTTTTTCGGGTTATTTTATGTTTCTTTTGTGTTTTCCTTGGTTGTCTGTACTTGTCTTATCTAATATTGAGAAAAAGCATGAGACTGAGACTTAAGTGGCCTAAGTTCAGTTTTCTCAACTGTATAATGAGTGTATCGAAGATTGCTGGTGCTGCTTTTTTTAAGTAAAAAAATTTATGATTCCTCCTTACATTTTGTTCCAAAGAGAGATTTAGAGAGAGGGAGAGACTGGATATGATCCCATTATTGGTTACCTCTCTTCCCCTCATCTATGACTCTCTTAATGGTGTCTTTTGGAGAACAGAGGTTCTTCATTTTTATGGAGTCTTATTTTTCACTGATCCTGTTTGTGCCATTTTAAAGAAATTTTTGCTTCAGGAAATTCAGGCTCTTGAAGATATTATTTAAAGCTACTTCTAGAAACTTTATTATTTTACCTTTCTTATTTAGATCTACAATCCACGTAGAATGGCTTTTTGTTTATTGTATGAGACAGGGAGATCACAATTTACTTTTTCTCAGACACGTCCCAGTGCAATATTTATTGCCCCAAATATCTTAGTGTGTATTTCCTACACAAAGGTATTATTTTAACCAAATTTAATCATTAAATCAGGAAACTGATTTGATACATAATTACCATCTAATTTTCAGGTCCAGTGCAGGTTTTACCAATGATTCCATTTAACATCCTTTGGATCAGAGCAACCCCTTCCAGACTTAGCTGTCCTGTCCTGCTGGTCTCTGGCAGCCTGGAGCAGGGGCCCAGTCTATCCTTGGCCTATGACTCGGCACTTTTGAAGGCTGTGCATTTTCAGGATGCTCCTTGATTTCCTCTTGCTGAAGTTTCCTCCTGGGTCAGGTTATGCTTCTGAGGCAGGAATATGAAGAGTGACACGGTACTCTTGTACATCTCACCAAGGGGCACACAGCTTCAGCTTGACCATTCCTGACACTGCCCACACTGACTACCTCATCTGTATCAATAGCTCTGTCTTTCACCTGTCCGTCCATCCAGTCATCTGTCGGTGTAAGATCTATCCAGCATCTATCTTTTCTCCATTCCTTCCCTCCTTCCTTCCTTCCTTCATCCATACATCTATCTACCAGTCCATTTATCTATCTATCTGTAGCTGATCAATTGTTCAGGATAGGAAGGGAGGGGAAGTGGGGGAAGAAAAGAAAGAAGCAAGAGCCCAAAGGGTGCTGTTGGGTTTTATCCTCCATGTGAGGCGGCAGGAGGAGGGTTCCGGAGTCCTTGGTGCTGGCCTAGGGCAGTGGGTGGGCAGAAACGCTGGACCGCCTCTGCTGAACTGTGGGCAGTTGTGCTCCTGTCTCTGAAGGTGGACACACCTGGGGTTGGTATGAGGGGCTCTATGTGGCCAGTTGCCCCTACATTCTGACCTCTAATGTTCTGAGATTTAAGGGTGCGTTGAGGGGGACTGAGGGCTCTCCACTCTCCAAAATGTGCTGGGAGCCTTGCTGAGGGGGAAGCTCCTGCGTCCTTAGTGCTCTTGGGAGCAGCTACCACATTCCCGTCCCCTCCATCCCCGGGGCGGGAAGGATGCTGGGTGTAGACTGCAGCTCCTGCCCTGGGCTTCTGTGAGGCTCGCATGTCAGCTGTCACCTACACTCCCCTGGGGTGACAGTGTATTCAGGTCGCAGGGGTGGGCCTTTCCTTTGTGAGTATTGGAGGGTCTGAAAGTATGTGACTTATTCAATGATTATACATCCACGTAGCTGAAAAGATTATTATTTAACTATAACTAAATAGCAATGAAAGAAATGTTTCTAAGATGCCAAGAAAAAATAAACTGAATTAAATGTTGTAACTGTAAGTGTATGAAAAGTGCACCTGCATACCAGCAGGGCTTATGGAGCATAAGACAATTAAGACAGTCATTGGCAAAGATGGCAGGGTGGGAAGACGCTGAGTTAGTGTTTTCCCACAACTAGGGCACCTGCCAGCCGCTGGTGGGGGAGCCTGACGCCCAATGTGTATGGAGATGTGTATGGAGACGGGAGGAACCCCCAAGTGAACTGGTAGGACGTGGGGGGACTGAGGGGGAGGAGAAGTGGAGGCCAGACAGGATTGGAGCCCAGGGAGATCAGAGAAGCAGGCCGGGAGGAGTGGAGGGCGATCGCCTGGCCCACTTAGGCACGGGGAGCCTACTGAGCTCCCAGGCTGATACGCTGCCCTCCAAAGCCTCCTCCAGGCTGTGTGGGTCCTTGGGGGCATAGGAGGGAGGCTGGGGAGATCAGGAGAGGCGGGTGGGAAGGGCCCTCCGGGACCAGAGGAGCAGGAGAGGAGAGGAGGGCATTGGCCCCGCCCACTTGAGCCCAAGAAGCCTGCTGGGCTCCCTGGTGAGGTCTCTGCCCTCTGAGACCAGGTCCTTGAGCCTAAGCCCCACCCCCCAAAGCCCCCAGGGCCTTTTCCAGCCCTGTGGGTCCTGAGCATAGGCCCCACCCATCCCCCAAACCTCACCCTTGCTTAGGCCCCATCCTCCACAGCCAAGGCCTTTACTCCCCCCCCACTTTTTCTTTTCTTTCTTCTTCTTTTTTTTTTTTCTTTCCCCTCCTCCTCTTTTTTACTCTTGTGGTACTGATGTACCTTCTGGGTGTTGACTCATCTATATTTTTATATTCCTTCTGACATATCTGTTAGTTTCCTAGTCCAATTTTATTTTTTACTTTGTTATTGTTCTGTTTTTTCTTTTCTTTTTTTTTTTTTGGCCACCGCATGTGGCTTGCGGGATCTTGGTTCACAAGCCGAAGGTCAGGTCCAAACCCCTGGACTAACAGAGAACCTCAGACCCCAGGGAATATTCATCAGAGTGAGGTCTCACTGAGTTCCTCATCTCAGCACCAAGACCCAGCTCTACCCAGCAGCCTACAAACTCCAGTGTTGGAAGCCTCAGGCCCAAAAACCAGTAAGACAAGAACACAATCCCACTCATAAAAAAAATTTTAAAAGTGAGACAGCAAAAATATATGTCACAGATGAAGGGGCAAGGTAAAAACCTACAAGACCAAATAAATGAAGAGGAAATAGGCAATCTACCTGAAAAAGAATTCAGAGTAATGATAGTAAAGATGATCCAGAATCTCGGAGATAGAATGGAAGCATGGATTGAGAAAATACAAGAAATGTTTAACAAAGATCTAGAAGAACTAAAGAACAAACAAACAGAGATGAACAACAAAATAACTGAAAGGAAAAATACACTAGAAGGAATCAATAACAGAATAACTGAGGCAGAAGAAAGAATAAGTGAGCTGGAAGGCAGAATAGTGGAAATAACTGCCAAGGAGCAGAATAAAGAGAAAATAATGAAAAGAACTGAAGACAATCTCAGAGGCCTCTGGGACAGCATTAACCACACCAACATTCCAATTATAGGGGTCCCAGAAGAAGAACAGAAAAAGAAAGGGTCTGAGAAAATATTTGAAGAGATTATAGTTGAAGAGTTCCCTAACATGGGAAAGGAAATAGTCACACAAGTCCAGGAAGCACAGAGAGTCCCATACAGGATAAACCCAAAGAGGAACACACCAAGACACATATTAATCCAACTAACAAAAATTAAATTCAAAGAAAAAATATTAAAGGAAAAAATATTAAAATATTAAAAAGAAAATATTAAAAAATATTAAAATATTCAAAGAAAAAATATTAAAAGGGAAAAACAGAAAATCACATACAAAGGAATCCCCATAAGGTTATCAGCTGATTTTTCAGCAGAAACTCTGCAGGCCAGAAGGGAGTGGCAGGGTATACTTAAAGTTATGAAAGAGAAAAACCTACAACCAAGATTACTCTACCCGGCAAGGATCTCATTCAGATTCAATGGAGAAATCAAAAGTTTTTCAAACAAGCAAAATCTAAGAGAATTCAGCACCACCAAACCAGCTTTACAACAAATGCTAAAGGAACTTCTCTAAGTGGGAAACACAAGAGAAGAAAAAGACCCATAAAAGCAAACCCAAAACAATTAAGAAAATGGTAATAGGAACATACATATCAATAATAACCTTGAATATAAATGGATTAAATGCCCCATCCAAAAGATACAAACTGGCTGAATGGATACAGGTCATGCAAGCAACCTAAGTGTCCATCGACAGATGAATGGATAAAGAAGATATGGCACATATATACTATGGAATATTACTCACCATAAAAGGAAATGAAATTGAGTTATTTGTAGTGAGGTGGACGGATCTAGAGTCTGTCATACAGAGTGAAGTAAGTCAGAAAGAGAAAAACAAATACTGTATGCTAACATATACATGGAATCTAAGCAAAAATGGTACTGATGAACCTAGTGACAGGGCAGGAATAAAGATGTAGACGTAGAGAATGGACTTGAGGACACGGGGTGGGAGGGGGAAGCTGGGGCGAAGTGAGAGGGGCATGGATATATATACACTATCAAACGTAAAATAGATAGCTTGTGGGAAGCAGCCGCATAGCACAGGGAGATCAGCTCGGTGCTTTGTGACCACCTAGAGGGGTGGGATAGGGAGGGAGGGAGGGAGACGCAAGAGGGAGTGGATATGGAGACACGTGTATGCATATGGCTGCTTCACTTTGTTGTACAGCAGAAGCTAACACAGTATGGTGAAGCAGTTATACTGCCATTGGCAAGTTTGCTGCGGTGGTGGGTGGCTTTCTCCACTGTGCTAATTTACTGTCTTGTTGATCAGTCTATCTGTACAATAAAGCTAATATTCACATACACATGCACACAGCCCTACATACTATCAGGAAACTGTCTTTCCCAATCAGATTGGCAGAGATCAAAAAGAATGGTGATCCATTGTAGCAGGAGATGGTGGGACGACGAGCCCTCACAAGCCATCTGGAGGACCATCTGACCCCTGCTGGGCACCCCCTTCCTCGCCAACACCCCGTCCACTCCACCTCAGTCTCCTGTGGCCTCTCAGCTCCCCAGGGCCTTTGCATGTTCTGTGCCCTCTACCCGGAAGGCTCAGCCTCGGCGTCTGCATGGCCTCCCCTCCCCTCCTCTCCTCTCTTTTCAGATCAGTTTCCAGTCAGGCCGGCCCTGACCTTGCTGCACCCCTGGGGCCCTATGTCCACTTTTAGTTTTCTCAGCACATCATCCTCTCACATTCTTTATAGTTTGCTTGTCTCTTAGGATCATTGTTCTTTGTTTGTTTCCCCCACTAGATTGTAAGCCCGGTGAGAATAGAGATCTTTGCTTTTAAACTGGTGTATTTTATTTTATTTTATTATTTTTATTTTTTTTTACATCTTTATTGGAGTATAATTGCTTTACAATGGTGTGTTAGTTTCTGCTTTATAACAAAGTGAATCAGTTATACATATACATATGTTCCCATATCTCCTCCCTCTTGTGTCTCCCTCCCTCCCACCCTCCCTATCCCACCCTTCTAGGTGGTCACAAAGCACCGAGCTGATCTCCCTGTGCTATGAGGCTGCTTCCCACTAGATATCTACTTTACGTTTGGTAGTGTATACATGTCCATGCCTCTCTCTGGCTTTGTCACAGCTCACCCTTCCCCCTCCCCATATCCTCAAGTCCATTCTCTAGTAGGTCTGTGTCTTTATTCCTGTCTTACCCCTAGGTTCTTCATGACATTTTTTCCCTTAAATTCCATATATATGTGTTAGCATATGGTATTTGCCTTTCTCTTACTGACTTACTTCACTCTGTATGACAGACTCTAGGTCCATCCACCTCATTACAAATAGCTCAATTTCGTTTCTTTTTATGGCTGAGTAAACTGGTGTATTTTAGATGCCAGCCTGGCTCCAAGTAGCTGCCTAATAACATTTGCTGAATAAACACTTGGTAACTTGTTCATCATTGAGCTGAAAGAAAACTTTAAAAATTATGTCTGGGACTTCCCTGGTGGTCCAGTGATTAGGACTCAGTGCTTTCACTACAGGGACCCGGGTTTGATCCCTGGTCAGGGAACTAGGATCCTGCAAGCCTTGCGGCATGGCCAGAAAAAAATAAAGAAGAAAAAAAAATTATATCATGTTTTTCTTAGATCATCCCCCATATGGTATAACGTTTTTTTACATTATTGAGTTTTGTTACAAAAGTAATATACAAGGTTCAAGAGATATGTAAAGAAAATTTAATATCATCTCTCCATCCCCTTTGGATTAAACCTTCTTTATGTATTCTAAGGTACAGCCTTTCAAACCCTATCGTCTATCTATCCATCTACGTATGTATATATGTGTCTATCTATCATCTATGTATGTATGTATGATGTATGTATCTATCCATGCATATATGTATGTATGTGTCTATCTATCTATCATTATCTATTTATCCAACTATCATTCTATCTATCCATGTATGTATCTATCCATCTATGTATGTATGTATGTATGTATCTATCCATCTATATATGTGTCTATCGTCCATGTATGTATGTATGATGTATGTATCTATCCATGTATGTATGTGCCTGTCTATCTATCTACCTATCATCTATATCTATCTATCTATCCATCTATCTATCATTATCTATTTATCCAACTATCATTCTATCTGTCCATCTATGTATGTATGATGCATGTATCTATCCATCTATGTATGTATGTATGTGTATCTATTGTCCATGTATGTATGTATGATGTATGTATCCATCCATGCATGTATGTGCCTATCTATCTGTTTACCTATCATCTATATCTATCCATCCATCTATCTATCATTATCTATTTATCCAACTATCTATAATTCTATCTATCCATCTATGTATGTATGTATGTATCTATCCATCTATGTATGTATCTATCCATCTATGTTTGTATGTATGTGTATCTATCGTCCATGTATGCATGTATGATGTATGTATCTATCCATGTATGTATGTGCCTGTCTATCTATCCCTCTACGTATCATTGATAGCGTCACCTTTTTCTCTTACCCCACACATCACCCTGTATGTATGTATGACATCTTCTCACGTGTCCATCTGCAAAGTCTCGTTTCTCCTGGGAGCTACTCCCTCGTTTCCCTGCTGCTGGTCTTCATCTCATCATGGGCAGGAGTCTTCCCCGTGTTCTGGGAATTGCCCCCCTCAGGGTCAGGAGAAGATGCCAGTGGTGCTGTGTAACTGACGCTGGACTCCAGCAATTCCAAACGCCTGCTCAGAAAAGGGAACGCCTTCCACCTTGGAGGCGATGACGGGTCATCAGGGGAAACTGGTAGAACACATTCAGGATGGAGCCGGCATGTGGTCCTGGGAAGAGTGGGGTCCAGTGAGCTCTGCTGGTCGCACAGACTTGCAGCTGGTGATGTAGGTGGTCTGATGAGACCCACGTTTGTCCTGATGAAATTTTGTCACATAATGATGCTTCATTTGGTTTTGAAAAACTAAAAGGATTATCGACGAAGTCTGAATTCACATTTGTGCAAGTTTTCGGTGTTTCTGGATGTTCATGACGTACCTTGAGAATCGTCTCTATTTTGACTTTTCTTTGTAAAACGTGGATTTAATATTTAGCAGCAGTACTCGCCATTCTCGTGTCTTGATGGAGTGGCAAGAAGGTAGCCCGTGCACGTGAAGCTCCACTGAGCTTCCCCGAGAAAGGCCTCCCCGGGGTGTGGATATGGAGGGGGTGCCTCTGTGCAGACACGCATGGCTTGAGAACCCTTGGAATCAGCACCCAACAGACAGCGGGGCTGAAATTCCATGTAGCTTTTGTCTGAAGCCACCGTAAACCTCACACGATGGTATCACTCATTCAGACTTGGGCGTTTTGAGTTGATGTGGCGTGACTCGATCTGCACAGTCATAATGAATTTCTAAGCATGAAAGCCACATGCCTAGGAGCCAAATAAATGCACTATGTTCTGTCACTGGTCCGGCCTTATTTACTTCAAAAACGAAGTCACGTCTTAATTACCGCTCTTTTCCTTTTCTTTAAATTCATCATTTAAGAGTATTATCTCAGCCACTTCACTCCTTCCATGATGACGGCCTGGGTGGGTGGGTTACTTGTTTTCTCAGAACTGTGAGACGGCAGATAATAAAAAGGCTCAGCGTGATTTCGATCTTGTGTGCACAGAGTGACGGGGGCATGGGTGGCAAAATAGAATGTATTTTTGTGTGTCTGTGCGTGTATTGCTGTTAAAAACACAGAAGGACACTGTGTCCTATGGTCAATTAGAAATGCATAGTCATTTTTGTTCCAAGATTGAAATTGGAAATCCGTAGCCCTTTGTAAGGATGAAATTGAATTGGAGAAGATGAAGCTACTTGTAACTTCACTTTTCTTGTGTTTTATTATTCCACCATAAAAGAAACGCTAATGTCCGCATTGCTACATACAAATGGTAACTCAGAAGGTGACTTTATTTTCTAGGGCCATCCATCATTTGGATAATGGTGGTTAGTGTCACCTTTTATGTACTTCTAATTGCGTTTCATGGTGCAGACAGACGTTGGTTGTCCAAAGTGTCTACATCCAGTCCTCTAAGTCTTCCATGTAATTTCCCCTACGGCTCTTACAAAGCGGGCACTAATGCATTATGCCACTTTTCAGACTCGGTGTGTCCATCCGTCCGAGGTGGGTCTTGAAAGGTCAACAGTATGTTTAATTATGCAGTGATCTGGGGCTAATGCCATGAGGCACCTACCATATTCTCCCTACTTTTGGGTACTCACTATCAGATATATTTTCTCTTCACATGTGGAAATAACTTTATTGTTTATGCTAATTATTAAAGACGTACGTGATGATGGTTAAATCATTAGCGGGAGAAAGCTGGTCATAAACCCATCCCATTGTGCACAGTTTTGCATATGTTATGTCTTTCCAGAGATTTCTGTGTAAATATAATTTTAATGCAAATCTAATCTCTTTCTTACTTAATACTTTTTTGGCCATTTTCAATATTAATACCTAATATCCTATTTTGTGACTATAAAATAGCATATTTTACTAACCCCCCTGTTGATGGACATTACATAATCAACTATTTTCCCCTATTCTAAATCATCCTGAATAAAAGGGTTTATTTCTTCCCCGCCCTCTGAGAAAAAGTCTAGTCAATACAAGGTATTATTAAAACTTTTCCCCCATCTTACATGATTCTTAGATTAATATTGAGAGTGAATATTTTTTGGGTATATGTTAGGTATTTACAGGCCTTGTTTGGAACTTTCCTGTTCAAATCTTTTGTCAAAACTTTAATCAGGATATTTATTATGGGTTATGTAAGAACTCGACATTAAAGATGTGGGGAGAAGGTGTCAAAAGTAACATAAAATAGAAGAAACATGGGACCCCTTAATGTGAGGGTTGGAGTCATAACGTTTGAGGTCGTTGGCAATAAAAGATGGTTCAGAGTGAAAACCTAGTGATAGAGAGGTGATTCACTATAGTAGGTGTACCTTCTTTAGGTGGGAATTTGCATATGTGGGAAAGAGGCTCATTGAAACTAATGAAGGTAACGTTGGGCTGAGGCCGGCGTGGTGTCTTCTGTGGACCGTCCACTCCCGAGCACGAATCAGACACTCCCTTCCACTCACACCCACAGAGTCCTGAAATGTTTCTGCAACTTTTATTTTACAGAAAACACAATATCACTCACAACCAGACTCTCCGTTACGACCGGAAATTAAGGAAACACTTTAATCTTCGAGAAATAGGAAACTTTGGGGCATGTTTATATAAGTGTACACGTATAATTGTTAAACAGTTTTGTATTGGATTAAATGAAATGAATGTATCGTTGTTGGATATACAGTTTGCTGATTATTTGCATGTGTTTTAGATCATGTAATTACAGGCGGCAGAGCCCACCCTCTACCCGAGGGCAAAGTGAGTTAGGGCTGGTTATGATTTGTATAAGTCACTCGCATCTCAATTCTAACCACCGCAATCTCCAGGGCATCCAGTGGCCACCTGTGGTTCCCACTGGAAGGGAGGGAGCCGCCAAGGGCTGCTCACCTTCTGTACCTGCCCTGAGGTGAGATATGGCTCGAGGAAAACCCTGCCGATTGAGGAAATCAGACCACGAGGGTTTAGAGAGCTGTCTGCAGTTACACAACAAAATTAACGATAATTGCTATGGAACCACTCAGACAGCCTTATCTCTCAGGGCCAAGCTGAGCACAAAATAGACTACCTTCTCTTGGGACGTAAAACCCGAGTGCATTGCATACCTGTCTGTGGGTTCCCGGAAACAGCCTTGGTATCAGAAAGCATCCGACTGCTTTGAAAAGGTGAGATTGCTCTGTAGTTACCGGGAGAAAATCTGAATAGATTGTAAGGGGAGACTTCTGGGGGCATTTGTGGGTCTTCTTTTTGGAAATGCAGTTTTTTTTAAAATTGTGTACTTATGAGGTGATATTTTTATCATAAATATTTAAAATTTTAAAAATTGATATATTTTGTAATAACTCCGTGATAATTTCAGAGTATAAATAGATTATAAATAAATAGGCAGGTATAACATGTTTTCAGATGAGAAGAAAACATGTCAGAATCACCGACAGTGTTTTTTCTTGGGGTAGGGGGAAGAAGAAAAGCAAAAATTTAGAAGAAAGGTGTGGCTTTGGCCGGCAGCAGTGACCTAAAAGCTTTCCACGTAAAACGTTAACCAGTCTCGGTGTTAGGTTACACCAGAATCTGCCCCATATACAATAGAATTCCACCTAGGAAAAAGGTGAATGGGAATAAAATCCAGACACATTTCCAGATCCTGTTACAGTGTCTAACAGGAGTTTTCTGCTGGGTTGAACCACGGGAAGTCGCTGGGTTTTTCAGATTTCTCTCCTTAGCAGTTGACTGAACTGACCACCATCACTTCATTTACCAAAAAATAACAGAAGTAGCTTTTTTGTTCTCTCTCTCTGTTTCCAGCATACCCATAATTACGTAATTTTATATATATATTGGTGGTGGTGGTGGTGAAACATACCCAATATGAAACTTGCCGTCTTAACCGTTGTTAAGTGCACAGCCCCAGCATCGTGTGTGTCCACGCTGTGCCACCACGTGTCCAGCACTCTTCCATCTTCCCAAGCGGGAGCTCTGTCCCCACGAAGCGCTCACTCCCCCGACCCCAGCCCCGTGCAGCCACTATTCTACTGTAATATTTTGACTCCAGGGTCTTGGGCTGCTCCTGCTGTCTTTGTTGCTGTTTCCAGTCCTGAAAGAATAACAGGGCTGAGGGGAGAGGTGTAGGTGCAGGAGGTGGACATTTGCTAGAAGGCAGCGACGGAGGGGCTCTGGCAGCTATCGTATATGCACGTCTCACACGCCGTGTCCCACACGCCGTGTCCCACACGCCGTGTCCGCGGCCTGGTTGGACAGGGCACCCTGGAAGGCCGCCGACCCACCCACCTGCCGTGCATGCCTGGGGCTGAGTTGCCTGTCAGGCCCCGAGGCCCGCGGCTCCCGCGGCCGCACAGCAGAGCCCACGGCGGCTGGACGGCCTCGCGATCCATCAGGAAAGTCTCTGGGGTCACTCTCCTCTCTTGATGCGGTGACTAGTCTGGTTTGACTCTTGGTGGAACGTTCTCTGCATGTGTGGGCTTGTCATTTTCCCATCACATATTAATGAGACCCATTTGGGTGGTGACTCCCTGACGCCCAGGCCCGACGAGTCGGCACTCGTGTCTGTTCAGCTCAGCCCCTCACATTCCGCTCCAGAAGCGGTTCCTCTCTGTCGGGAGGTCTGAGGTCCTCAAAGACGAATCCCCTGCTGGCACCAGGCCAGCAGGGTGGTGAAGGGCAGCCATGACCACTGCCTCACTATACGGGCTGGTTTTGCTTCTCTGTGGGCTGTCCTCGCTTCTCTTATTTTATTTCAAGTGGGGGAAACACGACCACTTTTTAAGGGGACGGTGAGCTTGAGTCACCTTGTTGCTGATGTGTTAGGAACGGAGCTCATGAAACCTGGCCTTTCTGACAGAAGAAATATGTCTTTTAGGTGACATTGGCTTGAATTAGAGTCTCAGATGCTAAACAACTGAGCAGAATTTCCAGGAGAAATTTCCAACCTCCTGTGAGTGGTGGGTCAGCGAGGAGAGCACAGTATATAAAAGTGTCTGACTTGTTGCTGATACAGGTGAGAAAACTCCGGGTGACTGTCTGATGGCAGACACCTCACAGGCATGTGAATCTGGCCCTCTGTGCTTGCGAGGGGGCCCCGAAGCCCAGGTGCCCCTCAGTGCTATAGCTGTAGACTTCTCACTCCAGCAAAGGGCAGAGAAATGATCGCCACCACGGACTCGGATGAAACAGCAAACAGGGTCAGACTCCAGCTGGACCATATAGTGCGGTTGACTTCTATTTCTCGCCACTCCAGCATTTTAGTTAAAAATAGCCTTCAGGGGCAAGCATCGTGGAGAAAACAGGACAATGACTGGAGAACAAGGAAGGTGCTGCCCCTGGAGATGGGAGAGCAGTTATAGGATAGCACAACACAAGTACAATTGGCAACACACGTGGCCGCCTTTGTCCACGGTCAGAAGAGCATCACTGCTCCCCCCACCCCTCCAGGGCTTTTCTGCCCTGACTGTGTGTCAGAGAATTACCTGGGAAACCTCCAGAAATTACAATCCTATGCTGGTCAGCCCCCTTCCTCAAGCAGTTTAATCAGACTGCTGGCCCAGGAAAAGCCTATGAATTGGCCTTGTTTGAGACCGTCCTGGTGATGCCGGAGGGGTGCAGGGGTGGGAGAGCCCCTGTTAGAGCCTCAGCAGTGGGGGTCATGGTCACTGCCCTGGGTTATACGCTGGCTCATGTGTCCCACCCCTGCCCCTCAGCTCCAACCTGCCCACTGACCGCCGTGGACCTTGACCCCCAGAAGGGATCTGTGTCTACCCTCAGAAGGTGCTCACGTGACCTTTCTGTGCTTGTGGTGGTGCTGGATGTCACTGACGGGATTCTGAGAATGCCACGCTGGGGTATGCGATTTAGTTCCTAGGCTGGCTTACTTAGTGGGTAATTAAACTGCCAACGTATTTATTAGTTTTGGTCCTAAAATGTAGCGCAAGCACTCAGAGGCTTTCGAGCAAAGGGTGTGTTATTTTATTCATCAAATAAAATATTAAAATCTGGGCAGGCCCCCTTCAGAGGGTGTTTCCCGTCATCACGGCTTACGGCTCTACTTCGTGATGAAGTTCTCGATGAGTGTCAGTCTTCCTTTTGAGTAACAGGACAGAGCTGAGGCTTGTGTACCGTGGCTTATGACACTCCTGGTTCCTACCACCTCAACACCACACCTGCCAGGTATGGGGACGTTTAAATCCCTAGGACACTATATAAACTGCATGAAGGGACCGTCCTTCAGGATGGTAATCTGCTTTCTCCATCACCAAGAATATGAGGAAATTGCTTTAAGGTCCAAAAAGCATCGAGTCAGCAGTATTTGTCCTGAACCAGCCAGAGACACTAGCTGGGTTAAGCCACATATACTGGCTTTAAATTTAACGTCTCCACTTGTGGGATGTTGGGTCCTCAGTGCCTCGTGAAGTGGTTGTAAATGACTTAATAGACGTGGAGTCCTTAAAACTAGGACTTTGCAAGCACTCAATAAATATTAGAGCTGGGTCAAAATAGGAGAGGGTGGTCTTACTGTCCTTGAGAGGTTTAAAAGCTAGATGGTAAGGGAAATAACCCCAACCAACTGTCACTGGGGTGTTTACTCTTTGCCAGTCACCAGACCAGCACGTTTATTGTTATCTCACAAATACAGGTAAAAACACAGAAGAAAACATAAGAGAGATTGTGTAGTCAGGTGGAGGATACGGGATCTACACGTTCCGAACACAAGGTTATTAGGTTTGCAGAAGCCAAACGGGATTTGTCAGGGGGGATTGGTTTGAGCTGAAGAACCTTCACAAGAGGAAGCTTTGGGTGACCGTGAGCCCACCTTGGAAAGACATGAGATGAGAAAGTGGCCGGTCTGGGAAGGAGCCCAAGAAGTGCTGGGTGTGACGAAAGAAGGTCATGAGAAGAGCACCCGACGGGCTTCCTCAGTAGGTGTGGGGCGTCCCCTTCTTAGGGGTCTCTGGAAACAGACGTTACCCTTGTCCTCCACGGAAGCTGTGGGCGTGAGGCGTGCGTCTCCTGGAAAGACTGGGATTGAACAAAGGATTTTAAAAGTATCCTTTCTCCGGTTTAATTTCTGAAAATAGGGGTAACGATGCCAGGGACAGTTGGTGCCGATGTGGAAAACCAGGAGGAGGAAAGACGAGGGCAGTGCTGCTTCTGAGCAGGTGGGTCCCTCGCTCTGCGGCCCCTTCTCCACTCCAGGCCACTCTGCTGAGTCTGGGACTTGAAGACCCTTGTGCGGGCCTCTCGGGGGAGGGGGCAACCTCGACACAGAACCTCGGGGTCTGCAAGGAGAGCTCTGAGTGGGGACAGAGCTGGAGGGAGAGAGGAAATGGTCCTGATGCTTCTGTCTGGAAGAAATGGTTCTCTCTGGCAGGATGAAAAAGGGCAGCCTTCCAGGCAGGGACAGCCTGTGAGAGCAGGAGACAGAGGGAGGCGGGAGCTGGGTGTGGCTGACGTCTGTCTCTGGGCCCCAGGCCCGCAGAGCGGGGGTGGGGCTCAGGGGAGGTGCAGGGGCTGAGTATCTGGAACACCTCCTGCTGTGAGGCTAGCTGTCCCTTCCAGGATGCTTCGAGCTGAGTGAGGGAGCCCACCAAGCAGAGGACAAGCCCTGGGGGTGTCCAGACAGCCTGGTGCCCACTACAACGACCAGAGGACAATGCAGATCAGACCCACCTGGGCTTCAGGGACCCGGGAAACCGGACCTGCGTCCTCTCGGGCAGGGTGGACAGGGGACTCCTTACCCAGGAGTATAAACATGGGTGCCGGGGAGCCCTGGGGGTGGGGGGTGTCCATCCTGGGGAGGGAGTCCGGAAGGGGTGGCCCTGCACTCTGCCCGCCTGAACTCTGGGGTCTCCAGCCAGGGTTGGGGGGGGGGAGCCGTTGGTTGGGGGCCAGCGGGCTTCTGCCGGCCTCACCTCCCCCGCTCCTGCCTCCAGCCTCAGGCTCTCACAGGTTAGGGCTCTGCAGCCAGGGGCCCAGGGCCGCTCCCTGTGCGCTCAGCTCTCCTAGAGAAAAGCCCGGCCCACAGCGGGTGGTCAGCAGTATTGCTGAGCTCGCGAAGGAAAGGGGGCAAATGAAACCCCGAGCCTGGGAAGGGAAGACCCTCGCCTCCGGCCACTTTTTCTAGGTTGGTGATTCCCAAACTCCGGTCGTGGAGGCCCTCCGAATTGGCCAGGAGACTTGTTCAAAATGCAGATTTCGGGGCGGAAGCCTGGTCCTCAGACTGCGACGCCCCAGGAGCGGCTGTTTTAAGGCACGTCCGTCCCGGGCCGTCTTCGGGTTTACTCCACCTTTGTGACGTCTGTTTCCCCATCACCTAGGCCCGTTCTGGCCGTGCCAGGCGGCAGAGGGAAGGTCCCCAGCCCGCGTGCGTCGCGGACGGGAAGGGCGACGGGGAGGCGGGTGGGGTGATGGGGCAGGCTGGGTCCTGTGGGACCGCGGGGAGGGCCGCACACGGGGGTGTGAGGACGCGGACAGCAGCAGATTACGAACCACCCAAGTCCCTGGCGGCCCCCCTTCCCCAGGGGGGCGGGGGGAGGAACGTCCTCTGCAGTTTGGGTTTATCATCCCTCCAATTCTTAGAAAAGCTTTCCCCGTACGTGTTGCTAGGTTCTGTCCATCTTTGAAATTTATACAAATGGGCTCGCCCTGTGCTCACGGAGTTCTCAGGGCCCCCCCTCTCGCCCCCCGGAAACGGACACACACGGTCTGTGCCGCTCAGAGCGGCTACGGGCAGTGAGTTAACGCAGGCGAAGCCCCCAGAACGTAAACAGAGGCCGTGATTGTTACCCTACCCACGGCTGCCTTTGCTCCATGCCCTGTTCGGGGCTGCCGAGCCCGTGCACGGGGCAGTAGTTCACTCCAGTTTTCACTGTGGAGTGATTCATTTTATGATTAACCGCCATTTATTTGTCCATCCCATGCTCGTCTGCAGTTTCCCCCATGACAAACTTTGAAACTTCTTGCATGTGTTTTCCAGGTGCCTCTGCGAGAGTTTTCCTCCGCTGCAAGGTCGGGAGAGGGGCCCTGTGCCCACGTCCGCGCTGCAAGTTGCTCCCACGCGGTGGGACCACCCCTCCCTCGCCTGCAGCTGGGGAGGGTTCTGCAGTCACGTGTGCTCACCAACAGTCGCTCTTTGCAGTTTTGCTGAGCCTGGTATGTTGTTTTACTGTGGCCTGAACTGTGTCGCCTGGTTGACAATGGGCGAAGCTACTCTTCAGCAACACATTGGATCGTCATTTTCATCGTCTGCAAAACGCCTCCTGTCTTTTGCCCACTTCCCTGAAGGGTTGTTTGTCTTTGTCTCATTGGTGTTCCAGGCCTTTCTGTTCTGGTGGCCAAGCCTGTGTCTGCATGTAGTTGTAAATAATTTCTGGTCGTAGCTGGTTTGTCCTGTGCTTTCAATCTCTGCACACTGTGTTTTGAGAAGCACAGGTTCTTCGTTTAACGTGGCCGTTTATTCATCTCTTTGTGACTTGAGACTTAATCTGAAGTGGTTCCCTACGTACCTGCAGACGTAAATCCTAGCTCATTTAGTCATTCTCCACATACCTGACATGCTGTTCAAAATGCCCTTCAGTTACTAATTTCAGCCACATATTTCATTTTGCATGTTTTATTTGGTTCTTGTGGAGATACAACCTGTCAGTTCTGACAGTTGTACTTTCTTTCCTTATGTTCTCCATCTTTCGTTTCTTTAAAAAAATGCCTCAAACGTCACATTCTCCTTAAACTTGACATCTGTCATCTTTGGGGGTCTGCTTCTGTCCTTGGATGTCGCTCGCTGTGCTGTTTCCTCATGTGCTCAGCGACTGTTGACCGTGAACTTAGGTTTCTTTGAACTTTGAGGGAAGGGCTGAGACGGGCGACCTGTCCTTTCAGGGAAGATGCGCTTCGGCTCCTGTCAGGTCCCAGGACCTTCGTCGACACTGTAGCCTGCGTTCCGGCCACTTGGCTAGAATCCTGGCTCCACGGGAGGCGCACCCCAGGGTCTCCTGGGGCGGATGGGGGCTCCCCATTCACCCGCTGTGGGGCCCCCATTTTCGGGGGAGGCTCCAGGGCAGGTGACGGCACCTGGCAGGGATTTATGAAAAAGTTACGGCAGAGGCATTCAAGTTGAGATAATTATTTTTTCCTTGACAACTGGAAAAATAAAACAAAACATAGCGTCATGGTTAGATTTTATTACACCACCTCATTCCATTGAAAGAATGTGGCCCCAGGACAGTGCGAAATCCCCCTCAGCTTCTGTCCAGGGTTGGAGATGGGAGGAAATCACCCACAAAACGAGACGCCCACTTCGCTTGTGTCCATCTGACTTATTTTTCTGAAGTCCCATGACCGGCCCAGCCCGGCCCACTCATGCTGCCTCATTGCTCGTGAAGAAAAACAAATCCTGCCCCAAAGAGCTCCCTTACGTAACAGGGACAGAACCAGAACTGGCCCAGGAGGAAGCGATGGGCATGTGGAGGCCCAGCCCCCGCCTGCCAGGAAACTAATCACAACCGTCAGTGTTTCTTCCACCGTGACCTGGGGTTGTGGACTCATCCCAGGGGGAGGGCAGCAGCCTAGCTGGGGGTGAAGGCAAGCGGCTGCATTTCTAGAACAGGGCTGGGCACACGGTCCACAAAGGGTAGGAGAAAGTGTTCTAGTCTTTGTGGGACAAGACACAAATTGAACCTCTTGTAGGTACTCGACTAGAGAGAAAGCAGATTTCCACCAATTTTTACTGATGAAATCGCAAATTTTTACGGACGAGGACATTTGAATTTCATCTAA
The DNA here is from genome assembly GCF_003031525.2 of Neophocaena asiaeorientalis asiaeorientalis. NCBI lineage: Eukaryota > Metazoa > Chordata > Mammalia > Artiodactyla > Phocoenidae > Neophocaena > Neophocaena asiaeorientalis. Next base: position 1,912,482 of record NW_020173202.1, read on the forward strand.
TTTTCACATGTCATGAAATATTCTCTTTCGATTGCTTTTCAACCCCTTTAAGATGTAAAACCCACTCTCCTGCTCATGGCTGAACAGACACAGCTGCAGTGGCTTTGCTGACCCCGGGGGGGAGCAGAGGCCAAGCAGGGCAGGGCGGCCGGGAGCGGGTGCGTGTTCCCCCAGCACTTGGTACCCGGAGCTCTCAGTGCCCCTTGTAGGCCAAGCGCACAGTTAATTTCACCCATTGTAATTCTTGCTTGTAAGTAAATCTAGTTAGTGAAAATGACTCTAAAAATTCGTCATTTTCAGTGGCAAACCCTAGTTAAAATCCATAACGGGGTGACTCAAAGCACCGCAGTCCCCTGGCCTTTACGGACCAGATGCTGAAACTCCTTGTTCTGACGGATTTGCTCTCTCTCTCCGGGCCATGTGGCAACAAGGGAGGGTTCAGTCACCGCCTGGGTGGCGGTGCCAGCCTGGAGAAACAGTTCACCTTGTTTCCATCCTGGGCTGCTTCCAGGGAGAGAAACTTCATTATGTTCAACTAGTTTGCAAGTGAATTCTGGTGGATGATCCCATAGAATTGTTTCTCAGGGTGATGCTGGGCAGGGCTCCAATCTGATTCGGCCCCTCGGGTCACCAGAATCGATTCTTCCCTTGGGGTCATGGGTGGCAGAGTTGAAGGGTGTCCAGGGCCCCAGGTAACCCCGCCCCTCCAGGACCAGGTGCTTTTCTTACACTAAAAATGCACAGAAACACTGAATTTTCTTCCTTCCTTCCCCTGGGACGTAGGTGCCTACATTTTATCACCGATAAAACTGACGTGACTTACTTGTGACAAACGACATATAAAACGTGACTTTCTGTGTTCATTATTATGGGCAACTGTGATATTTAAGAAGAGGTTAGTGTACTTTGAAAGGGAACTACACAGTTCTAGGAATGGATGGGAAGACTTCCTGCATGGAATTTCCCACCAAAGCAGGAAGCTCCTGGTGTCACCAGAAAGGTAACTTGGGTCTTCAGTGTAGAGATAAACCTCGGTGCCTCTGATTCAAAAGAACCTGCCTGTTGGGCTCTCTTTCTTGAGAAGTGTTTCCTTTTCTCCTGCCTGGTAATGGTTCTGAGCTGAATGTCTAGTTTTTAGGTAGAACATTAAGCTCGATTTCTCAATATGTTGAAAGGAATAAAGAGCAGGGGACAAGAAGTGACACTGGGGAGCCCATCAGCCAATCAGGGATCAAGAGCAGAGAAGGCACGTTGTACCCCAGGGACTGCGGGCTTGAGAGCAGGTGTCACCCTGGAGCATTGCCCCTCACCTGAATTCACTTGCAAATGTAGGTTTCTATTGTGTTCCCTATTTGCCTCTCAAAACATGTAAACAAATAAGACAATTCCAGAGACTTTTTTTTCTTTAAAATGGAAAGTGCTTCTTTTTCTAATTGAACAATGATGGTTACTGAAAGATCCAGGAATTAGTTTTAAAATAATCACACATTTAAAAATAATGACCCGAGGATAGCAGGTATGACGCTACTTTAACATTAATCCTGGGACTTCCCTGGTGGCGCAGTGGTTAAGAATCCACCTGCTAATGCAAGGGACACGGGTTCAAGTCCTGGTCCAGGAAGATCCCACATGCCGCAGAGCAACTAAGCCCGTGCGCCACAACTACTGAGCCCGCGTGCCGCAACTACTGAGCCCGCGTGCCGCAAGTACTGAAGCCCGCACACCTAGAGCTTGCGCACCGCAACAAAGAGTAGCCCCCACTCACTGCAACTAGAGAAAGCCCACGTGCAGCAATGAAAACCCAACACAGCCAAATATAAAAATAAATAAATTTATATAAAAAAAAATAAAGTTAGTCCTGATCATCTAACCATGTGGATTAACATACCTTCTGGGAGAAAAAGCGCCTGGATTGTGCGTGGTTGCTGGGTCTGCTTGGCTTTTCCAGGTGGATTTTGTAAGACTCTGTACGGAGAAGGGATTCACTTCCACATCCTAAGTGCCCAGTATGCTTGCTGAAGCCCCACGTGTTTTACGAGACAAATGTTCGGTGATAAATGAACCAGTATGTGTCCCGCAGAGGAGAAAACATACTTGCATCTATTGCTTTGATGTCCCTTAGTTGTAATTACGTTTTATAACATGAATGATTTCATGTTTTTTATTCTTTTTTGAAAAATTTATGTCGTTGACGTAAAGATTGAGTTACAATATTGTGTTAGTTTCAGGTGTACAGCAAAGTGATTCAGTTATACATATATGTAATAGTTTGCATCTGCTAATCTGTATTTTTTAAAATATCTTTATTGGAGTATAATTGCTTTACAATGTTGTGTTAGTTTCTGCTGTATAACAAAGTGAATCAGCTATATGTATACATATAACCCCACATCTCCTCCCTCTTGCATCTCCCTCCCACCCTCCCTATCCCACCCCCTCTAGGTGGTCACAAAGCACCGAGCTGAGCTGGTCTCCCTGTGCTATGCAACTGCTTCCCACCAGCTATCTATTTTACATTTGGGAGTGTATATGTGTCCATGCCACTCTCTCACTTCATCCCAGCTTACCCTTCCCCCTCCCCAGGTCCTCAAGTCCATTCTCTACGTCTGCCTCTTTATTCCTGTCCTGCCCCTAGGTTCATCAGAACCATTTTTTTTTTAGATTCCATATGTATGTGTTAGCACACGGTACTTGTTTTTCTCTTTCTGATATACTTCACTCTGTATGGAATGGACTCTAGGTTCATCCACCTCACTACAAATAACTCAATGTTGTTTCTTTTTATGGCTGAGTAATATTCCATTGTATATATGTGCCACATCTTCTTTATCCATTCATCCGATGATGGACACTTAGGTTGCTTCCGTGTCCTGGCTATTGTAAATATAGCTGCAATGAACATTCTGGTACATGACTCTTTTTGAATTATGGTTTTCTCAGGGTATATGCCCAGTGGTGGGATTGCTGGGTCGTGTGGTGGTTCTATTTTTAGTTTTTTAAGGAACTTCCATACTGTTCTCCATAGTGGCTGCATCAATTTACATTCCCACCAACAGTGCAAGAGGGTCCCCTTTTCTCCACAGCCTCTCCAGCATTTATTGTTTGTAGATTTTTTGATGATGGCCGTTCTGACCAGTGTCAGGTGATACCTCACTGTGGTTTTGATTTGCATTTCTCTAATGATTAGTGATGTTGAGCATCCTTTCATGTGTTTGTTGGCAGTCTGTATATCTTCTTTGGAGAAATGTCTAGAATGATTTCATTTGAATATTGACAAAAGCCCTGCGAAGCCTGGGGTATTTTCACCCTCATTCTACAGGTGGAGAAACTGATGAAGGTCAGATAATTTTCCCAATATTCCTCTGCTGATGAGTGATGGTGCCGAGCTCACGTCCGGGCTGAGGGTGGGGACCTCCCACCCTGTCACTAGCCACGGCTGTCTGTATTTTGTTGTCATGCTGCATGTTGCCACCTCTTGCAAGAACTTTTTCCTCACTCCAAATGAGAGGTGCAGAAGTGGTCTTGATAGATTTTGGCTTTCCATGTGGCTTTCGATTTCAACATTCTCATGATAATATAATCTAAAATGCATTTAATTTTTTTAAAAAGTGAATTCTATTAATTTTTCAATCTTAAAATGAAATCACATATCACATAAGATTTAGAAAGCTCAGAATATAAGAGCTAGAATCTCATTATTGGAACGTGACTGTGCTAGTATCTTGGTTTGATTTCTTCTGGCCTTGATCTCCTACACCTGTATTTTACATAATTGCAAATGCAAACTGGAACATTCTGCATGCTCCACATAACAGGGAACCATACCTTGATGTCTGCGCTAATATTCTGTTGTGTGTAGGGACTAAGGTTTACGCCTATTTTAAGGTTTCCAAAGGGTTTTTGAACTACCTTTTATTAGAAATGGCACTTTGCTGAACATCTTTATGTATAATTTTCCATATTTAGGGCTTTGTTCCTTGGGTTAGAGTCCTCGAAGTGGATCTTATAGGCAAAAGGACATAAACGTTTCTGAAGCCTTTGCAAGCGATGGTCAGGCAGCTTCCAGAGGCCAGGTGCTAAAGCGTGTACATTAGGACGAGCAGTAGCGGAGAATGAAGTTTGCTGTGCTCCAGCCCAGAGGGCATCCCGTGATTTTTAAAATGTTTCTCTAATCCCGTGGGCTGAGAATTGATGTCCTGGGTTCAGACTGTGTCTCGATGCTCTGTTAGGACACTGGGCTTCAGTGAAAGGCCCTAGTTGTCACAGACAGCCCGGGACTCTCACCTGGGGGTAGCCCTGGTCTTCAGGGCTCCGGAAGGATGCTTCTGCACGCATCTCCTCAGACAGGGAACCCGCTCGGAACCTGCTGTTGGTTCTGATCTAACGGAGACGGGAACACCGTAGCCTTTCGGACAAAACCCCCCAACAGGCTCGCTTTGAAAATCAGAGGACGTAGAAACTACAAGTGCTTTGAAATCTGAGATGCATGTTAGATCTCTGGGAGCATTTCTGGGCGGGCTGTGGCTCTGGGCTGCAGGATGACGACTCTCCCATCCAGGCTGGCGGCCGGCTCCCCCCGGGTGTGGGTAGGGCGCCCCCTGGTGTGCACGCGGGGGGCTGCAGGACTCTGGCGAAGAACCCCCATCTCCTTGCGCAAACCAGACTCCAAACCAGGGCTCCCGGGAAACTCCAAACTGCGAACATTTCAGTTCAGGTCCGTCCAGCCCATCCTCCTGGAGATGAGTCTGGGGCCGCTGCCCGCTGACCACACGGGCAGGAGTCGGGAGTCCGTCCTTCCCTTCCTGGCCAGCCCCGCGCCTTCCTCCCTCCTCCCTTCCCTGTGCTCCATCCTTCCTTCCTGCAGGTCGGGACTCAGGCCCGGGGTTCAAAGTCAGGCTTTGACAGTAACTCCCCTCCCACGCTGGACAATGTAGTTAAACTCTTCCAGCGCACTGTTACCGGTGTCTGCTCCAGGGGGATGCTGTGAGAAGTAAACGTGTTAACGCAAGCCTAGTGCAGTGTCTGGAAAGTCACCCCCAGCACATGCCGGCCATTGTTTCCTTCCTTTTGCTCGGCTCTTGTGGGGCGTTTCTCTGGGGAACCAGCCCCAGGCAGGAGGGAGTGTGGGATGCGTGCTCAGCTGGTTATGGTGCCTTGTCTTTGTGCTTCAAATAGGGGGAATATATTTTAAAGGACTTTGAATCTCGTCCCTTTCAAAGGACACCGAGGGTGTGTCAGGGCTCACCTTTTTGCTGCCCTCTGGGTGCCACTTAGAGAAGCATGTTCTGGAACCTTCCATAGGACCATCCTCTGTGTCTCCTGCCCTGCCTCCAAACACACACGGGTTCCTCCTTTAAATCCACCACCCCTGCCTTCTCCTTTCGTCCTGCTGCCCCGCCCTCCTCACCTCCACCCTCCCCGGGCAACTGGTACCACCTCCTGCCCCGCCCCGTCCTCAAACCTCAGCATGGCCACCCTCCACTCACACTCCCGTCAGGCACCCGCAGAATCAGGTCGAGACCTGAGCCTGGCGTTCGTGACCTGCCCTGGGTTCATCCCAGTGTGCTTTGCCGGTCTCACGTGGCCGGAGGGAGTCCCACCTCGTGCTTTGAACACACCTCCTCCTCCGGGTACCGGGCGCAGCAGGGGCTGGGATGTGCAGCGAGGCAGGGATCCCTGGGACATGTCCCAGGAGGTCGGGTGCGGCTGGCATCTTGCATCCTGTAGCGGAGAGGACGTGACGCTCAGTTTAGACGTGCCCTCTGGGTCACGGGAGCCGGTAGAAATGGCACACGACGTTGTTTCCTTGCCGGGTGACCCACGTGCGGCTGAGACGGCTCAGCTCACGGTGGCGGCAGAGTGCAGGCGAGGGGCCATCGCAGAGCGGGACACGGGGAGACGATGAGGCTGTGAAGATGGCAGAGCTGGGCGTGCAGAGAGAGGAGGGGACGCGAGCCTTCTGAGGGGTCGCTGACAGGCCGTGTGACCGACCCCTCGTGGATTTCTAGCCTTGACAGCGGAGCCGCTGGGAGCGGGTGGGGAAGGAGACCTACAGCAGACGCAGGGTCAGTGGATTTGTTCTCTGAGGTAGAAGGGCTGTCACAGGGGAGAGTCCACAGGGGAGGGGAGGTCAGGGATTTTTCCTTTCCCCGAACAAAACGGTATTTGGAAAATCTCAGTTTTACCTTTTGCCGCTTCTGACCCAAATCTAGAGCCTTCTTCCAGGGTGGTGGTTCACAGTAGCCAGGACGTGTCTACGCAGAAAGAGTGCCTCCCATACATCTTACCTTCCTGGACCGCATCCCTCTGAGTCATGCGCTTTCTCAAGGCGTTTCTAACGTGGCATCCCTTTTATCATGTCAGCATCAGAGACATCTGTGCAGGGTTTTCATGGGCTCGCTTTCCAAAATTCACACTGTTCTCTAGGTTGAAATGAGGCAGTGCCTGAGAAAGATGTTGCCGCCAGACGCCGTTCTACAAGTCACAAACACCACGTTCAACGCTCCTCTGAAGAGGCTCTTTTCTACGCAGGTTAGGTGGTGTCTGTTCCAATATAAAAATTAAGCAACTGCCTAGTAATTCAGTGAATGTAAACTAACGCGTACTAATCAGATCCCAATATTTTCTCGAAAGGAGGAGGGTTGTCTTGAATTTATTCAGTGTTGACCCGAATTAGCTACTTACTCCACTTCGCTTTGTGTCTACAATTTGGTAATCCCAGATAAAAGTGTCCCATCCCCCCGACCTTTTTATTTTCTTTTTTTAGCAATCTGGTTATAGTTATTGCTACTAAGTTGCTTTCGTGTGCCAGCTAGCAATTACCACGTTATTAGTGAGCACAGATTTCTTCCTTATGATGTTAGTTGTCTACTGTACAGAACTGTTTCTCATGCAGAGTTGAAAGAGATGCCTTTGATGGAGAAGCGGGTGGACCTAGCGCATTTGGGAGCGTTTGGGAAGCTTTTGTGATTCATCAGAGTACGTACGGTTCACATCACTGGGAGTCTGTAGCCTGACTGCCTAGCACACGGACCGTTCTCCTCTGTGCTTTGATAGAAGTGGAGGAGCTCTCGGTTAAACCAACTGCCCTATGGCCCTGGGTTTCCGTGGGGTTGCAATGGTGTCTCCTGGTGGATACCTGCATTTAAAAAGTAGCTGTTCTTTTATGTTCACAGGGAGATCTTTCAATTCATCACGAGTGATTTCACGGCTGCCCTGAGGAGGGACCTCGGTCCACGGGCGCACAGGCCGCTTGTCCTCTGAGGTCCCGTAATTACTCCAGGGTCAGAGGGACGCCCTCAGGGTGCGCTCTTATTTGGAAGGAGACATCCGTAGTTGGAAAGAGAAATTACTGTTGCTGCCTGGTGGAAACGCTCCAGGACATCAGGGTTTCAGAAAAACAAGGACACAGAATGAGGTGGTAGTTTAAAATCAGATGTACCTTACGACTGAACACGGGAAAGGGAACACGTGGAGACTAAGGGGCAGAGAGGCAAGATCGGGATATGTGAGACGTGGCAAAGAAATGGCTTTCTGTGTTTTTCTGGACTATCTTCTGAACAGAAGAGAGCTGCGCTCAGGAATCTCAACTTTTTGGAGAAAGAGAATGAAATTGCTTCTTTAACACTACATAAAACTACATTCAAATAATGACACGTTTATACAAAAATCAAAAGTATGGTGAAAATAACTTTTCCTTCCTGAAAACAAAAGGGAGCACGTTGCCAATCTGATCCCACCGCCTCGGCAAACTTCAGTGTGTATTTCCATCAGGCAGACATGGTCCTGTGGAGCCGTAAGTTCTACAGCTATCAAGGTCAGGACAGTAGCAGGGCTCAGTCACTGCCACCTAATCCATAGACCCTACAGGAGTTTCACCAGTTGCCAACAGTTCCCTTTCTGGCAAAAGAATTCAGGTCAGAATCAGCCTCGGGCTTCTCTGTCATCTTCCTTTCGTCTCTTCTTGATCTGGAACAGCTCTTCAGCCTGTCCTTGCTCTGACTTTGGCATGTGTGAAGATCATAACCTGTTACTTCGTGGGTGTTTCCTCAGTTCAGGTGGGGCTAAAGCTTCAGGTTACACAATGACGCTTGTCCCCATGGCAGCGTGCGGGCACACACAGGTTCCATGGTTCACCGCCGGTGATGTACTTTCATCGCTTGGTTGAGGTGGCATCCGCCAGGCACCCCCGTAAGTTACCTCTTCCCTCCCTGTGACCAAGTAGTAAATCATGTCCTAATGAAGTAGTAGAAGAAAGAGCATTGGACTTCTATTTACTTTCATTGCTTTTTATATTAGTATATCTTTTCTCTTGTGCCGAAAATCTTAGTTTCTAACATTATTAACAGAATAGATTTTTTTTTTTTTTTTTTTTTTGGCACGCAGGCCTCTCACTGTTGTGGCCTCTCGCGTTGCGGAGCACGGGCTCTGGACGCGCAGGCACAGCGGCCATGACCCACGGGCCCAGCCGCTCCTGGGGCACGAACCCGTGTCCCCTGCATCGGCAGGCGGACTCCCAACCACTGCACTACCAGGGAAGCCCAAACAGAATGGATTTTGTTTTACTTTACAATATACCTATATTTGTTTCAAAATTACAATATTAACAATTTTCTAACAACTTGGCTACTGAATGAGTTTAAAATTGATTTCATTTTTTTACTATAGAATATATCCCACCAGAAACTTACAATCGTCTGAATAAAGAAAATTAAATACTTCCCAACTCATTCTATAAATATTACCTTGATAAAAAAAAGCTAGACAAGGATATTATAAGAAAATTACAAAGCAATATCCCTCATGAACTTAGATGAAAAATTCCAAACAAAACACTTGCAAATCAAATCGAACAATATATATAAAGAGCAAGCCACTATGACCAAGTGGAGTTTATCCCAGAAATGCAAAGATTGTTAAGCAGTCAAAAGTCAATCAATGTAAATCATCATATAGACAAACTAAATAAGAAAAGAGAAAGCAAATGATGACCTCAAGAGATGCAGAATAAGCCTTTGAAAAAATTTAACATCCATTCCTAATTAAGAAAAACCTCTAGGCAAACTAGAAATAGAAAACTTTCTGAACCTGGTAAAGGGCATCTGTGAAGAAACTACATACTCAGGGTGAAAGTCTGGGTGCTCCTCGTATGATTAGGAATAAGACAAAAATGTCTGCCTCACCACTTCTATTCAGCGTCATACCGGAAGGCCTAGCCAGAGCTGTAAGGCAAGAAAAATAAAATAAAATAAAAGGTTATTATCTATGTTATTTATTTATCAATAAATCCAGAAAAGAAGACGTGAAGTTATTTTTATTTACAGGCAATCAAATGCAAAGGAAACAACAAAAAATCCAGTAGAATGAATAAGTGAGTTTAGCGAATTACAGGATACAAGATCAATATTCAAAATAAACTGTATTTCTATATATTAGCAAAAAAATACTGAGAAATTGAAATAAAAATGCAATTCCATTTACAAGCATAAAAATACAAAAAGTTGGGAATAAATATGACAAACCATGTGCAAAACATGTACAAGGAAAACTATAAAACATGGCTGAGAGAAACTAAAGATGATCTGAATGAATGAGATAGACCTCGTTCATGGGTCAGAAGACTTAATATTGTTAAAATATCAATTCTTTCCAAATTGAGCTATCATTTTCATGCAATTCCAATAAAAATCTCTACAGGTATTTTTGGGTATAAATTGACTAACTGATCCTAAAATTCATCTGGAGATGTAATGGATCTTGAACATAAACATCTTGGAAAGAGAAGAACCAAATTGGAGAATTAACAGGACCTAATTTCAAGACTTATTATAAAGCTACAGTGATCAAGACAGTGTGTTATTGCCATAAAGGCAGACAAATAGGTAAATGGGACACAGTAAAGAGTCTAGAAATGGATCTATGCATATATGAACATTTGCTTTTGGAAAAGTGCTTAAAGGCAATTCAGTGAAAACTAATTTCAACCAATGTTTCTGGAAAAATTGTATATCCATATGCCAAAAACAAAAACTTTGATCCATACCTATTTGCACTATATACAAATATTAATTAAAAATGGATCATAGACCTAAATGTAAAGCCTAAAAATCTGAAATTCCTAGAGGAAAACACAGGATAAAATCTTTATGACCTTGTGTGAGTGAAGCTTTCTTAGATATGACACCAAAAGCATGATCTCAAACAAAGCAAAACACACACAAAAAACCAAGCTGATAAACTGGGTTTCTTGCACATTAAAAATTTCTGCTCTTTGAAAGATGCAGTTAAGGGAATGAAAAGACAAGCCACGAACTGGGAGAAAATCATTGAAAATCATATATCTAATAATGGACTTGTATCTCGAGAGTGTATAAAGAACTCTCAAAAATCAATAAGGAAACAAACGACCCAATAAAAAATGGGCAACAAAACGTTAATAGACATTTCTCCAAAGAAGGCACATGGGTGGCAAGTAAGCACATTCTTTTTAATTAAAATTAGAAAGAATGACCACATCAAATGCTGACAAGGATGTGGGGAAGAAGTGGAGCTCTCACACACCGTGGTGGGAATGCAAAATGACGCAGCTGGAGAAGGCGGTTAGGCATTTTCTGAAAAAGCTAAACAGACACCTGCCCCACAGTTTAGCTCCTCCCCTCCTAGATATTTATGTATCTAAAGACAAGGAAGCACATTCTTCTACCAAGACTTGGACACAAGTGGTCACAGCAGCTTCATTTGTCTCAGCTTAAAACTGAAGAAAACCAAAATCCCCATCACGAGGTAAACAGATAAAAAACAAACTGTGGTGTGTAGACAAAATGGACCGCTACTAAGAAATAAAGGGAACTAACTATTGACACATGAAGCACCATGGACGAATCTCAAAACTATAGTCAGTGAAAGAAACCAGACCAGAAAGAGCGCTTACTGTATGATTCTATTTACGTTAAACTCTAGAAAATGCGAGCTAATCGCTGGTGAGAGGAAGTAGATCAGCAGCTGTCTGTGGGCAACTACAAAGGGGCCAGGAGAAATTTTAAAAAATTTTTATTGAAGTCTAGTTGATTTACAATATTGTGTTAGTTTCAGGTGTCAGCGCAGTGATTCAGTTATGTATGTATGTATATATGTGTATATGTATATTCTTTTTCAGATTCTTTTCCCTTATAGGTTATTACAAGACGTTGAATAGAGTGCCCTGTGCTGTGCAGTAGGTCTTTGCTGTTTACCTATTTTATATATAGTAGCGTCTAACTGCTACCCCAAACGCCTAATTTACCCCTCCCGCCTTTCCCCTTTGGTAACCATAAATTTGTTTTCTAGGTCTGTGAGTCTATTTCTGTTTTGTAAATTAGCTCATGTGTATTATTTTTTTAGATTCCACATAGAAGTGATATCATACGGTATTTGTCTTGCTCTGTCTGGCGTACTTCACCTAGTGTCACCATCTCTGGGTCCATCCATGTCGCTGCCGTTGGCACGATTGCACTCTTTTTAATGGCTGAGATTCCATCATCTGTATGTACCACACCAGGGAGAAATTGTTGAGGGAGGGTCACATGTTCAGTACCTTAACTGTAATGACAGTTTCATGGACGTGTCCATATGTTGAAACTCATCCAATTGTATACTTTAAATATGCAGCTTACTGTACATCAATTATACCTCAATAAAATTGTTTAAGAAACAACAACTAAAGTTACCAGTAGTAATTTTTTCCATGTTTATGACGCCAACTTGAAATATAGTCAGTTTCATTTGTTTTCAATTTTGGGGTCTGCTGTTTTCTTTTTGATTTTATTTTATATATAAAAATTTATATACTTCCCACTATAAACTGTGAAACAGCGAACATTCACAGAAATCTCACTCGTATCCCCCTACATAAAGATAAGCTTTTTATTCCTTAAAGTTTTGGTTTATTTTTCCATTGATTTCTTTTGAAAATATCGTGGAATATGTGTGTGTGAGTGCGTGCAGACACACGTGCACTCACACAAGCCCCACACACTCACATACACGCACACACACACCCCCCTCCTCCTGTCCCAAGCAAGGCAGAGGTCCGCCAGGGCTATCTTCCTGGAGCCTGGACAGCTGGTCCTGGCGCTTCATCAGGCTCAGGGGTCGAGGAGCCAGCTGGTGATTTATAAGATGCTGTTAAGTCAGGGCCTGCCCTGGGGCCCTGGGCCTGGCTGTCATGTGGCTGAGGAACAGGGAGATGGATGCCCTGCACCTGGAGGGGCTGCTCATACAGCCGGGCATGGCCTCAGCCCCAGGGGGGTATGAAGGCCCTGCTGGGAACCGGGCTTGGACTCCACTGAGTCCAAGGCCCCAACACTTATCTTGGTGGTTCCTGATCGGAGACCCTGTGTGTCCTCCATGGATGTTACAGGAGGACTCTCGGTCCCTGATGGCTGGTCCTTCAGTGCTGTCTTCTTAACCTGGATCCAGCCAGACCTGCGTGCACCCTGAGGTTGTTTATATCTAACACGGGCTTGTAGTTCCTTGTTCAGGGCTCAGCTCCCGAGACCCAAGGCCTGGGAGCGGGTGTCTCATTTCTACTCTTGGTGCCTGGGAGGATGTGAAGTGTGGGGGAATCGGTTCCCTTTTCTAAAGGAAAACATCTGTCCCAGCATTTTCTGGTGGGTTGCTGACACCAGCACGCTCTTGTCCAGGAGCCCGAAGAGCTCTGTGTCCACCCCACAACGGCCCTTTGTGTCTCAGGATCGTTTAAGAAAATTGCAGACATCGCCAGTTAGAAAAACAAGGCTACCAGTTCCCGTCCCTCACATAAAAACAGCAGTGGTAGCATAGAGTCAGTATGCTGTTACATAAACATTATAAGTATAAAATATGCACAAATAATGACTCTATAATAAATAATAATTATATATATAGGGTGGGGAGGGGGGTAGAGAGAGAGAGAGTTCCATGGGTTTTCATATGTTTTCAAAAAGTACTTTATTTTTGAAGATCCAGGGTTTAGAAGCATTTCTCTAAATGTGCATGGTGTTAAAAGACATTCTTTCGGGACGATCAACAGCCACCCCCGCTCCCCAGGGTGAAAAAAAATAAAAAAATAAAGCTTTTTCTCATTCTCAAAGTTGATGGTTCAAATTTTAGCCAACATTGGAAATGGGATCCAGGTGCTGGTGACGACAAGCCTGACGCTTTCTGGAACATGCTCTCTATTTATGTAATAAAAACACGTTTTGTTTGTCGAACATAATTCTGGCGAGTGAAATCGGGCTTTGTTTCAGGTAGTTGGTAGTTGGTGGTGTGGAATAGTCTGGCTTCCAGGAAAAGTGCCTGGTTGTGGGCAGACAGAGCAGCGCTGGGCCCAGACGGAGAAGAGGAGGGTTAGCAGCTGGGGGGCCGGCCCTCAGCCCCTTGGAGCTGGAATCTGTGCAGCTTGGATGGAGGGAAAGCCCAGGGCCCCGCAGAGCCGATCACTGAGATCAGCGTCCAGGGCACACAGGGCCAAGAAGAGGGTCTCTCCTGAATCCCCACTGCCTGGTCATCTGCACAGAGTGACTGGTGGGTCAGAGGGACCCAGGAGACACATTCAAGTCCTTCCCCAGGGAGGAGGGGCGATCCCATCACTGCATGAAGGGAGATGTCTGCTGCAGGGTTGTTTATAATACAACAATTAGAAGCCACCCAGTAACTTCCAAGAGCGGAACCACTGAGTACTGAACCAGAAACAATCGACTAAAGTAACACGCAGGAAAAATAACGGACCCCTTGAAACGTTGTCACACCTGGGGAATGACTCCCGGAGGCAGTCCCGAGAGGTGGTCCTGGGCGGGGAGTCCTGGGTGCTGGTACTGGGAGGTGGTGATGGTAGTGGGGATCCTTAGATGGGGTACTGGGGGTGACCCTGGGCATCCTCCCTCCCAAGCCTCCAGGGGCAGAAGGAGGCTCTCAGGGGTCCGGGAAGTAGAGCCAGGTGAGCCCGGAGTGAGTTGACGGACAGGTGAAGAGCTTGCCCTGGAGCGGCTTTGCACGTGCGCAGTGGGGACACGGGGCTTTTCGGTGTCACACCATAACCCTTCACTTGTGCAGCACACCAGCCGACGTGGGACGTGGCCTCCATGTTTTTGGCCCACGGAGGTCAAAGCCGGGGCCACTTCAATCTGCTCCCGCATGGCGGGCTCCCCGCGGGACGTCCCCCCAGGCCACAGTCCCCCAGGCCTTCGAAAGCAGGGGTCTTCCAGGGGCTTGGGCATCAGATCCAAATGCACCCACTTGAAATGTGAGGCAGATCTCGGGGCGGACCGGACGAGTGGAGCGCGCGCGGGCTGGAACGGGGCTGGAGCAGAGCACGCAGGAGGTGCCGACACCGGACGCCTGCAGGCTGGAAGCGTCCACGGCCCGCCCCGCCTGCCCCTGCACACTGCGGGCGCGTCCTCCCTAAATCGGATGGGCGCTGCTGCTCTGTGCTGAGATGTCGGGGGGTGGGGCGGGTGCTGACCCAGGCCAGGCCTGGTGGTGAGGACCACGGGGAGGGTCTGGGAAGGTGCTGTCAGTCCCGGCTAAGCTCGAGCCCGCCCTGCAGAAGACTCTCCTCTTTCCCAGAGGACCTTTCTGGTGGCCTGCTTTAATCACGCGCCGGTGAGTGAGCACCCCCTCCTTCCGCGGGGAGCCCGGAGCCCCTGAAATGTTCCTGATGCCGGTACCTCAGCCTGAGATGGTGACAACGTGTTGAATAATAGCAAAGAGCAGTTGTGTCCTGGGAGAGGTCTTGCCATGGGAACTGCTGGCATTTCCTCTGCTTTGGGCCAGAGACAGGGAGACAAGTGTAGGCTCAGTAGAGAGAATGGGGAAGAGGAAGTTCTTTTCCAGGGGGGCCTGGGCGGGAAAATCAAGGTCAGCGGGGGGGCCCCTCGAGGCCGGAGCAGAGCCAGCTCAGGGTCAGATGTCAGCTTCTCCTTGTGGATTGCATTTCTTTTGTCCTCAAGGCTACATGACCTTTGTTTACCCCTGTAACTGGGGTTGGCTGTGCCCTGAGGTACAAATAAAGAATCCCAGTCATGCCTTTGGCAAAGAACCGCTTGGACCCCCAATGAAGGGTGGCCCCAGGATGGAGGTGTGTCTACGAGACTGAGAAGGTAGGGCAGGCGGAGAAGTCGGGATACAGTCTGGAATGGGAACTTGATGTGTCGCAGTTTCCCAGGGGTTCTCAGATGTGAGGACGCGCAGAGACAATGGGGCTGGTGGAAGAGTGTGGACACGGGACAGGCAGCGGGCGGGTTGGGACGGAGACCCAAGGGGCCATGGCAGCTCCAAGACTCCACACACACGGACAGACTGACGCAGGAACAAGGTTTGGGTGCCTGTGAGCGCCAGCTCCCTAGCGGGGGAGAGAATTCACGCCATCCCCTTCCTGCCCAGACATCTGCGTGGACAGCAGGTGGCCTCCCCCTGGGGCCTCCGCTGCAAACATCCAGGGAGCAGCCTGGCCCCCTGCCCCAGGGCCCTGACCCGCCAGGTAAACCTTTGGCTGAAGAGTCTGGGCCAACGCACCTGTGCAAAACTCCTTTGAAGAAATGCTCGTTTGCTCTATTTCACTTTGGCTAGGACTCCTGCGAAAAGAAAGCATCAGACTTCTGTATTTGACAAACGTGATCTTCTTCTAAAGCCCCCGAACAGAAATGGCAGTTTTGGGAAGAAATACTGTGAGGAGAATGTTATTTCGCCTCTGAGTTAGGAGTTTTGTCATCCTCGTGGCCGCTAATCTCCTCTCCTTTTACCAAAGAACGTTGACCCATCACAGGCAACCGGGGGCAGAATGTACCGAGCCCAGACCCCACGCCCGCCTCAGTTCTTGGGAAGGTAAGACGGGTAAGGAGATGACACTGTGGGGAAGAGGCCTGGGGCGGGGACCAGGGCTTTGTATCTGACGTTTCCACATGTCACTCGCGGCCACTGCGAACCGCTCCTGCGATAAGGTCCGTCTGCTTTGAGAACAGACCTGGCAGTTCCTAGGGGGTTCCCCGATGGGCCTGGGAGGGACTGAGGGCTGGTGGCTGGTGGCCACATCTAGGTGTCCTTCCCCCTTCTCTCTCCAGTGCTTACTTACTTACTCATAGAATATTTCCTAAGACATAGGGATTGGCTCCATAATTTACCACTGTTTCCTCCAAGAGCTTACGTGTAGCCATGAAGGAGAATGATAGGTTTGCCTGCAGTCGGTACTTTGCTGAATGAAGCTGGACACACACACGCATGCACACACACACACATATACTATCATCTTATTTTGGTAGAAGAATGTATGATAAAAAGTTTGGAAGCTTATCCCAGAGTGACTATTATTGGGTGGTGGACATACTGTCCTCAAGTAGTGGGATTTGGTGTCATTTTCACCTTTTTCTTTATATTTTCTGTACCGAATACATTTGTTGCAAAACACATATATGTATATCTTGTGTATGGAGACAAAACAAGTACAGCTGTTTTAACATGTAGAATGTATTGGAGCACTGCTCCCTAGATATTATTTTAAGAAAGACACATTTCTCAAGGTTCACGGAGAAGGAAAAGCGGCCGCGGAGATGAGGCAGGAGCCGTCGATGCTGCATCCCCTCCCATCCGTCTCAGCAGTGGCCTCTCAGAGCAGCAGGTGCAGAAACCGCTGTGAGTCCGGTGCTCTCACGCCATAGAGAAAAGAGGGTCTGAGAGGCTCTCGGACACTGATTGCTGGGAGAAACAGTCCCTGTGTGGTGGCCAAACTCGTCCTCAACCCTGGCTGCGCTGGAGCCCCCTGCGAACTTCACAAATGCTAGTGCAGGGGCCCGGCTGAGGTTCTCATCTGTTTGGCTAGAGTGTGGCTTGGTCATCAGGACCTCATGAAGTGCCCCAAATTGTTATAAATATGCCATCCAGGTTGGGACCACTGTTCTCTATGCCGTCCTCTACCCTGGCTTCTTGTGTGTAACCGGGTGGGTCAGGGGAGACCAGGATCCCGGCTCGGGCCGGCGCTGCCCCTTTCTTCCCTCACAGTCTCCAGCTCGACCAGCTCTGCGATGGAACTGGACACTCTTTCTCCTGCGTCTCGGATCCAGGAGCTGGGAGCCATCAAGGATGACGCATGCACACTCGGCCCTGGGAAACCGAACAGCTCTTTAATTTCCTAGACCCCTTCACCAGGCTTACGCTATTTGGGATTCTAGATTAACCCGACACTGGGCAATCACAGCTCTGTTCTTAGCTGGAGCCTCTAGGGGAACACCTGGCCTCACTAAAATTGTCAAATCTCGCCCTTACGCAAAGAAGTATTATTATTTTCATTATTCATCTGGAAAATTATTTGCAGACTTGCTGGCTCACGGTGAATCTTCCAGTATTTTGCAACCCCACTTCACATATTTCTGCAAGGTTCTGGCAACTGCCATGCAAAATGAGAAAAGAGTGTTGAGTTGGAACCACAAGTGTTTTTCAAGAGAGCTCTGAGACCTGGATGGAGAGAGCAGGGCGCAGTTACCTGCTGGTGGTTGTGACTGACACTGATCTCATCCTCTCCAGGGCGGAAAGAATCTGTCATCCTTGTGTCCCTTCTGTCTCCTCTTTGCATTTAAAGGAGAATTGGAAGAACAGGAATCACTCAAGGATTTTTATTCTCAGCGTACAAAGTGTCTCTTCATTGAGGAAGGGAATAGCTTTCCCGGAGGCAGGAACGCGCATGGCTGTCTGGGCGGGGCCGCCCGCCGCCCGGGGCTTCCCACACCTGGCCTCGTGTGAAAATCAGAAGGAAGAGGGTGACCTCCGCCTGGATTTCCCGGTCCCAGGGCTGCTCACTCTGTGTTGGAGGAAATCGAGGGCTGCATTTCTTCTATTTGGATGAGCTGTGAGTGTGGCCTCGGGAGAACCAGAGGCCCTTCGCAGGTCCGGGCACCCTGGTGCTGGAAGGAGCAGACGGGCTGCGGGGGCATCCACCAGAGATGCACACTGTCTTTGCTGAGGGTGCGGTCCTCCCCCTGTTATCTATCCACTAGGATTCCAGGGGTACACCCAAAACTTGGGGAAAAGGTGACAAAGGCAACAGGAAACAGGAATGAAGCCACGTGACAAAGTGAAATTCTGCCATCAGGACCACATTAGGCATTGCTTTGAACCCCCATGGAGAGAGATGGGTGTGAGCCCAACACCATCGTCTGTGGCCTGCCTGCTGGCATTGCCACCGTCCTAAGCCTGGGTCTGCATCTCCATGATTCATGCCCACCCCACCTGCCTCTCTTGTCTCCCATGAGACCCCC
>NW_020173202.1:1930794-1940668 GCF_003031525.2 Neophocaena asiaeorientalis asiaeorientalis
CACGGCTGTGGAGGTGGGGGAATGAGGGAGGGTCCTTCCTAGGCGGCTAGAGCAGGCTCCCTGGGGCGTCTTCCAGTTCACACAGTGATGCCCATGGCTGGCTCTGCCCTGCATCTCCGACGGCACCCGTCTCTGCTGCCCTGGGCTCAGCACCACGCCCCCTCCGCCTGGTCGCTCACCTGTATTCCTCGGCCACATCCTCCGGGCTTGCAGGTCTCTTCTCCTCAGGGTAGGTGCCTTCACCTGCCAGCCCCCGGGGTGACTGCCCACCCGCCCCGCACCATCCCCTGCGGTTACTGTTTCTGTATCTGTATGCCGTCCATCCATGGCCCCCTGCTCCCCACACTGTGTAAGGGGAGAGACCTCCACTGTGCCCTCCTCCCTGCCACCTGCACCTGGAACAGCCGGCCCACGAGAGGACCTCAGTGCCTCCCTGAATGAATGAGAGCACGCCCAACCGCTGTCCAGTCCTGTGCTTCCAAGGCTTCCTCAGGTATTTAAATTAAGAATAGTATTTAGAGCAGCTCCTTGTTTGCATTTTTACGGCCTGGGAGGACCGTTCATCTTCCTATAGCTCTTCACTCTCTCACCTCTCCTACTGAGGCTGGAAGGAGTCTGGAAGATGCAGCAGCCCTTGCCCTTCACAGACCCTGAAGCCGGTGCAGGCGGCTCTCCGTCCCGGAGAGAAGCCCCCGTCCCTGACCCTCCAGCATGGTCTGTGCACACAACACAGAAGACTGCATCGTCCACGAGCCCGTCATCTATGCAGACCTCGTCCAATGATGTGTTTGCCTTGTGTTGTGGCTGATTTTGCTTTCCTACAATATAAAATTTAAACCAGCATTTACTTTATACGGTATATATAACTGAACCATTAACATAATGTCATATCTGATTCTGCAATTTGTGTATTTATATGGTAAACCTATTTTCAGTGTAATGAGAAGGTGAACGTAAGTACAAGCAGTACCTTTCCATAAACCATCTGTTTACTACTTGGCATTAAGTTGGTAATAAGGAACGCCGTTCCTTTTGCATTAATTACTTCAGTAGAGTGGAGGCAAAGGTTTTGTGCCGCAGGGCTCGCGAGCTGAGCTGGAATATGAGGATTTGTGGTCGCCTCGTCAGCAACGCATCAGGGAAGGCGCTGGGATGGTGGATCTGGAAATCCCGGTCAGACGTGGGGGGGCTGGAGGCTGAAGGGCCGGACCTCTGTGCAGTGTCACCTCCTGCCACCAGGGGGCGGACTCAGCTCGCGCTGGACGCGGTCCTGGACGCGGAGGACTGCCCGGGAGGGGAGGGGCCTGGGGTGCAGAAAGGCCGTCGTAGGGCCGTTTGGAGCCCGCCCTGCCGTCTCCTTTCCACCAGCCCAGCCCAGCTAAAGCCAGGACCCCTCAGGCAGCAGGAGCCCGGGAGGATCCGGACACAGGGACCCCCGGCGCGGCGGGTGCCCAAGGATGCACAGGGGCTGGACCCTTCCGAGCCGCCCTGGCCAGCAGTGGGGCTGGGGGCGGGGGGCCGGGGGTTTTGTCACCCCTTCGCTTTCACAGGCTGTGGTCCTGGGATGTGAAGACTCCCTGATTTGGGAAAAACCCCTGCAAATGAACTGTTAGTCTGCAAAGCTGCCTTAGAATGGAGACTTTGGTCAGAAAGCAACAGGCTGCCTGACCCCTTTCTGTCATTTGCCCAGAGAAGAGGCAGAAGTGACACCGGGACCCGCGAGATGCCTGTCGGGAAAGTCGGAGGGAAGGGATCCCGCGGACATGCCGGGGCAGGTGTGAGCCTCAGCCCAGTCCTGGCAGGTGGGAGGCCGGTGGCCCCCATGTCCCCACATCCCCTCACCCTCGGTCGGCCACCTGCATCGCTATTGTTTCTTCAAAAGCCACACAAATAAATGGGGCAGCGAATGTTTGAAGAGTGCCCACCCGCGCACCCCTGATTACCAAGTGCCTGCCGTCAGCCCTCGCGTCAGGCCTGAGGCCGCGGGGGACCCGCTGAAATTACTGATCAACACAAGTCCTGAGGCTGACCTAGATCAGCGTCTCTGCTTTAGGAAAAGCCGAGGGCCTGCTATTGCCAAGGAGCAGGGAACAGACCCCATTGCATCCACTGTACAGAGTGCACAGAAGTGACGTGATTTACCTGGAGCCCCTCCCCTTGCCTGCCGTGGCCGGGTGCCGCGTGGACGTAACCCAGCCCGATGCTGTTGGTAACACTCGGCGAGCCTCGGCAGAAGCTGGAGGTGAAACAGGCTAGTTACTGCCTCACAAGTACCAAGAAGCCAGACTTCCAAACCCATTTAGGTTGTCGCTTCTTGCCGGCAGAGAAAGGTGGCATCCCTTTGCTCCTAAATTCACGGGGGCGGGTGCCAGGTGAGGCATGTGGAGATGAAAAGAAAAGCCAGTGACCCTGATCCTGTCTTTACTTAAACTTTTGGTATTTGGTCACCATGGATTTTTGCATTAGTTTTGCAATGCAAAAGTTTTGCAAAATTTTTGCATTTTGCATTAAATGCCACTTATCTTGAGGATTGATTTTCTCATTCCTCACCTTAGTCCCAGCCCCGGGCGGGGGGCGGGGAGGCTGGTTTGGCTTCAAAAACATTTCTTTCTTTGGAAGGATGACCTGTCATCTTCCCCCAGCGTCCACGCTTTAAGACGATGAAGCTCACAAAAAGATAGAAAACCAGACTTTTTCAGCTTTCCTATGAAAGGGTGGGGCTCTTCCTTGGCTGTGGATGGGTCACAATTCCCCTGCAACTTCTCTTCCGCAGCGGCTGCCCTGGGACCTCGACAGCTTTTCTCCTGCCCTGGGCTGTGCCGGCAGCTCAAGGCCACCGCTGAGACCTGTTGTCTCTGTGAGGTGGAGCTACCTCAGGGCCTGAGGCTGCAGAGCTGCTGGCCACATCCACTCCCCGCGGGCTCGGAGCCCCCTCTGTCTCTGTCACTTAAAGACACCTACACACGTCACTCCCGCCTGGCGAACCTGCGTCTCCCACTTTATCGTTCCTGCACCGTCGTGGCTGTGGATTCATCCATTTTCACCCAAAGCCAACCTCTAACTTCTGATTTTGATGCGGAATTCCCTACAGAGGGTGCATGGGCTTCCTAGGGCCGAATTTCCAAATAAGGTACCGTTCACAGGTACCAGGGTTGGGCTTGGGCACATCTTTCTGGGGACACAGTTCACACCATTATGAGAGGTCAGGCTGCAGTGTCCCTCCCACGCGGGGGCTGCAGCTCGGACTCGGTTTGGGGTCCAGAACCGGGAGGGAGGCACCGCAGGAAGAGCTGCCACCAGAGGGCACTGCTGCCCAGGGTTTGTCCCAGGCCCGGGTTCCCTCCCCGCCGTCAGGCAGGAAATGCAGGGAAACAGATCTGATCCGGAGTGGAGACGCGGGGGAGCCATTCGCCTGTCGGGCTGGAGGGTGGGTCTGCTCCCCCTGCGTCCTGTGAGGAGCACGGCGGGTCTGGCCTTAGCCTCAGTGCTGGTCTCCGTGTCCCGTCTGGGTCGGGGCGGGTGCCGGTCATCGACAAGGGGGCAAGGAGGCAGCCTGGGTGCAGGAGGTCACAGGAGGGCCTGGGGCAGAGCAGAGGGAGGGAGCTGGGGAAGATGTCGGGGCCAAGGCGCCGGCCTAGCTCAGTGCCCCAAGGGTGCGTGCACACAAGCGCACACATACATGTACACATGAATGCGGGCATTGGGAGCAGACTTCAGCCCTTGGCCCTCTACAGTGTGGACCGTCCAGGCCCTTGGCCCTCTACAGTGTAGACCGTCCCGGCCCTTGTCACCTGCAGTGTGGACCTTCCCGGCCCTGGTCACCCTACAGTGTAGACCGTCCCGGCCCTTGTCACCCTGCAGGGTGGACCTTCCCGGCCCTTGGCACCCTGCAGTGTGGACTGTACCCCAGGGTACAGCCCGTCGGAGATGTAGGGTGGGAGACAGCTCGAGCCTGGGGTCTGCCCTGGGGGCCTGACCTGTGGTCTGGAGCCTTGTCTCGGCAGGTGGTTCCAGATCTCTCTCCCAGCCCGGGCCTGCTGGCAGGCTCACGTCTCTCTCGGGGACTGACACATGCCACCTGACCAGGTAACAAAGCCCCATTCACCCCACGTTCACTTTTATGACCAATATGTGACTTCCTTGAGGATCCAGCCACTCTGATGTGGACGTTTGTTCCCGCGGATCAGACGCTGTTTCTCTGAGCAACGGTCCATCCCCTGCGGGCTGAGCTTCCTTGACTCCCCACCCAGCAGCAATTCCAACAGTCTTTTATTGCTCCACAGGTGCCTGCAGCCAGATAAACGGGGCGCAGAGCAGTTACTGATAAGGACGTTTAATGCCTAACAAGGCCGGGGAGCTTCCGCAGGGACTGGGCAGGGGCACGGCTGGACGGGACCCGGGACCCGGACCAGAGAGCATGAAAAGGGTGATTGTGAGGGCAAGAAGCCGGCTCACCTGTGCCTCAATCAGAGACACCTGTGTTGACTTGTCCCGTGAGGGGAACTCATTTCTCAGCCAGTGCGATGCTTATTTACCTGGAGAGCCCAGCATCTGCAGTGGCCCCTTTTCATCAGGAGCCGGCAGCACCCAGAGACAACGCTTTTCCTTTTAATTTGGGAATGTGGATGAAGGGAAGCAGCCTTAGCTGTGGTTCAGCTCAGACGGCGGTGCTTGGGCTGCGATGGGACCAGAACCGTGACGTGGGCTCCGGGCCGAGTTCCGGTGGGCAGGTCCCCGGGGGAGTGGCAGGGGTGCAGGCGCCCCTCCTTGTCACCTCTGTGCAGCAG
Source organism: Neophocaena asiaeorientalis asiaeorientalis (assembly GCF_003031525.2). Classification (NCBI taxonomy): domain Eukaryota; kingdom Metazoa; phylum Chordata; class Mammalia; order Artiodactyla; family Phocoenidae; genus Neophocaena; species Neophocaena asiaeorientalis. The sequence goes on from NW_020173202.1 coordinate 1,935,582, forward strand.
TCGCGGAGCAGAAGCGGCCACTTCTGGACGCCTTCACTGCGGCTCCCCCAGGTGGCTCGTTCTTTTCTTTGTGGCTCAAAATCTGCCAGGGTCCTTGAACCTTGGACAGCCCCTGAGCTTCTCCTGCGTGTGAGGATGCAGAGCTAGTTGGCAGATCAAGGCTTTCTCCTTATTTTTATTACATACTCTCCAAGTAAAGGTAACAGGTTCAAAGAACGGGCACGGTGGCAGTGAGGCCCTTCAGCCCATTTCTGACAGTCAGCGCACAGACCATTTCGCGGCGGAGATGCCTCAAGGCCTGCTTTCTCACACGCTCATTCAAGTTGAGGGTGGGACGTGCGGGGCTTCTCCAGGTGCTGGTCCGAGGTGCTCCCGGTGGTGGAGAAGGAGCTGGGCCACACGTCAGGGAACCGGCCCCTGGCTGCAGGGGATGCCCAGGGCTGGACCAGCCGTGGGAGACACCGGTGTCCCCAGCAGTCCTGTGGGGCGCCAGCTGTGGGGAAGGCGGGGAGGTGACGCAGAGAGTCATCCTGAGGACCCGCACCCTCCCCTGGTCCAGCTCCGGACACACACTCCCTGTCCCCCAGAGGCTGCTGGGCCCGAACTGACGGAGAACCGGCCCGGAAGGGATGGAATAACTGGCTTGAACGTGCGCCCAAAGCGGAAACAGATCCAGACGCCGACCGCGAGGAGGGAGGACACGTGCTCCAGATAAGGGGGGTCAGGAAGGGAGTGGACGCGGGTCGCAGCGGCCTGGCTCCCCCAGCCCCGCTTCCTGGGTGACACGTGATCGGGACGCGGCCACACAGAGCCCGAGGACAGAGCCGCCCGGGGGTCCAGCCCTGCCCTGCCTGCCCCCGGTGGTGGGGTGGGCTTCCCCTCCCTTCTTCTATCCAGAGGGGACAACTCGGGGACGGACACCGGTCAGACAGACCCTGTGATGCTGGCTGTCGCTGAGGCAGCAGGAGGGTCTCCTCTGTCCGTCACCACTGGTCACTTCCCTCTTCCTCAGGGGACCTAGGGCACACCTCTCCTTGGCTGGGCGTGAAAACCGAAACCCAGCACATCCCTCCCGGGTCCCTTTGGCAGTGGCTGAAATGCCAGGACGCTACAGTTTGGGGTTCCAGGCGGAGGTCTCGGGCTGCACTCTCCGAGCCCTCGGGGTGCTCAGGGTCAGTCCCTGGGCGAGGGCCGCCCCACCTCCAGCCTCACCCCGACTAGATCGCCGCCGGTTGAAGGGAAAGCCTGGTTGCTCATCACAGGTCTCAGGCCTGAAGGAAGCCCCATGCTGACCTTGGGCCACCAAGCGGACGACCCGCAGTTCCGGGGGAGGGGCAGGGGCGCAGACCCACCTGCATGCAGCCCAGGTGCTTGATCAGAGCCCCGTCCCTGTGCAGGTGACAGTGTTGGGACGCAGGTCAAACCGGGTGGATGTGAATCTCGGTGCCGTGCTGCTGTAGCTTCGGGCATTCGGGTGATCCTCTGACCTCTGGAGGGATCAGTTTTCTTATCTGCAAAATGAGCATAATCGCATATGCTTCCCAGGAGTGTTCCAGTTCAAGAGAGAGGTGTTCCCTGAACGCTGGCGGTGGGCCTCCCGAGCTCCCCCTCCCCAGGAAGCCTGGACCAGAACAGCCCTGCCCAGAGGGGTCTCCGCTGGAACACCGCCAGGCTCACCTGCTTTCCCTTCTCGGGGCGCCTGAGCCCCTTCTCCCCAGGCTGGTGTGGACAGGAAACCTGGGCTGCGAAATCCACAGCCCTGTTTTTTCTGTAACAGCACAGTCAACAGGCAACCGTCGGAGGAAAATTCGAGACAGAAAATGTTAGAAGCGTGTTCTGGAAGGGCAGCCGTGGACATTAGTCCTCGCGCAGGTGAGATACCGCACAGGGAGGAGCTTGAATGTGTGGAGAGTTGTAGAAGCTAAGGGGAATTCTCAGGCTCCTCGTGGTGGCGTTCTTGTTTGAAAATGGCCTGTGGATACCCAGTAATAATTCAGTTGTTAGTCTGGTCTCATATCTTAAAAGCCAAGCTAACCACCTTTAATTTCAAGTTTCCTTTTAAAATTGTAAATGAGGAGTTGTCTCGGGGTGACCTGACATAGACCAGATCCAGGTGTGGTCACCCTCCCCACCTGGCCTCTTTGCTCAGCCTTGACACTTGACATGTGACTGCATCCCTTGGCCACGTGACATTGCTCCTCACAAAGTGATTGAGCACGAACATTCCCGCCTGCGTTTCAGAGCCGCGTAGAATGAAAGGTCTGCTGCCGGCCCCAGACTCCAGGTCCCTCTGTTTCTAGAAGTGGGCAGTGTAACTGAGCAATGAAAGAAAGCGGTTTTCCCTTCTTTTAAAATCCTCCCCTCCCCACACGTCTGTTTGTAAACACCTTATCAAGGTAACAGTGTCCACACATTGGTCACTTACGATATCGAAGCTAATACATCTTCTCCCAGGGCCTCATAAAATCCGATGCTTATAATCTCCCTGTAGTTGCGATTCAAAATGAAAGGCGGCACCGCCGAGCGGCCGGCACAGGTGCAGATGGTTAAATGCATTTTTTAAATAAAGGCATTTCTCAGGGTTTTTTTTTTGTTGTTTTTGGTTTTGCGTTTTCATACCGCAGGATGCCAAGTAATCTGTTGATTTAGTAAAGTATGTATGTAATCCTCAGAGAAAACTCTAAAAGGGTTAGCATAAAAAGCAGTTAGGGCATGGGACTCAGTTCAGAACCAAAGCCCTCAGGGCCCCCATCCCCTTAGAAGGGGCCGTGTGTGCAGAGGACGTGGTGCCCTTTCCAAAAAACCTGGGGTCACCGCACTGCACCGATGCAGGTGGCCTTTCTCTGAAGGTTCCCTTGAACTGGGCGGGCAGAAAACCCCTGTTCCAGAAGGGACAGAGGCAGACTAGCCAAGGTCGCTCTAAACGTGTAATCACGCTGACATTTCTGGTGAGCATTTCTGTTCTTTCCACCAACCTTCAGCTGCAAAGTTAAGAGGAAGAAATCGGTGAGTTCTCCAATGCAGTGTTTGCAGCTCCTCCTGACGGTGCCTTCCACGTGCTGGATGCTGACAGTGAGGTGTTCCTCCTTTCCTTTGACACCCAGGTCACCTTGGCCAGCAGCCACTGCCCTTTGCTTAGCAGAACCTCAACGTCTATATGGTGTTCACCCCTGCGTCCCACCGGGCCACACACCGAGGAAGTGTCAGCTGGATAGAAAGGGTCCCTTCGGCTCACCTGGCCTTTCAGGTGGGTCATCGCCCACCGGCAGGCTGTGGACTTGCTTGTGGATTGAGATGTGTGAGAATTCTCTTCCTTGCTGTCCAGTTTGACGAACAGACCTTTCAGATTTTCTCTTGTCCTTGAATTAAACACGTACACGTTTCACGCACCAGCGTTGCCAAATCCTGCCAGGACTTGGTGAGCTGAGCCTCTCTTGCGAGGTCGTCCTGTCCCTTCTCTGACCCCAGCTGCTGCACGGTCTGGGGGACGTCAGCGGCCTCGGACGCCCCTATTTTCTCGTGGGTGAAGCAGAGGGCATCCTTGCTGGCCTCTCGCAGACTCGAGAGGCCCGTCGTGATCAGCTGCTTTCAGCCAAGTCTGCTTCCAGACGCCTTCCTTGACCACCGCACACATCAGCGTCGGAATCAGAACCAACCCCGAGAGGAGGGACTTAGTTCTGTAGCAGACGCTGTAGTCACCTCATTAGCACCTGCCCTCTCCCCCAACACCATGTCTCCTTCCCAGCAGAGGGCAGGATTTGCTCAGACACCCCCAGCCCCCTCCCCAGATGAAACAGTATGTCTCAGAGGAAGCTGGTCTCTCCCCGGCTTTGGGGTCAGCCCAACTTGTCCCAGGCAGGGTTTCTCCAGCTCAGGAATGTGGACTTGTGCGCCAGGGAGCCCCCTGTCGGGGGGCATCCTGTAGTCTGTTACGTGCTCAGCAGCCCCCCTGGAGCCTCTACGCTTTGGATGCTGGGAGCACCCTCCTCGGTCTCCAGACGCTGCCAGTGTCTTCTGGGGACTGAAGTGACCCCCAGTGAGAGCCCTGGTCCAAGCCAATGATGACAATCCCCATCTCCTCTCCTGAGACCATCTCTGAAGGTGTTCTTGACCCATTCCGGACAATGAGATGTGAGGAAAGTTTTCTGGAGACTTCCTGGCAAAGGTGTTTTGCTCTTAAAAAAGGCACACAAGGTAATGTTCCCTCTTTCTGCTGAATTCTGTCTGATTCGGGGTGAGGCTATGTCCCGTGGGAGCCGTTGGCTGCTATCCCGATAGGACACGTGAATGGGGCAAAGCCAAGCAAATGGAGGGAAGCAGAGTCCGAGCTCACCTGGGCCCCTTCTACCTCGGACGTCTTATTAGGTAAGGTGTATTCGTTTACAACTGCCGCTGTGACAAACCGGCACAAACGTGGTGGCTTAAAAGCAGATGAATTCATTCTCTTACAGTTCAGGAGGTCGCAAGCCCGAAGTCTGTCTCACTCGGCTGGAGTGGGCGTTGGGCAGGGCTGGCCCCTCGGGAAACTCCAGGGTTGTCCCAGCCTCTTCCCGCTTCCAGAGGCGCCTGCAGCCCTTGGCTTGTGGCGCCTCCTCTGTCCGCCAGGAGTGTCACTTCAACCTCCGCCTCGTCCTCCCCTCATCCCATGGCCTTCTCCTCTTCTGTGGTCACATTTCCCTCTGCCTTTTTCTTACAAGGACCCTTGAGATGACATTTGGGGCCCACCTGCATAATCCAGGGCAATCACCCTGTCTTAAGATCCTAGACGCCATCACATCTGCAGAAGTCCCTTTTGCTGCCTAAGGTGACACTCAGAGCTTCCAGGGATGAAGTTTCCAGGGATTAAGGCACCTTTGGGGGGGCCGCTGTTCTGCTCACCACACAGGGTGAGCTCTTTCTTTAGCGTTCAAGTTCGGGGGTGGGGCGGGTACCGCTGAGCATGTCCTGCTACAAACCTTCCGTGTTGATTTCCTCGTGGCACCAAAATTCCAGGGGTGCCTGGCCTTTGCTGCTGCCGGTGCCTGGGGTCAAGCCTGAAGACCCTTGTTTAGAAAGTTACCTGCTTCCTGGCTTAGACTGTGGGCAGT
>NW_020173202.1:1940702-1944105 GCF_003031525.2 Neophocaena asiaeorientalis asiaeorientalis
CACAGCAGGCAGCCACACTCTTTCCAAAGAGATTCTGGTCTCACATAAAGGAGGCGTGAGTCCCTTGCTGGGGTCCCATCTCACCAGACGCCCTCCCTCCTGTAAACAGTACGCATGACATGATGTCATCAATAACGACGCCAGCCAGGGTCCCACGCTGTTTTCTCTGGCATCTTCGTGGGCGTGCTGACCGCTGCCAGTGGTCCCTTGACCGGCCGGCGTGTGAGTAGATGACGCCTGTGATGGACAGGGATAGCTCTTTACGTTTTTCTTCTAATTTTTAATTTGGAGATGGACCAAAACTCACGTCGGGTGCAGGGTTGGGCTGAGGCTCCACGGAGAAATAGATAGAGTAGAAATGGCCCAGGTCCCTCTGCAGCTCTGGACTCAGATGCTGCTACATCCCAGCACTGTGTCAGGTGACATCTCCAAGGGCTGCTGTAAACTTTAAAGTGCTGTGGGCCGGGGCAGGACCCTCTGAGCTCTCCATGGGAGGGGAGCTGCCTCGTTCCGTTCGATTACGCTGTTCTCTCCTCCCAGCACTGTGTCCGGTTCTGTCTGTCCTCCAAGGAGCCTCTGCTCCTCCCCTTAGAGGCTGTCAAGAGGTCAGAGGTCGACCAGCACTCTGGGCCCTCAGGGTGGGTCCCCACGCGGCACCCGGATGCCACACCTCTGCCTGTGCCTGGATGCCTGACCACACCTTAGGCTCCGAGTGAGCAACAGCTCGGCTGCACCGTCCTGGCCCTGGCTGGGCCGTGGGCTGGCCTCTCGTTCCCGCCTTCCCTGTGCCGTCACTGGTCACTGTCTCCCTCCGTGGGCTCTGTGGGTGCAGAGTCTCTTTCGCCTGTAGCCCCGGGAGGGGGCGGAGCCACAGCGCTCTCAGCCCGGGGGGGCGGAGCAAGACCCCTGGGGGCCCCCTGCGTGAGAGCTCCGGGCCGAAATCAGGGCCACCGGGGCGTCCCTGCTGGGGAGTCTCCGCAGACGGGCCCCCTGGGGGCCCTGCACCTCCTGTGGTTTCCTTTCCCTGAACTTCGCCTGGATGGGGGGCAGCCAAGAAGGCAGTGCGGGGGGAAGGGCCCGGGAAGAACTGGCGAGTAAAACGGGCTCTGATGGCATCCGCCTGGCGCGTGAGACCCCACGGCCAGCGGCCTTGCCTGGCCTTAGACGGGCGGCCATGCTGTCACCCTCGCAATGCAAACCCTGCTTCAGAGGCTTGGGTTCCCTCTGAGAACCCCGACGGTTCGGGGCAGTTAGGAGGCGCTCCGCCAACGGGAGCGTTTTTTAATAAAATTGTGTCTCTCTTCTTCATCAGCAGACTTCACCGATGGGCTTGGAATACAGAGACGGGGCAGACAGTGGGTCTGGGGGTGTCGACGCGCAGGCGTCCCCAGTGAGCTTTCTGTCCATCAAGGGTGGAAGAGACCTGCTCTTCCAAGTCTGAAACCACCAGCACATCACGGGCTCCAAGCTACAACAGCAACGGAGACTCAGTCCCGTGTTCACTGTGCACATGTTGTGGACGGTCCCGCGTGGTCACTATGGACCTGGGAAGGACGGCTCCCTGAGTACAAGGATGCCCGGTTTGGGGACGGCGTCTGTGCTGCTTGCAGGGCCCGGGGCCAGTGCGGGGCTCTCCCAGAGACCCACCACCCACCAGCAGCCAGCGCGGACCAGCAGTGAGCGAATCAGAGGTGCGTGGCTTACATTTCCCTTAAAATAAATGTATGCTAAAAATTAGAGGAAAATGTGGTTGGACAAATACATTTGGGGTTTTAATCAAGCCGAAGTTATGTGAAAAACAGCCTGAAATACTCAAGTAACAGAGGCCCAGGAGCCCCGGACGGTCTGCATCAGCACGGACGCCTGAGGTGAGCTGAGGAACGAGGGCTCACGCACGTCTGCACTCCCCTACTTCGTGGCGGCCTCTTCGCTGACCCCAAAGCTGGGGCACTCCTGACATTCATGAGTGACAAGGCAGAGGTCTGTTTGAAGAAACTGAGAAGTTTATAAATCTAAATCTGAAATAAACATGTCCATTGATAAAAGTGGTGTTTTTTTCCCCAACTTTCCGTCTTCAGAGAGGCCGAAAATAACCCCTTTGTGACATGAGGGTGGCCACAGGTGTCCCTAGAGAGTGCTAAGGAGGAAGACAGAGCTGAGTGGCTGGTAGAGGCTTATTTCAAGGGGTAAGTCCGGCATCTCGAGTCCAGGCATAGGCCTGTGTCTGAGAAAAGCAGACGGAACTGCTATAAAATGACCGTGGAAAGGTAGTTTGCATCCCTGCAACACCCTGCAGGGAAACAGGGCGCGTCCCCTGATTCATGTTCGGAGCGATAAGAACCTCTGGGAGGAAAACTCATTTAACAACCCCCCGGCCCCAGCCAGCAGGAGACGGTTCTGCCACTTCAGCCTCAAACCCAGGAAGCGGGGAGGCTGCCGCCCAGACGCACAGAGGCCTTTGGCCGAGGTGGCGAGGAGGACGTGCCAGGCCAGGTGCACCAGGCCAGGTGTGCAGCCCTCATGCCAGTTCTCCCTCCCGGCTGGAAACTGACGGGGACAAACAGCTCCAGGCCCCGAAACCGGGAGCCGTCACCCATTCATGGTCAGAGGAGCTGTAATCCTCGTGGGAACGGCCAGAGAGCCGTGTGTCTGCACGCGTGTGTGAGTGTGCGGGCCAGGGCACACGTGTCCCTGGAGGTGGCCTAGCGGCTCACAGCTGCCCTCTCAGAAACCGGTAGAATTCTTGACGTCAGGCTGTGAAAGATCCCAGACTTGGCGAGCGCCGTGCGCTTCTCTGCCAGCGTTCGGCCAGCTTTGCCGGCAGAATCCTCACCTCAATCAGACGCTCTTAGAGGCTGGTGGGGCAGGCTTTCAGGGACCCTCTGCCTCCGGCTGGCGGTGTTTCCAGAAAGCTGTCTGCTGGGCGCACCCCTGGGCTGATTCCGGCTCTGAGGGGAGCCCTGCGCCCCACAGGCTTCTGGTCTCTTCTATCAAGAGGAGGGTGAGGCCAGGAGAAAAGACGGGTGTGACTGAAAACCAGGTGAGCTTTCCGCAGACCTAGCTTCTGCTTCTGCATTTCGTGGGTTCCCAGAATCTAAAAGTAGTTCCGTGGATGCGAACACATAATTCAGCGCAGGCTGGAGGAAACACGGGGTGCGCAGAGATGGGGCCCCTCACTCCTGCGCCCACGGAGACGGCCCTGTTATGCTTATCTACGGGGGGCTTCCATGCCTCGCTTCGCAGGCTTTCTGGAGCAGGGCAGCCTGAAGCGGGTTTTGTCCGGTTTTAACTTGTGAAGCCTATGTTTATAAAACAGCACAAGTGCAGGCATAGTTTGGTCTGAGCCACACCAGGCCTGGTTGCTTCTGCTCTTCTCCCTGCCCACCCGTCCCATCCTGCAACC
>NW_020173202.1:1944141-1978450 GCF_003031525.2 Neophocaena asiaeorientalis asiaeorientalis
GCTTCTGGAATTTAAGTGTCATTTTAAATGTTCCCGTTCCGAGTTCGGATTCAGAGCTTATGTCAGGGTGACATGGTACAGAGGTTGGCTGTGTTCCCAAGCGTTTCTTCTTTCATGGACAAATGCTCAGGAAGGGGATCCCGCTGTGATGGACATCGGGGTATGCCATGCTGTCCCCAGGGCCGGTGGGACAGGAAGTTGTCGAGCAGATTTCAGCCGCTTCCCTTTCCGTTCTCCATGGCTCGCAGGGCCCTTGGCAGCGAGAGGAGCTGGTGGACACGGCGGGCAGGAGACCCCGGAGGCGCGGTGGTACATCTCCCAACACCGGCCGAGCCCGCGCTTTCCCTTGAGGCGTGCCGGCATCACGGCCGCCCCGCAGGGTTCTCAGAGCTTGTGGTCTGCACAGCCCCTGAGGGGCTCGCCAGCCGGGAGGTCCCCGAGGAGAGTGTGTGGGTGAGCCCGGACCCAGATGGCACATAGCCGCTTTCTCTGTTCCATTTGTTTCCACTTCTCGGCTGGATTCTTTTGGAGAAAACAATCTGATTCTGAGGCTAAAGATGTGCAGAAAACCCCACTTTAGACTTTAGATGACTGCTGTATACTTGCTGTGCCAGAATAAACACTGCCTGCCGCATGTCAACTGCACACACACCAAGTGACCGCTCGTCCTCGGACAGCTGTGGGCCTCGAGGGGGTGTCCAGCCGAGGTTGCAGGGCTGTCAGGGAATTGATTGATGTGGCCTCGGGGCACTTTGCCCAAGAAGCGAGTTTTGAGTTGAAAAAAACCCCAAACTTGAAAGCCATACTAACCTAAAATATTATCGTAGACCATGACAGAGAAATACAAACATGGGCACATTCAACCATACCATCCTCTTTAAAAGTACCCACCACAGGTGGGCTTTGTTGGCGACACAAATCGAAAACAGTTTTGGTCTCTGCCCTTGAAAAAACATTGAATAATATTCTATTCTTTAAAATGTTCTAATCTCCTATAATAGCACGCCCTGGATGCATCTGAAAAGTAAGCTGTCGCCAACAGTTATCATACAATAGCATTCTTTCTGAGGGCTTCCCTCCCTCTGCTGTGCATTTTGTGATGGGTGTTGGCGACACCCTGGCCTCCGGTCCCCCAGCAGCAGAGTCTGGGCTGCCCGTCGGGCCAAGGCTGCTCGTCTGGGCCGGCAGTGCTGGGAAGCAGCCCCCGGCCCGTGAGTGGCCGGTCTGCAAACCCCGGCCCGCTCAGCCCTGCTGGGGCAGCTCTTGGGGCATCTTCTGCCCTGGCTCCCGTGGGCTGGGGTTTGAGGCCCCCTTACTGCCCCACACCCCCGTTTGGCTCTCCCTGAACCCCTGGTTCGAGGAAGACACACAGGCATGAATGCTGGGGGCACAGAGCCCCTCACTATTGGCACAAACGCACACCAGGCAGCAGAGCGGACACAGACAGCACAGCCCTGGCCCAGGCCTGCCGGACGGCCGGTCCCAGCAGCACCGCGCCCACTCTCTGAGGCTGAGGACTGCACGTCCCACTTAAGAGTGTAATCGGAGTGACCCTGGGGTCCCGGGTGTGTGGGGCTGGGCTGTGCGGGGGCCACGCTCACCACCGGGCTCTTGCTCCTTCTGCAAGGGCACCTCAGCCGGACGCCCTGCCGGACACACTGCTGGACGCACTGCTGGATACCCTGCTAGATGCCCTGCCGGACGCCATCCACAGCGTGAGATTCCAGGATGAGAAGAGGCTTGGGGGCGTCTGGGTGCCTCCCTGGCCCGCAGGGAGCTGAGGCCCCGGGGGGGGGGTTTGGAGAACTGATCCGGGCGCAGGGTCCTCTCCTGACCTGAGAGCCTGTTCCCCACCCGGTAGTCGGGGCCACAGACCACGAGTCGGGGGGACCCTGGGGTACTCACTGGGCAGCTGTCGGCCTCTGATCTCACTGGTCACTTCAGCAGGGTCCTCCGGAGCCGGAGGTCTGAGCTGACCCTCTGGCGGGGGTTGAAGCCAGCTGATAGAGTGCTCTGCCCGCCCCGCCCCAGTCCACCAGCCTCCCCTGTCTCTGGGGCTGGGATTAAAGACTCTGACGTCAGGCCCTCCCTGTCACCGGCCTTGTGTCTGGTTACAAACCTAGCATGTTCGCTTAGGGAAATGAGGGCGTGGGGAGTACGGCAGGAAGGAGGAAACTCCTGTAATCCTGACACGGAAATTTCTGAACATTTCAGCTTATTTCCTACACCACACGCACACCTGCGCGTGCACACGGCAGGCCCACACACGCGAGCACACTTGTGTTCTGTGGCCCAATGGGCTGAATTCAAGCCTCAGAGGAAAGCGTACTTTCTCTGCTCCGTTCTGCCGTCTGAAGATGGGGTGGTCATAACGGTAATGACGCCAGGGCGCTGTTGAAAATGTGGGAGAGAAAAGCCACGTGAAGGGAGCCCCCGGGCTGCCTGCTTTCACGGTGAACGTGCTACGCGCACACCTACGGGACAGCACGGGACCGCCTGCCCCAGCGCTGTATTTGAAGGTCGCCCGGACGGCTGCCCCGAAGTGTATCTCTTCCTAATCTTCTGTGTGAGTAGAGCTTGGGGGCTTCCCTGAAAGCCCCCCTCAGGGACAGCGTGGGTGTCTCCGGCCACTCCCGAGGGCGCGTGGGCAGGGACACCCGAGGTTGTCGTCCATCTGGCCCAGTGGCCTCAGCAAGAAGTGGACTTCAGGCCGGGCTTCAGGGTGTGGCCTTGCTCCGACAACAGGGCCTTCGGCTGCAGGGATGTGCACTGACCCGGTCCTCCTCTGTCCAGGGGGAGGACGGCCCGCATCACGTCCTCACTCTCTCAGCCCCGTCCACCCGCTCCCGTCTCCTTCTCACCAGAACCACAACTCTGTGCACGGGCCACCAGCTTGCGACACCTGGCTGTGCTGGTGATGAGATCGAGGCTGGGCTTGGTGCCCCCGTGCAGGAGGCGTGAGGGTCTCCCTCCGACAGCCAAGCTGCGGGAGAGGTGCCTGGGGGCCCCAGCCGGCCGTGCTGGTCAGGGCGCTCGGGGGGCTCTGAGTCAGCAGGCCGGGCCCCTCGGGCTTGAGGACCGGGTGGCGCACACTTGGATGGAGCCCGAGTTCTCCACATGCCATCTCCTCCTGCCCAGCATCCCTGTCCCTGGAAGAAAAGCAGGAATGGTTACCCAGTGAGGACTCACCTAACCCCCTGGGCTGCACAGGGGGATAGACTCTAGGCCCTCCCCTGCCAACCTGACCCCCCAAATGCACTTGCCCCTCCTTTCAGCTGCTCATCCTTCACCGCCCCCGTGGGCCGCAGTCCCACAGGGAGAGGACGGCGTGGCCAGGTCCTGCAGAGACTTTGGGCGAGGGGCTTGGGATGCAGCCGTGGGCCCTGGAACAGAGCAGCTGTGTGAGTTTGTGTTTCCCGAGGTCCTCGTCGGGAGCACAACTGACAAAGCAGCTGCCTCAGGTCTGCTTCAGAATCTGAGTTTGGAGGGTTCCTCCTTGTCAACGTGCATGTGTGAGGCTGTGTGATACGTGAGTGTGTGTGCATGAGTACGGGGCGCTGTGTGCCTGTCACCTCTGAGCTGGGACCTCTCCACAAAGGACCATCCAGGTGACTCTCAGAAAGGCACACGTCAGGCCGGTCTCCGCCCTGCATCCCACGGGCTCTGCTGGGAAATTGGAACAGGGAACACACGCGCCACATCTGTACTCCCCCGTAATCACTGCAGACTTGGTTTGGGGCCAAACGTGGACATTTTTGATGTTTTGTGTTTGTTCATTCTAGGCAAATCGTGAGGTTGTGCTCTGAAGAGAAAAGGATTAAAAGGCCATTAAGAGCCTCTTTAACATGAAATAACTTTCATATTTCAAGGCGGTAAATGCAAATACATTGGAATCAGACGCGAGGCTCCCATCGGATCTACCTTAAACATTCAAGGGCTGAGCACACGGTCAAAAACGTGCCGAGGTTCCAAGCCCCCCAAGTGAGCCCTGCATCTACATCCTATGTCCTCTGTCGTCAGGAGGAGATAACGTGTTCTCTACAGTTCCACACAGGTTCTCGACGTGACTCTGGGGACAGCAAAGCCACACTACGTCTCTCCCGGAACAGCCCTCCTGGTGGCACCAGCAGCAGCCACGTGAAGGATGGACCTTCTTCCAACTGAAGCCCATCCCAAGGGATGAGATGCTCTCCATTCCTCATGGAAACCGAATTTTCAGTTTTGTTGCAAACTGAACATTTTCTCTTTGAGTGAACCTACTTTGCAGTACTACTGTTCGGTCATTAAAAAAAATATGTGAAAAATCTTAGGTGGGGGGCTTCCCCGGTGGCGCAGTGGTTAAGAATCCGCCTGCCAGTACAGGGGACACGGGTTCGAGCCCTGGTCCGGGAAGATCCCACGTGCCGCGGAGCAACTGAGCCCACGTGCCACAACTACTGAACCTGCGCTCTAGAGCCCGTGAGCCACAACTAGTGAGCCCTCGTGCCACAACTACTGAAGCCTGTGTGCCTAGAGCCCGTGCTCTGTAACAAGAGAAATCACTGCAATGAGAAGTCCCTGCACTGCAACAAAGAGTAGCCCCTGCTCGCCGCAACTAGAGAAAGCCCGCGCGCAGCAACGAAGACCCAATGCAGCCAAAACTAAATAAATAAAAGAGATAAATTTTAAAAAATTATTTTAAAAAATTCTTAGGTGGGAAGGAGGGCGTCTCTGACAATAAGTAGCTCATGTTCCATATGGTGCATCCAGTCTTCGCGGCCACGGTCAGGGCTCCTCACTGTGGCCCACTCGGAACACCTGGGTCATTGTCAGACTATGGGGTCTCAGCTGCCTGCCCACTCCCCACCTGCTGTCAGAGTCTCGGGGGCTGGGGTCCAGAAATGGCATTTTTAACACGTCTCCTAGGTGATGGACCCAGTAACATTTAAGAACCGCTGCCCTAATGGGTGTTTTTTTAGGGTTAACTCTTCCTGAGGAAAGAAGGAAGTTTGAGGTCCAAAATATCTTTGAGTCCTTGAAAATTATCACAAATTCTTTCATTCAAAGAATATTTACTCCTGTACCAGACGCTGGCGGGTAAATTCCAGGGTGACCGGGGGCCTCCCTCTCGGATAAGCCCCTCCACTTGGCTGAGGGCAGGACCTGCAGACATGACACGTGACAGACATGACTCCCGTGGTTAGGTCCTCAATCAGGAGACTCAGTCCACAGGGCAATCTCGCGGGGGTCTGACCTGATCCGACAGCCCCTCAAGGGAGGATCTGGAGGTCAGAGTGGAGAATGCTGGGAAGACCCACCCAACTGGCCTGGAAGGAAGCCCAGGTCCCTGTGTGAACCCCCAATGGTGTCCCATGACAGGGAGCGTGCAACCCCAAGACGTGAAACCAGCCAGAAAAAGACCCGGGTTCTGCCAGCACCTGAGGGGTGTGGACCAGAACCTCCATCCTCCGAGGAGACCTGAGCCCAGCGACCCCTTGACCTCATCCTGGTGACACCTGGTTGGAGGACCTGACGTCACCAGCCTCCTGATCACAGAAACCGTGAGATGCTGCTGGTGGTCATTACGCGGGGCAGGTAACTCGAGCTCAGGCTCCAGGTGAGGAGACAGAAGCCTGCGTCCTCACGGGGCTTGCAATCTAGCAGGAAGACACAGCAGGGAAGATGCCATGGTGGCTCTTAAAAAGGTTGTGAAGAAAATAAACTCAGGTAAAAATACAGGGAGTAGCCGGGGTGCAGGTGACCACGTGAGATTCGGAGATGAGAAAGTGTCTGCAATGGTGACATCCGCTGGGGACACAGGGGTGAGGGCAGTGTGCCTGGTGGGCATGACAGGGGCGTGGGGGTGTGGGTGGGAGTGCAGGCTGGCCCCTGGCCCGGGCTGTAGGAGGCCACCGTGCAGGCTGCAACCTCTCTGGTTCACTTGGCCCCAGGGCCTTAAGCATCTAAGAGTGGTGACTTACAAATCGCCCACGTTTGTCATGTTCAATGCTCAGAAGGGACTGGTGTTTGTGAGGAAAAGTACAGGCTGTTGCCGTGAAGGTTTCTCCCTGTCTCGTCCTTACCTGTTTCCTCATCCGTCAGACGAGGCGTCTCAGCGGTTCCAAGGCGCCTTGCTCTCCCCAGATGCTGTGGTTTGAGTGCCGCCTGCAAACCAGGAACACAGCCGCCCAGAGGGAGGGGCCCAGGGTGACCCCAAACGTTCCCAGGGCAGGTGCCGGCCTCACCTTCCTCTTTGCCTCTGCTTGCCCAGTGAGGACGTGTGTCCATTGGAGCCCTGCCTGAAGGACAGCGTGGACCCGCAGGGGCCCTGAGGCCATCCTGTCCTCCTGTCTTGGCTCCGGGAACCTGGAGAAAGTGACGTGGGCTGGGTCGAGCCATGGGCACCGGGGCCCCTGCAGCTGCCCAAGGGTCCCCCAGCTCTGCTGCCTGGGCCAGGCCAAGGCCCTGGGGCTCCATTTCCTGGGTCCTTGTGTGTCCTCATGGGAAGCAGGGAGTATGGGGCCCGGACAGAGCACTTGTCCCTCGGGCCGGCAGGTGGAGGGGCCGAGGCCTGGCTGGGCATGTGGACATGCGGCCCTCGGACGGGACCTAGCATTGGGGGATCCGTTTCCTCCACTGACAGAATGGAAAGTGAAGGGCCGGCCTTATGCTATGTCCTGGCCAGAAGCAGTTAGAAGTTTTAAACTCTGGGTTTAACCTGCCCATGCCAGGCCGGCTCCATCACTCCCTTCCCTGCCCCGACTCCAGAGACCCAGTCCCTCCAAATGTGGCCAGATCTGGGGAGAGGGCCGTTTCAGATGTAACTAGATAGCACAGGTCCTGCTGGGGTGGGGAGGCCTGACCCAAGGTGGCCAGAGTCCCGATGAGGTGAAGAGGTTCGCCTGCGGCGGTAGGGCAGAGGTGCGGGCCTGGCAGCCCCAGACCCAAAGAGAGGCAGACCCCACCCCCGGGTCTTGGGACGGGGTCCCACTGCTGCACCCGCTCTCGGACTGGGAAGGAGAGGGCCCCCCGCTGAAGGGGAGCCGGGCAGCCTGACACCCCCTCCGTCAGCTGCACGTTGAGTTGCTGTCCACACCCTTCGGCACGTGGTCCCTGGTTTGCCCTCATGACGATTCTAGATCTCTTTCTTCTTCTCCACCTGCCAACATCTTACATCCTCAGAGCCTCGTCCGCTCAGTTGTGAATCTGATCCAAGCTCTGCAGGCAGGTATTTCTTCTTTGGCTCCCACCACGACGTGGCCTCTCACTTTCAGGCTGGAGTCTAGTTTAGTCGTTACGAGGGTCCTCACCCCTCGCTCCAAGCCCTACCGTCCCGCAAACACACGGGCCTTCCGGGCACTGGTGGGTGTGCTGGTGCCACCCCAGCTCCAGCTCCGAGGGCCTAGCTGGGCTGCTCATTCAAGTGCCTGGCGGGGCCTCCAGAGCCAGAGAGCAGCCATCGGGAGGTCTGGGATGGGCCTGGAGGGCGAGTCCCCAGGACCAGGGCCGTCACCTCTCAGAGGGACTTCACCCTGAGCCCTGCGGGGGCGGCAGGCTCTGGACTTGCACTGCTGTCGTCTAAGCCCCCTGAGACCTCAGGCAAGTCGCCTCCCCTGTGAGTTTGCCCGGCTGCCCGTCGAAGTACTTCAGATGACGAACAAAGGAAACAACAGAAACGTCCCCTCCCGCGGATCTGGAGGCTTCGAGTCCGAGATGCGGGTGTGGGTGGGCCCAGGAGGGTGCCCCGGGCCGTGCTGGGTCCTGCTAGGTTGGCGGCCACACCCTCCAGTGTCCACGGGGCGCGCTCCCTGTGTCTGCATAAGAACCCCGGTCGTGTAGGATTAGGGCCCTAACGGCCTTGTTCTGACGTGATGTCTCAGACAGGCCCTGGGCCCAGGTAAGTTCACAGTGCCAGGAGCAGGCTGGGGTCAGAACCCCCGTGCTCCCCATCTGGGGGGACACAATCCATCCCGCAACGCCTTCCAGTTGTCAGTTTCTTCCTCTGAAAAGATAAATAAACTAACGCACAAGACAGTTCCAAGCATTTCTTGAGATAGTGGATATAAACTCTTTAATTCTGTTCTGAGCCCAGGAATATAAGTGATTCTCTCAGAGAAGCACTCAGGTCTGGAAGCTGGTCATTGGCACAGAGACTCTGAGGCCACATGGCTGGGTTTCTACCGCGAACATCCGAAGCTTTAGGCCACACGCCTGATTGAGCCGAGAGCAGAAGGAACTGGAAGGAACTCTTTTAATCTGAGGTCCGATAACTGGACTTGCAATTTCCTCCTCAGGGGCTTAAGAAATTCTTGACAACATGGTTATTCCCAGACAGTACAGCCGTGGAAATAAAAATGCAATCAGGGGCTAGGACTTGTATATAAAGATAAACAGATCGGCGGGAACACATGTGTCATCACGCGGAAATGAATCTATTGAAAAACGAGAGGCCTGCGAGGAGACGAGGAATGTAAAGAGACCTTGTTTTATAAATGACACATTAAAGGTCCTTCAAATAGAGCTTGCGGACCGCCTGCGTGGGAAAATTTCCCAGTGGTCTTTCCGGTCCTGTTGAGATCAGGCCCCGGATATTTCCTGTTAAATAAAAACCCTGGGATGTGCAACAGATTTAGTTGAGCAAACAGAAGACGTGGCTGAAGCTGATAACTGATTCCCGGGGGGCCGTGTCTCCGAGTGGATGGAATTTTGGATGGAGGAGAGCAGGCCCAGCCAGGACGCGTTGCTGCCAGAGGAGCATAGACTGCGCGATGGACCGTGACCTGCTTCTCCAGTCTCCCCAGTCGCCTCCCAGCAAAGCCGGGTGCCTTCTGAGTTTGTCTGATGGCAGTAACCTGGGCAACCAGATACGCAGAGGACGCAGAGGGGCAAACGTGTTCTCACTACGCCCATGGATGAATGCAGCAGCCTTGCAACTCGCAAACAGATGTGTCCTAGTTAGGCCGGTGCAGATTTGTCATCATACGGGCACGAGCTCCCCGAGTTTTATCCAAGAGCAGAAGTGGACATGTTAATCCATCTTCATTTTTACATCTTATGTCTCTTGTGGTCAATGAAATGCGTTTTCCAGGTGACTGACTGGGGTCAGAAGTGGGGAACAGAGGGACTCCATCGCCCTTCTGCAATGCATTCAAGATGTTACAGGAAATGAGTACATGCTGGTTCGCCTACTCAAAACAACCGGTACTCCACTTTATGCTTTAACCTAGGAACCGACTCCCAGACTTTCTGTGGAGTGCCGTGTTATGTATCCCCAGAGAGAGAGAGCCGGACCCCCTACACCCCGCCTTGGAATCCCTTTCTCTATGTGAAGCCAAGGCGGGTGTGCCTTTCCAGTTCGCTCACGGTGGGCCACCTTTTGGTCCACGTTTTAGTCACAGCTCACCCAGCAGGCTCTCAGAGTCCTTCCGAGCTCCCTGAGCTGTGGCGTGGAATGTACTCTCTGCTCAGTGGGCCCTTATCCATGAATTCGGCCGGATCTAACTTTGTGTTTTTTCCACCATTATCCACATGTTCCCTGGATTTCTATCTGTATAATTAGAAAAATCAGGGAGGGAGGGAGGAGGGAAGGAGGAAGAGAAAGAGAGAGAGGGGCCAGTGAGTGACAGGAGCCGTGGTGACTGGTGGCCAGGGTGCAGACCACTCAGGCTCCTGAGGCCACACCAAAGATGTGGAGCTTTATTCTGACAGTACTGGAGCCCCTGAAGTGTTTGACCAGGGGACTGACATTAGGAGACTTGTGTCCTGCTGTGTGGACAGACCGGGGTCATGGGGACAGAGCACGGGCACAGGTAGAAGCAGCTGGCTAAGATGTAGTCTCGACAAGCCTGTGGCTCAGGGCAATGTGGCAGTGAAGGTGTGAGTACTGGTTAAAGCCTGGATCAAGTTTCAAGGCCGAGCCAAGAGAACATCCTGACTGATGGGGTGTGGGATATAAGACAAAGCAAGGAATCATCAGTAACTCTGAGATTCTTGACTTAAACAAGGGGAAGGATGGAGCCGTCCACAGATGATGGAGCTGTCCATGGATGGTGGACCCACAGATGATGGAGCTGCCCACGGATGATGGAGCTGCCCACGGATGATGGAGCTGCCCACGGATGATGGAGCTGTCCACGGATGATGGAGCTGTCCCTGATGATGGAGCTGTCCCAGATGATGGAGCTGTCCACGGATGATGGAGCTGTCCACAGATGATGGAGCTGTCCACGGATGATGGAGCTGTCCCAGATGATGGAGCTGTCCCAGATGATGGAGCTGTCCATGGATGAGGTGGGTTAGACCATGGGAGGAGCAGCATGGGGGGTGAGGGGGATCGCAGGTTGGGTCTGCAGTGCCGATAGACACGCAGGGAGAAATATCCCTGGGCAACTGGGTGTGTCAAGAAAGAGGGGGGGACGCTTGCATCCCGTCTGGTGCCTTTTGCACGTGATGAAAATTTCTTATTCTGTGTTCCTTATTACTTGCATAATTTTAAAAACTGAGAGTTGCAAGAAAACAGGGCTGTCTAATCCACTGTTCGTTTTCTCAGTTGTACGATGAATTCCTGGCACCCAGAGAACTTCATTGTGACACCTACTGTGTGTGAATGCCTTAGCTCTGCTTGATTTCAGAGGAGACTGAAAAGATAAACTAGTGACTATAGACCGAGAGTGGCTAGTGAGGTTGATCGGGGCTGGGAGTCAGCCTCAGAGTCAGAGGACCTCTGCGGGGCTCGGGACGGGGGGCCCTGGGGAGCACCTAGGCCTTGGGGAGGAGACCCCAGGATGATGGGGTGGAAGGACCTCATGGTGCTCCCCTGGATCCTTCGGAGGGGAGGCCCTCACTCTGCTCCCTGGACGTGAGGCCGTGTGGGGACGTAAATTCGCTCACAGGGAATCAGGCTGGACGTCCAAGACTAAGGTCCGCAGGGGTCGTTTCTGGTGGGAACCCTCCCTCCGGCTTGCAGAGGCCGCCTGCTGGCTGTATCCTCACGTGGCCTCTCCTCTGTGTGCGCAGAGAGGGCCTGGTGGGGGGCTCAGGGTCTCCCTTCTTCTCACAGGGACACCAGTCCTACTGGACCGGGGTCCCACCCTCATGACCTCACTTAACCTACTTACCTCCTGAAGACCCAGCTCCAAATACAGCCACGATGGGGGCGGGGCTTCAACGCGAGAATTTTGGGGGCCCAGTTCAGCCCATAACAAAGGCGCTAGGCGTGAGCAGGACCCCTGCTGCGGTGCGGTGTCCGGAGCCCAAGGGCCTGGGTTTGACTCTGTGTGAACCAGGCAAAGTTTTCTCCATAAAAGGCTAGCTCTGTCTTTCACATCACGATTCTGTTTCGAGGACGAAATACATTTCAATGCAGACAGAATGCTCAAAACCACTGCCAATGCCCACAGGCTGCCGATACCAGCAGTACCGAGTGTGCAGTTGGCTGTGTGTGTCCGTCCTCTCCCCGCTCGCCCCACCTCCATCCTCCTCAGGTCACAGCCAGTCCTGGTCACAGACACGACACAGCCAGGCCTCCGCTGAGCTGCAGGGGAGGGCAGCGCACACGGGAAGCATCGTTCAGACCAGGAAGCCTGGGGATGGGGACGGATGCTGGAGAGCTGAGGTGGGCAGAGCGGCCTTCCTTGCACTGGGAAGCTCGGGGAAGGGGACCCGGGTTCCCTCACAGGCATCCCTCCGGCTGGTGGGCCTGGCTGGGTTGGGGTTTGCGCTGGGCCTTCTCTCTCCAAGTGGGGGTCTCTGGAGATCATCAGCCTTTAAACCTGGGGAAAACAGGATCCACCTGGCTTTTCTTTTTAGTTATATTATAAGCATATGCCTGCCTTTCCTAATCTCTGCAGAAAACTGCTTCCCCTCCCCCGGAGAGGGCTGGGGTCGTGATCTTTGTGTGAAGCAACAGGAGGAGGTGGTACACAGGGTCCCAGGGACCCCAGGGGAGAGCAGTGCCCGGCCAGCCCCACCCGGGCTGGGCAGTGTGATTTCACGGTGGTTCAGGTCTCTCTATTGTAGGCACTGCTCCTGATTTTACCTGAAGGTTCTCTTTTACGTCCAGAAAATATTAAACACTAAACGATTCACTGAGAAACTGAACCATAATTACGGAATGAATCTCATGCAAGTTAATAAAGACTTAACTCGAATATTTATGAGGAAAGCTAAAAATATGCTGGTAGCCGCTGTGTGGTTCTGATATTCAGCCAGGAGCGCGGACGGAGAAACCTCCCCGCAACTCTCGCTTCTGTGTCTCCTGGGGGAGGAACCAGGGATCCCCAGTGCGCTGACCTGTCCCCCTCACAAGTCTGGGAAGATGCTCACACGATTCTCCAGCCCTCAGCAGCAGCCGTGTGAAGTTCAGACCAAGAGGTGCCTGCCATACAACGTACTGCATTTCTCTGTCTCGGTCCTTCTGTCTCTGCATTAAATAGCGAGCAGTTTCTCTTCATGAAAAGTCTGTTTCAGAATGATTCCTTCTATGTGCGCAGTGAGACGAGATATTATGGTTTTCCTGGATTCTGACAGAAAGATAAATGATACTTGAAACAGCCTGGATTCTGGAAAATGCAGGGAACTACACCAGGAGCATCTTCAGGGCTAATCCCAAGCCAGGTGCTGGACAATTGGGCAAAAATGTGGCCAGAGGTGAGCTGTCTGTGACTCCTGGGTCACTGCTCACAAAGGCCACCCGCCCTCTAAAGGCGACACGGCGCCTCTGCTCGGCTCCAAAGCAGAATTCCACAGATGGGCGGCTCCCGCGACAGACAATATTCCCCCCACATCCTGGAGGCGGGATGTCCGAGACGTCCAAGACTAAGGTCTGCAGGGGTGGTTTCTGGTGGGGCCTTCCTTCCGGCTTGCAGAGGCCGCCTGCTGGCTGTGTCCTCACGTGGCCTCTCCTCTGTGTGCAGAGAGAGAGATCCTTGGTGGGGGGGGGGGGCTCAGGGTCTCCCTTCTTCTCACAGGGACACCAGTCCTATTGGACTGGGGCCCCACCCTCATGACCTCACTTAACCTACTTACCTCCTGAAGACCCAGCTCCAAATACAGCCACGATGGGGGCGGGACTGCAACGTGAATTCTGGGGGCCCAGTTCAGTTCATAACAAAGGGCTAGGCGTGAGCAGGACCCCTGCTGTGGTGCGTCTCCTTGGACTTCCCTCCCCCTACCTGGGCCAAGGACTCCGTCCTTTACTGGGGTTACCCTCCTTGGGCTGTGCAGCCGACCACCCCCAGCCCCGCCCCGCCCTGCCAGCCGATCTCTGTGTGCGGAAGGCGAAGGAAGGCCCACTGAAGCGTCCTGAGTGCCGTTGCGTGGTCAGATGGGCTGCCCTCTGTCCCCACACGTGGGTGGCTGTGCTAACGAGGCTGCCTTAGGGGACGGCCTGTCCCGCCTGACTTTACACACGAGAGCCTTTCAGTGTCCAGTTCAGCTCTTCCTTCTGGCATTTTCTTCCTCGGAAACGCGAAGAGGCTCTGATATTTGAGGAACACCACCAGTATTTTGGGGAGAGGAAGAACGGATCTGTAGCCCTTTGGTAGATATAAATAAAGCCCGTGGCCGCAAATAAACCAGGCCAGTCACTGGGAAAGCCCAGACCTGCTCCAGAAGCAAATGCAATCTAAATAATTTGTCTCCACCACTTAGAAATTATGTTGGAGGGCAAAGAAGACTATTTTCTAAAATGCTGTCTCTCATGACTCAAAACTAAAACACAATTGTTGTTCGGTCTCAGGCACTCGCACAAAATCACCTCTTCGGAGGAAAAAAAAAAAACAAGACTAAATGGTTTCAGCCAAAAAGTTTTCAGAAAGTCACGAGTCATGCAACAGGGTTATAATGAGCGTCTGCGAGTAAACTTGAGTGCAGCGCTGCATTCTGTCTTGTGTGCGACATCACACGTGCGCAGAGGATAGAGATTCTGTGGAACTACCGCCCGCTCAGGGCTTGTGTTTGTCTTGGCCTGTGGCGCCTTCTGCTCCTGGCTTTGCCGGGTCCTGCCTGCTGCCTGAAGACCCCGCTCCAAGTTCAGCTCCTTCAGGACGCTTCGCAGGTTCATCACCCTCACCCAGATCCGTTCATACCCACACACCCTCAGCAACAGGCTGGCTTTTTACCGTATCATCTTGCAGCTGCTGACATATTGTCTTGTAAATCTTTTCTCACACGTCCACGGGCCTTCTGAGCTTTAATCAGACTCAGACGCATCTCTGGGGTCCTTGTTTCTTTCCCACAGAGCTGATGACGTCGCTCTGAAGACAAGGGCTCCCGATGCCTAAACCAGCTGCGGGCGGCGTCCAGATGTGCCGGCAGCTCCCCAGGGCAGCTCCTGCGAGGTGAGAACAAGTAACAGTGGCGGCAACAACGTCCCAAGAGGGAAAACAGGGCTTTTCCAGGAGATCCCCCAGCGAGCCCAGTGGGCAGCATGATGGGACCGCGGTGGCTTCTGCAGGCGGGGCCGGGTAGGCGGCCGCCCAGAGAAGGGCGCTGTGGGTGTGAGCCCCCAGGCAAAGGTCAGGAGGTCCTGGGGCTTTGACGGGGGGCCGTAAAAGCCTAATACTGAACTGTGATCGGAAGCCAAGGCGGGGGCCATGCCTCCTGCCCTGACACATGCCTCGTCCTTCCACTGTGGGCTCTGCTGAGCCCGGGCCAGACCCAGCTGACCTCTGGAGGGCAGGGAAACATAAACTCAGCAGGGAGGAGAGAGCTGAGGGGCTGCTCCCTGCCCGGGACTTTGGGGGATCACGTTTCGTCTTCACAAGCGCGCTTCAGGAGGGTGCAGCCTCCTTACTTGACACGGGGGGAGACTGGTGCCACCTGCAGCGTCCAATCTGGAGGGCGTTTTGCGTGGCTTCAAACTGCTGCCCAAAGCTGCCTGCGAGGGATCAGGCCTGCCCTTCACGAGGATGCCCCAGCCCCCGCTCTGCCCTAATTCTCTGCGCTCTCCTCAGGGACCCAGGGTGGACTGAGGGAGGCGTTCGGCCGATGGAAGCAGCTCCGGGATGGCATGGTTCGGATGTACACGGTGGGCCTCCAAGTCAGATGCCTCGGCCTGCCTCTCCTCCCCGTGCTGAGAGCCGGACCCAGATACCCTCGCTCACATCTGGCCCCGTTCCCGGCCCCCTAGCTGTTCCTGGCAGCCCACCAGACGGCTCAGCAGCACCCCCTCAGAGACCTCGGTTTGGGGTTACACGGCAAGGCCCTAGCGAAGAAGAAACACATCTTTATAATAAAAGCACAAATGGTTTTCTGGCACATGACCTCTTCCTTAGATATTTATCAGGTATGTTAAAAGTTGGCTTGAAGCAACATGTGATTTACCAGGAGGCTTCCTTACGGCCGGAGGAAAGGAAGAACTCACAGGACGGGTCTGAGGTGACTCTGCCCACAGCCCACGCTGCCGGCGAGTGAGCGGCCGAGCTCACTCTCACACGTGCCCACGTCCGGTTTCATGTATCCTCCCGTGACGTCTGTGCAGCTTCGGAAGATGCCGGGGTCTGGTCCCTGCAATCTGCGTGGACTGCGGGCCCCGGGCCTGTCTCCAGTGTCGGGAAGCACACTTGGCTGGAAGGATGGAGGGCAGGGCTTTCTCCACGTGGAGAAGCTGAGCTGGCCAGGAGGACGTCAAGTGTCCTTAAGAGAAAGAAATCAACAGAAAGAAAAATTAAATGCCCATGTGAGTAAAACATGCTAACATATAGTTGCACCATTTGGGTAGATGTCTCCATTTCCTCTCCTCTCCCCCCGCCCCACCCCAGTGTATCTTTAGAGGAAGAGATGTGAGGCCTCTGCTGAGGATTAATTCAACACTGACTTTGGAAAGGTTCTATGAAAACGTGGAGATTGGATGTTGCCAAAGACACTCAGCAAATTTTCCTCGGGACCATGTTAGAGTTTCAGGAAGCAGGAGGCACCGTGGCCGGTGCAGAAACGGAGGCCTGAGAGTGCTCTGTTACCCTGGTGCCACGTGGAGCAGGCTACGGTGTGGACAGCAGGTCTGGCGGGCCGAGGGCCAGCGCTCCATGGCTCCACCTCCGCGCTCAGCTCTGTGGACTCAGGGAGCCCCGGTGTACAGTGAGCTCTCATGAATCCTGTCTTTCTCCTCCTAAATTCCCCTCCATCTCGCAAAGCAAACTTTCTTTAAGATACGTCAAAAGCTGTACACGCTCCAGGTGGGCCAAAGAAGAGGCAGAATTGGCGTAAAACGAGCCACAAGTTTTCATTTGTTGACGAAAGCCAAGATTATGCACCTGGCCCTGGCCGTGGCGCTGAGCTGGCGAAGAGCTGGTCTTCTCCGGCCTTTCCGAAATACATGTGCTGCGCTGGGCTTGGACAGAAACGCTATTCACGTCTGGCTGAGCAGACCTCATTTCCACTTTCTCTGGATGTGCTCTGAGCCTGGGCTGCAGGCGATCCGGTCCCAGGGAGCCCTTGCCGACTCCGGCCGGATTGCTAACATTTTCGAGAGAATAAACATCTTCTAAAGTCTTTTGTCGCCTACAGCCAAGACGTGCCCGGGAGCCTTCCGAGAGGATGTGAGAGGAAGGAAAGGCATCCACATGGAGGAGAGACCAGAGGAAGAGCCGAGCGGCTGCAGGAAGCATCAGGCTCAGGTCCCAGGGAAGGGGACATTCATTGCCGGGGGCTCACCCTGAGCTCAGCTGTAGCCCCACTTGGATGCTGCCCAGGGATGTTCGATGTAGCTCGGGGACCAGGTGAAAGTGCCCCGCCTCTGCGTTCCAGGACCAGCTCACAAGATTCCTGAAATTTAACCCTGGGCTCTGCAAGCTGGCGGGCTCCTTGGCAACCAAGTCATGAATGTGCTCCCCTTTAGAGGCAGCGGAGATGCAGCAGGAGCTCAGGGGTGACCTTGCAGGCACCTGGCATTTGTATTCCAGTGTATCTGCAAGACTGATGCTCTAAAGAGAAAAAAGTGGGAAAAAATGGGTCAGACTGACACAAATTCTGTGGTACGGCAGAAAGAATGAATTTTGCCTGCATTTTCTCCCCTTTACAACAAACTCCCAATGTCCGGGGAAAACACTGGGGCTGTGATGCAATCCGACAGTCACAGGACAAGGAAGAGTCAGACGCCTCCTTGGTTCTAAGAACTGGGCTGTCTTAGTCATTTTAGGCTGATAAAACAAAAATAACCATAGACAGGGGGCTTAAACGACAGACATTTATTTCTCACAGTTCCGGAGGCTGGAAGTCCAAGATGAAGGTGCCAGCAGGTTCCATGTCTAGTGCAGCCTCCCTGCCTCCTGGGTCCCGGACAGCTGTTCTCTTGCAGTGTCCTCGCATGAAGGAAGGGGTGAGGAGGCTCTTATAAGGGCACTAATCTCATTCATGGGGGCCCCACCCTCCTGACCTCATCACCCCCCCAGAGGCCCCACCTCCTGACACCATCACATTGGGGGTTGGGGTTCAACGTGTGAATTCTGGAGGGACTCAGACATTCAGTCCATAACGAGGCTGATGTGATATTCACGGTGGCACATTTCTCATGAGGCCTTTGGGGAAATGAATCCTTGGAGTAACATGGTGTGCTTGGCTTCATAATTTAAGATGAACAGTGACGACCTGGAGTGAAGTCCCTCCCAACCCCACAGCCTCCAGCCCACATCGGGGGTCAGAGGGACCCTCCCCTCCTGTGGCAGGAGGGACACAAAAGCCCATGAGACCCCAAGGCAATAGGATTCCAAACAGAAAAAGACAGGGAAGGGCCAGCATCCTTAAAGTCTTAAAAGTGCAGGGCCTGGGAGGAGAGAGGGGGCAAGTAGGCAAGTCAGAGGGCCCAGTGAGAGGGTGTGAGGCTGCAGACTCTGGGACCCGGCCCTCCAAGTGACACAGGTGATTCAGTGCATGAGGGCCCGGCCCCCAGGCTACCTGCACTTCCTCATGTCCCCAGCGAGACTTCATGAGACCTCGGGAATGCATTTGTAAGGACTGCAGGGCTCCGGGATGAGCAAAGAGCGGAGGCCGTCAGCACAGGGTGTGGTCTCTCCACAGTGACCTTGCGGTCACGGGCATCTGTTCACCTGCACCGTGGGTTCCCCGAGCATCCTGTTCCCAGAGGGGCCCGGAGGCTCTGCATTACTGGACTTGAGCCACATTGGGTGTGTGTAGCTTCAGCACGAGAGTCAGATCTGTTCGTGCACGCCTGGCCCACGCGTCTCCCTCTGCCTGGAACGTCCTTCCTCACTTTATCCACCAGGAAACTCCTGCCCATCCTGATGTATTTGCTCGGTGTCACCTCAGGCCACGTTCACCCCACACCCACAAGGGCTTGGATGCCCTCTTATAAGCACACACACAAACGTACAGGGCGTCGACTCCCGTACACCAGCCGGACATCTTCCGTCCTGGACATCTTCGGTCCTGGAATTCCCTAAAACTCGGAGGTTGAGGCTGTATGTCTTTGCTAATGATCCGCTTCTACTTTACTAATCCATCTTACAAACGCTTTTTGAGTGTCTGCAGCGTGTGATTCCGAGAGCTGGGACCATCAGGGGCCGGCACAGGCAAAACCCCTCCCCCCCCGGCCCAGAGCTGACCTCCCTGTGCGTCCGCTGGGCCCCCTGGAGTGGGTGGGGCTTCTCAGGGGGCGTTCTGCACTGCAGTCCCCATGGGGATGCTTGTTCCAGACGCAGATGCCTTGCTCAGCCCAGATCGGCTGAATCGGAGCCAACTCTGTGGATGGTTCCCAGGGCCCTGGAACGCTGGCCAGCCGTCCAGATGGACTGGACACAGGCTGAAAGCTGGGCGCCGCTCCTCTATGGGCTCAGAGAAAGGAAGGATACTAAGGAAGATGCATTTTCACAAAATACCTTCTCCCAGAGGTGGGACAGCATCCCAGGGGTAGCTGAGGACCGGAGGAGCAGACCGCTGTGTGTGGGGCTGTGGCAGGTGCCCAGGGGCAAGCAAGCCAAGAAAGCAACCGGCTTGAGTCCCAGAGTCTCCAGCCACATGAGACCCTCGAGAGGAGCGACCATGGATTGCTCCCCCAAATCTGATACACAATGAGCTTACTTTTTGGTTTTGAATGGGTAATATACATGCATAGTACAAATATTAAAGAGGCCCAGTGGAAATGACACCTTTATTCTTTAAGCCAATGATTTCTGGGGTTTCTGGTTACTAAGCAACCCACCCCACCCTAACTAAGACTTCCCTTAACTAAAGCTCCTCTTTCCTCTGAGAGCATCCCCAAGATACACAGAGTGAACCAAGCCGTTTCCAGGACGACGTGTCCTGGATGTTACCATCTGCTGAAAAGTATGGGGAGTGTCTGGGGGGAAACTGACCCCCTGGGAGACGGGGCAGAGGGAGAACAATGTGATCTGTCGCTGAGGGCCGACACTCATGCAAAACACTGGGACTTTGGATTTTGTACCATGCAATCTACAAAACACCAGAGCTGAAATGAGAAACTAATGAAATGTAAAAAAGGACAGAGGCACAATGGTAAACAGTGAGAATCAGCCTCCGCCGTTCCTTTAACTCCCTAGAGATGCAGTTCTGTGCACGGTGCCCCCAGGCCTCCCTCCACGCGGTGCACCCCAGGGTGGGCCTCCAACCAGGGCCTCAGCCGATGGAGAGGGAACCGACTCGGAAGAAGGAGCACCAGGCAGGGGACACAGTCTGTGCGGTGGGACAGACAGAGGAGCTGGCGGACAGGGCAGTTCAAGTTCCCTACAGCGGCTGGACATAGGGTGTGGCGTGGGGCACCAGCCGGTGACCTTAAAGTGAAAAAAGGCAGGGGAAATACAGGGGGGAGTGAGCTTTATTCGTGGGGCCTGGAGAGGGTCCGGGAGGAGACGGCTGGTGCTGAGCTGACTCTGTGTCTTTAGAGCATCAGGCGTCAGCAGTCTTTCAAAGTTTCTGGAGGCAGGGATCTCAGATTCGATCCTGTGCCCTGCAGAGCCAGGGAGGGAGACTGGGGGCAGGTGAAATGTCACATCTCCCCTCCACCTCAATCGGTTTTCCAGCGTGTCCACTGTCTGCCCCTCCCAGCGGCGGTGACTGGCCACCCTCATCCTCCCCGTGCGCACTGCCTGCACCCTGTCGCTGTCTTTATCTTTTATCCCTCTTGATGGTGTACTGTTACCTCGGCTGGATTTAACTGGCGTTTCCCTGCTGGTTTTAACTGGCGTTTCCCTGCTGGCGGATGGCACAGGACATCTTTCCGTGTGCTGATTTGCACGGGTCTATCACATCCTCTTGGGTGAGACATCAGCTCATGGCTTTTGCTTATCTCGTCACTGGATTTTTCAAACGGTTCTTTTGACAGTTCTTTGCATATTCTGGTTACAAGTCTTTTCCTTTGTTGGGTATGGGATTTATAAATATTTTGGGGGGGTCGAGTTAACTCTTTTGCTCCATGATGAATTACCACCGTTGCGACATCCTATTCATTATACATTTCAACAAACATTCACAGACTAAACAAAATTTCAGTTGATAAATGGACATGAGCGATTGAAGGTCTGTGCAAATCGCACACGTACAACATGTGGCTGGCTGAAATTGTCTGTCACGTAGTGTGTAGACGTGAAAAGCCTCGTGCTGGTTGTTGAACGACTCTTTCAGACAAGACTTGGCTCCCCAGATTTTGGAGTAAACATGGCGCTTTCAGACAAGACACAGAGATTGCACTGGGACCAGAAACCCAAACCCTGAAGGGAAATGTGAATGAAAGGGCAGTGGTAAATTATGAGCATACACATAGCGTTCAAAGTGTGATGAACTTGTACACAGCCAAGATCCAGAGAAAGACACCCTCCCAGCCCCCAGCAGCCCTGCCCCGGGCGGGGACAGCATTGCCAAGTCTCTGGCCAGCACTGCCATGTGCTTCTCTAAATACGACCTTATGCCACGCGGCTTAGTTTCATGGCCTTCACTTTTTTTTTTTCTTTTTTTTTGCGGTACGCAGGCCTCTCACTGTTGTGGCCTCTCCCGTTGTGGAGCACAGGCTCCGGACCCGCGGGCTCAGCGGCCATGGCTCACGGGCCCAGCCGCTCTGCGGCACGTGGGAACCTCCCGGACCGGGGCACGATCCCGTGTCCCCTGCATCGGCAGGCAGACTCTCAACCACTGCGCCACCAGGGAAGCCCGGCCTTCACTTTTATACACTTAAAACAATGTACGTTAGTACTTACATTGACCGTTCTTTGCTACTACAGCCAAACCTACTTACGAGTTATAAAATAATGCGGGGTGGGTGCTACCATCAATAATGAGCTAGTCGAAACTTCAATTCTCTTTTTCACCTGGTCAAGGCTTTCATTGGCTGTACCTCTGACGGGACCCATAGGGATCCTCCCTTGATGAGATCCTTTTATTCCCTGTCCTCCCTGTCGACCCTATTAAGAAGCAGGAAACACCAAAACGAGGAGAAAGCAAAGGATGCAGACAATTCGTGGAGCGAGCTGTCCGCTCTGACTTCTAAGGACTGGATTCTCTTATCTGCTCTAGCTTTCCTTTGGAGGCGGGATCTCCCTCGGGGCAAGGGCCGCGTGCAGTGCCAAAAACACAGCGGTCCTTTTATTGTGTTTGTTTACGATGCTGTTAATAAAACTCTGTTCTGTCAGAGACCCCTTCCTAAGGAGTCACTTTCACTATGTGCCAGTTCTACAATTCTACTGCTGATGTCACTTCCACCTCAAGAACGTACAGTGACTGGGATGGTGAATTTTACAGGTCCACTTGGCTGGGCCATGGAGCCCAGGGCTTTTGGGCAAACAGCAATCTAGATGCTGTTGTGAAGCTATTTCTAGATGAGATTAACACTTAAATCAGTCGACTTTGAATAAAGCAGAGGACCTGCCATAACGTGGGTGGGCCACGTCCAAGCAGTTGAAGACACGACGAGAAAAGACTGAGGTCCCCAAGGAGGAAGGAATTCTCCTCCAGACTGAGCCGCAGCATCTGCTCTTCCTGGGTCTCTGTCTGCTGGTCTGTCCTGCGGAGTTCAGACGTGCCAACGCCCACGATCATGTCAGCCAGTTCCTTCAAATCGATCCATCTCTCTCTCTCTCTCCCCATATATATATATACGAGCGTATGTATATGTTCTGTGTCTCTGGAGAATCCCAATTAACACAGGCAGACCTCAGAGATAGGACAGGTTCAGTTCCAGACCACTGCGTTAAAGCCAACATCACGATAAAGCAGGTCACAAGAACTTTTTGGTTTCCCAGGTCATATAGAAGTTATGTTTACGCTATACTGTAGTCTACTACGTGTACAATAGCATTATGTATAAAAAACAATTTTTATACCTCAATACAAAAATACTTTATTGCTAAAAAAAGCTAACCGTCACGTGAGCCTTCAGAGAGTCGGCATCTCTGTGCTGCGGGAGGGTCTGGCCTCGATGTTGAGGCTGCTGCCTGGTCAGGGTCGTGGTTGCCGAAGGCTGGGGCAGCCGCGGCAATTTCGTAAAGTAGGACAAGAGTGGAGTTTGCTGCACAGATTGACCCTCCCTTTCTAGAACACTTGGGGGGCACTGTAGGGTTGTGACTGGGTCTAATTTCAATAGAGTCAAGTCTCAGGGAACAGGGAGGCCCGGGGAGAGCGAGAGATGGGGGAACGGCTGGTCCGTGGAGCGGTCAGAACACACACAACGCTATCGATTATGTTCACCATCTTATATGGGTGCGGTGCATGGCGCCCCGAAGCGATTACAGCAGGAACATCAAGTACCACTGACCACGGATCACTATAACAAATATGACGATGAAAGTGTCTGAAATAGTGCGCGAATTACCAAAATGTGACACAGAGATACAAAGTTAGCAAATGTGTTTGGAAAAATGGCCCCGATAGACTTGCTGGAGGCAGGGTTGCCACAAACCTCCAATTTGTAAAAAAGCAGTATCTGCGAAGCGCCTTAAGCAAGCACGATAAAACGAGGTCTGCCCGCACAGTGACTCTCTACTGTCTGCTACAAAAATACAGAATTGTTTTCCTGAGATATAAGGCTCACCACAGTTGGGTCTGACCTTGGACAAGGAACTTGATTTACCGCTAGCCTTGCATGAATTCTTCTATCTGGTCATGGAACCACGATCAGCTCGTACTTTCATGAACCGTTTTCCTGCTGATGGGAATACCTCTCTTTTTTTATCTAAAAACTAAAAATAGAGCTACCATATGATCCAGCAATCCCACTCCTGGACATATATCCCGAAAAGACAAAATCTCTAATTCAGAAAGAGACCTGCACCCCAGTGTTCATAGCAGCACTATTGACAATCGCCAAGACGTGGAAGCAACCTAAGTGTCCATCGACAGATGAATGGATAAAGAAGATGTGGTGCAAATATACAATGGAATATTACTCAGCCATAAAAAAAGAATGAAATAATGCCATTTGCAGCAAGATGGATGGACCTAGAGATTATCATAAGTGAAGTAAGTCAA
Source organism: Neophocaena asiaeorientalis asiaeorientalis (assembly GCF_003031525.2). NCBI lineage: Eukaryota > Metazoa > Chordata > Mammalia > Artiodactyla > Phocoenidae > Neophocaena > Neophocaena asiaeorientalis. The sequence goes on from NW_020173202.1 coordinate 1,967,551, forward strand.
AGACAAATAGCCCATGCTATCACTTATATGCAGAATCTAAAAAAAATGATGCAAATGGTTTATTTACAAAACAGAATTAGACTCACAGACACAGAAAACAAACTTACAGTTACCCAAGGGGAACGTGTGGGGGGGATAAATTGGGGTCTGGGATTAACAGACACACACACACTACATATAAAATAGATACACATCAAGGACCTACTGTACAGCACAGGGAACTATATTCACTATCTTGTAATAACCTATAATGGAAAAGAATCTGAAAAAGAATGTGTGTGTGTGTGTGTGTGTGTGTGTGTGTGACAACTATACTTCAATAAAAAATAAAGTAAAAAAAAAATCCTCTGCACCCTTTAAAGTTAGTTCAAGTTCCATGCGCTCTGTGACTGTATCTAACTTAATCCCCAATGGTACCTACCTTCCATTCCTCCCTTTTTTTAAAAAAAAAAAAATTTATTTATTTAATTTATTTATTTTTGGCTGTGCTGGGTCTTCGTTGCTGCACACGGGCTTTGTCTAGTTGTGGTGAGCCGGGGCTACTCTTTGTTGCGGGGCGCAGGCTTCTCACTGCGGTGGCTTCTTTTGTTGCGGAGCACGGGCTCTAGGCATGCGGGCTTCAGTAGTTGTGGCTCACAGGCTCTAGAGCGCAGGCTCAGTAGCTGTGGCACACGGGCTCAGTAGTTGTGGCTCACAGGCTTAGTTGCTCCGCTGCATGTGGGATCTTCCCGGACCAGGGCTCGAACCCGTGTCCCCTTCAATGACAGGTGGATTCTTAACCACTGCGTCACCAGGGAAGCCCCAGTCCTCCCTTTATAATTCAATAATCACTCCCAGAGAAACCTCGTGTGTGCCTGGTGGGGACACGAAGACACAGTGTCTATCATAGCCTCCCAGCATAGAAGAAAGCTTGTGCTATAATGAGGTGGGATGGAGTGGCAGGGGGCAGGGGACAAAAAGATGAGCTGCTGGGGGGCAGGAGGGGTGTGAGAGGCTGGCCTTCGAGCCAGGCCTGGAGAAGCAGGGGACCAGCTGGGAACCAGAACAGCAGATGTGTTAGTCGGAGACATTCTGGGGAAATCCAGCTGGGTGTCAAGTTCGATGAGTGCCTAGACAACTCGGAAACACGCAAAGGACCTGATCTTCCATCTGGTCAGCCAAAGACCCTTCTCCCAGGGACACGGATGCCTGAGGAGCTCAGCCCAGGCTGACAGTGAGACCAGGCAGGCCCACAAGAAGGACTGTCCCTTTGAGCAGGGATGCAGACAAGGAATGAGGGCCAGAAACGGAACCCTGGAGGGACATGTAAATTCCAGACGGACGCCCGACTGAAGATGGGGTTGTATTTGTGACCGTACATCACTTGTGCAGGCAGCTCCGAGCTGAAGGAACGCCGTGCGCTCCGGACGCCTGTGTGCTGAGCCCACGAGCAGGGGCCAGAAGTAGTGTGGGCACGGCTGGCCCTGTCACAGCCAGCACCCAGCAGAGCAGTCACTGGTCCTGTGCAAGGCTTAACAACCTGGGGAGCAGCCGCGCCCTGCCAGCCATCACGAGCTGGGACCCCTATTCTCTCCTTTCCTTTCCTCTCCCTGCGAGAGACCAACTGACCAGTCATTTTATCCTCACAGTGTCTCAGTCAGTCTCTGTTTCTAACCAGGTGCTTTTTATCCTGCCCCCTATTCTGTGGAAAGTTATTTAAAATCCTTTTCCCCGCCCCCCGACACTTGTGACCAGCAAGGTTGCCCTCTCGTTTCCTTGTCTGAATCCTGTGCAGTGGGCGTCCTTGGCAAGGGATCCCGTGGGGGTGGGGACAGCCCTGGTTAGGGACAGAGGCAATGACACTCTGGGACTACCCAGCATGCTGGACATGTGACATTCTCAGAGCAACCTGGTGGAGACACAAGTGTGTGTGTGTGTGTTTGTGTTCGTGCAGGCATGTGTGCGTGTTTGTGTGTGCGCGTGTGTATGCGTGTGCGTGTGTAACTCTCTTATCTCTCGTTACCCTTGCATGGCTGGGCAGCCCGAGGCCAGCCTGACGGGTGCTTCCCTGTATAAAATCTCCTTTTCCTTATGGCTGTCTGAAGGGCTGTGTCCTTGTTTGTCTGCTCTGCTGGCTCCTGGGAATAGGCCTGAATGTTCAGACTATTTTGCTTCATTTTTCGAGCCCGTGGAGGTCCTTTCAATCTCAGAACGTGTTTGGGGGTTCCCAGGAGAGTGTGCAGAGCGCCTGTCCTGTTAGCAGTTTGGAGGGGTCCCTTTTGTCTGCTCTGTTTCCTGGGATGTATGCTTAGCACCAAGCGCTGGGGGAGCGGGGGAGCGAGCTACTCTCTCTGCAGCTGGGCATTTGTTTCCATTTCTTTATTTAAATTTAAAATGTATTTAAAATTAAATTTTATTTAAATGACAGAATCACTGCTTTCCTCAGCAACCCCATCCCAAGATCCTGGTTTCTAAGGAATCTTTGAAGATCCCAGCATCCCCCGCTTCTCCTTCCTGCCCACCCACTGCCCACAGTGTGGCCCCAAGGGCACCCCTCCACCCCACACTCCCCTCAACAGGTCGGGGTGGGGCACAGCTGGAGGGAAACCAGGAAGGAGGTTACCTCTGCTGCTACTTTTACAAAAGTATCTTCGGTGGCGACAATCTTCTTGTCCCTCTGACTGTGAAGGACCTAGTTTTGTGTCTGTAAATATATTAGCAAGCCAGTCAGACTTGGGTAGATCAATTCATGCCGTTTGGGCAGCAGGATGCCTGCTGTGAGTGCACCGGAGGGACGTTGGGCAAGGAGTGCAGCAGTTACAGGAGGAGACGCTGGGGTCAGCCTGCCCGCTGGGGCGCCCTGTAGAGGCTCTGGTGTCCTGTAGAGGCTGTGGCGCCCTGCAGAGGCTGGGGCTCACTCCTGAGGGCTGAGGAGGCTGGAAGTGGGGGCCCTCCATCCTGCTTCCTTCTCCGACTTGGTCTGGGGGTTGGGGAAGCGGGAGCATCCTTTCAGCTCCTGGCCTCAGAGTGCCTGCCTTTCCGCAAATCTTGGTGGGCTGAGGTTCCCGGGAAGCCTCCTTCCTGGAGGAACCCCACAGAATGTGCTCCCTGGTTGCTGTGGTGAAGGCGGTGGGGGGGCTCTCTATCGCGACTACCCCAGATTCCCACCCAGTGGGGGACAGAGGAAGGAGGTTTGCCTCCCTAGCCAGCTCACCTCCTGGCCCCGGGATGGAGGGGACAGCCTTTGCTCTCAGGACCAGTTAGGAAGTCCAGGTGGGTCCTGCCCTCAGCTCCCCCACTGCCATCCCCCAACCCACCTCCTGGGGGCCAGGCGAGGCCTCTGTGCCCGGGCCGTGGGGCAAGAGCAGAGGTGGCCAGCCTTCGCCGTGTGACCCTGCCCGCCATCCCCTGCTGTGGGCAGTGTCAGGCACACAGCAGTCCCCAAGCCCTGGTCCTGCTGCCTTGAGGAGGAATAGTTTTGCTCTTCTGCAGGAGAGGATGGGCTTCTTGGGCCTGTGAGTTTTCAGCTAGGCTCAGAGCTTTCTCTGCAGACTCCAGCCTCCCGAAGGTCCCCTGGCCTTTCCCTCTGCCGTCAGTCAGGTCATTTCCACATGGGCATTTGCCTTCCCACTTTTGCAATCTTCCCCCACGTCGCCTCCTTTTCTGCTCTCTTTTCCCTTGTAAATTTGTGGCTTCAGAAACTCTACTGCCCTCTCTTTGGAGGGATTTCTGTAGAGAGCAAGGAAGTCCCGACCACGGTCGCTGAATGAACTTGGGATGCTCTTTTGTTGGTTTCTTTTTTTCTCTTTGCTCTAATGGGTATGTATTTCTCTTATTTTGACCTAAATATAAAACAAACCCATCATTAGCTATCGCCATTGTTCCAACAGCAGAGAGCAGACACCCAATTTTATACATTTGGGCATCTCTGATGGGGATGGATCCTAAACCATTTGTAAGACTGTGTTGTGTCATGACTTAATTGGAAACATTTTTTCCTTTCATAGTGGTAGAAAAAATAACAGCATGCTTCCTATTGACTGAGTTTTCTATGTTCCCATATTTTATAGGTGGAAAATAAATTAGGAATGTAAAAAAATACTGAAGAGTTATAAAATAACCTGATAAATTCTTAAAATGACAAAACAATTCTACAAATAAGTAAAGGACTAGAAACAGCCCCTGATGATCCCCATCACCAACACTAAATAATAAACAAAAAAATAAAATTTGAGGACATTCTTTTTTGGCTAACTCTTTTCAGGCATACTTTCATGCTGACCAGCATTCCAAATGATGCTCTTCAAAAGCTCAAGCACTTACAAACTCTCCCTTAATTAAACATTAAGTGGATGGTTAAGAGATTGTAATATTAGTTGCATTGTCTGATTAAAGCAGATTTCTTTAGTATCCTTGAACATCCTTCTAGATAACAGATTCAGTCTGAATAGTCAAGATTCTCTCCTAGTAAATCAAGATGTGTTTCCATGGAAATAGTTTCCATGGATATATATATATATATATATAACACATCTTCTTATGTTGAACAGCTCATAACCAAGAACCCATGTCAAGCAGCTTACCATCTGTTTTCTTCTAGGAGTTTTAGGGTTTCAGGTTTTATTTTCAAGTCTTTAATCCATTTGGAGTTAATTTTTGTGGAAGGTGTAAGATAGGGGGCCAGAGTCATTCTTTTTCATGTAGCTGCCCAGCTTTCCCAGCACCATTTGTTGAAGAGACTGTCTTTTCCCCATTGTATATTTTTAGATCTTTTGTCATAAATTAATTGACCATATATGCATAGGTTTATTTCTGGGCTCTTTATTCTGTTCCTTTAATCTACGTGTCTGTTTTTATGCAATACCATACTGTTTTAATTACTATAGGTTTGTAATATAATTTGGAATCAAGAAGTATGATGCCTTCAGCTTCATTCTTCTTTCTCAATATTGCTTCGGCTATTTGGGGTCTTTTATGGGTCTGTGCAGATTTTAGAATTGTTCTAATTCTGTGAAAAATACCATTGGAATTTTGATAGGGATTGCATTGAATCTGTACATTGCTTTGGAGAGTATGGACTTTTTAATAATATGAATTCTTCCAATCAATAAACATAAAATATCTTTCCACTTATTTGTGTTTTCTTCAATTTCTTTCATTAATGTCTTGTTTTAAACATATAGATCTTTCACCTCCTTGGTTAAGTCTGTGTCTAGGTATTTTATTCTTTTTGATACAATTGTAATGAGCATGTTTTCTTAATTCTCTTTCTGATAGTTTGGTATTAGTGTAAAGAAAGGCAACAGGTTTTTACATATTGACTTTGTATTCTGCAGCTTTACTGAATCATTGATTAGTTCTAATAGCTTTTGATGGAATCTTTAGGGTTTTCAATATATAATAGTATGTCATCCGCAAACAGTGGCAATTTACTTCTTCCTTTCCAATATGGATGACTTTTATTTCTTTTTCTTGCCTAATTGCTGTGGCTAAGACTTCCAGTACTGTGTTGAATAAAAGTGGTGAGAGTAGACATCTTTGTCTTGTTCCTGATCTTAGAGGAAAAGCTTTTGGCTTATCACCATTGAGTATGATGTTAGCTGTGGGCTTGTCATATATGACCTTTATTATGTTGAGGTATGTTCCCTCTATACCTACTTTGTTGAGAGTTTTTATCATAAATGGGTGTTGAATTTTGTCAAAGCATTTTCTGCATCTATTGGGATGATCATATAATTTTTATCTTTCATTTTGTTAAAATGGTGTATCATGTTGATTGATTTAGGGATGTTGAGCCATCCTTGCATCCCTGGAATAAATCCCACTTGATCATGATGTATGATCCTTTTAATGTATGGGTGAATTAGGTTTGCTAACATTTTGTTTTGGAGTTTTGCATCTATGTTCATCAGGGATATTGGCCTGTAATTTCCTTTCCTGGTGGCATCCTTGTCTGGTTTCATATCAGGATGATGCTTGCCTGGTAAAATGAGTTTGGAAGTGTTCCCTCCTATTCTAATTTTTGGAAGAGTTTGATGAGGATTTGTATTAATTCTTCTCTGAACGTTTGGTAGAATTCACCAATGAAGCCAGCTGGTCCTGGACTTTTGTTTGCTGGGAAGTTTTTATTTACTGATTAAATTCCCTTGCTAGTAAGATTTTCTATTTCTTCATGATTCACCTTTTGTAGGTTGTATGTTTCTAAGAATTTATCCATTTCTTCTAGGTTGTCCAATTTGGCATATAATTGGTCATAGTAATCTCTTATGACACTTTGTATTCCTATGGTATCAGCTGTAACTTCTTTTTTATTTCTGATTTTATTTATTTGAGTGCTCTATCTTTCCTCTTGGTGGGACTAGCTAAAGGTTTGTCAATTTAGTTTATCTTTTCAGAGAACCAGCTCTTAGTTTCGTCGACCTTTTCTATTGTCTTTTTAGACTCTATTTCATTGATTTCTACTCTTTGTTATTTCCTTCCTTCTACTAACTTTGGGTGGCTGCATTTTAATACTCAGCTTAGAGTGGGGGAGAGGAGGGTTTTAATGGAACACCAGCCTGGCACGTGCACTAGGCTAAGGGAGGGTGAAGGGTTTCCGAAGATAATTGAAAGGTTTCTTAATTGGAGTATCTTCTTACACTGCTTTCTGTTGGTATAGCTCACATCTGTGTGGTCCACAGGCCATGGAGTGTTCCTGGCAAGTCATATTTCTGTTGCCATTTAAAAATTTTTTCCTTCCCCCTAAAGGCAGGTCTCACAAAAAGAAAAGATGCCTCCATTGTGGTTAATAAGGAGGGAGACTCCAAAGGTAGTTTGGGTCATCTGAGTTAGGAGTTTGGCTGCTGTACATTTGACTAGCTCTGCATCTCTCCACTGTCACACGCCTGCCATCATTAGTCTTGGTAGTGATGTGCTCTTTAAATTATCATTACTTTAGCTCTGTAGCTGTTATATTCTATACATTTCGTATAATAATAAATGTGACTTCATGAATGAAAAGGCAAAAATCGCTTCTGGACGTTCTGGATACAAACAGATTTCAAGGAGCCTGTGCTGGCTCTTGGCAGCTGTGCCATGTTCGACCTGATGGAAGGTTGGTTCCTTAGACTGGGTTTGTCTCTGGCCGCAGAAATACATCCTTTCGGAATGATGCAGTCGTGTCCTGTCAACTTTAGAGGGAACATGATCGCCGTAAAAGTAGTAATTTTGTATTTGGCTTTGCGAAACAGAACTTTCTTTGAAAACGTTAAACCTTACCTTGGAAAACACTGCAGTGGGATTGAAGCATCACCAGTGAATCAAAAACAACTGCAAAGTGCTTTTTTTTTACTTGTTTGGTGGTGGATCTGAAGCAACACGCCAAGCAGCGCCAGGCGGTGATGGCGTCTCTGTGGCTTGAAGGTGTGGACGGTGTGGAGGAAGGATCCAGCACTGCGGGGTCAGAGCTGGGCTAGGGTCATTCTCCTACCACTTACTACTCCTGTAAACCTGGGCTGGCCCTGTAATCGCCTTGGCCTTATTTTTATCATCTGTAATATATGGGCTTTGCTGACTTTCCATCGAGTTAATTAGATGACTTGTATCAAACACCCAGCACATTCCAATCTATTAAAAATTTCCATAAAGTGCCTGAAAAGTGTTGTCATAATACATATCATAAGGCATCGTGAGATGGCAGAAGAAATTTGTCCACATGATTTTATTGAGAACAGAGACAGATTCAAGTTATCTGTTACTTAAATGTCTACAAATAGGGACAAGAGGCTTGGGTCAGGCTAAGGGTCCACCCAGTCTGTACCTTAACAGAACCTATCCCGCTGACTTAGTCCCACGGTCACGGTGAAGGCCAGCTCCCTGAGCACTGTCTAACTGTGTCAGACCACAGTCAGCACTGTCTGTCTGTGACCCCCTCCTTGGCACTCGGGTTTCTGGAGTTGGGGGCTTGGGCTAAAAGTCCAGGACTGACGTGAGGGTCATGGGCTGAAGAGAACAAACTTAAGGGAAGACACAGCTCATCCAGGTGAAGAGGCCAAGAAGAGGCCAGAGACTCCAGAAACCACCGGAAATTGCCAGTTCTCTTGTACAGAGGTAAACTCTGGGGGTAATTCTGAGAGTTGACGGGACACACAAGGACACAGAGGGGACAATTATCCAGAATTTACCCAGGGGAAAGAGAGTGAACCTCAAAGACTCTTCTTGCCAGAGTTAAGCAGAAACTGGGAGAACATATTAATAAGTGATTGACGGTGATTGGCGGGTGGTGCGACATCCGGGGCACACACACTGGCCAGGGCTCGCTCATGCACACTCAGGATGAGTGACTCCCAGGTAAGTTCTGTGAGACACCGAATCAGCAGGGACATTTGGTTAAAGATCTTATGCTTTGCCTATTGAGGTGGGAAAATGAGCTGAGAAAAATTTTCTGGCCAAACACGAATTAGCCAGAAATAATAATGAAATTATATCATGCCTACAGCAAGAAAAAGAATCCTTTTGCAACTTTGGCATAGTAAAATAAATAAAAAAGTAAGCCAGTACGCCTTATACAGCATTTTGCTAACGGCCTAAGAGGGAAAGTCAGTACAGAAATGCGAGGACGGCTGGAGTAGTGGGTCATTAGTTTCTCTTTATCAAAAGGTTCATCAGTGACAAAAATTTAAATTCTGAATCCATCACCCACAATTTAGAATGGGCCCTTATCTTCACATTTCCAAGAGAAGGGAACTTCTTCAACAGGCTTGTCTGTCCTGTAGGGACTGTTTGGAAAACATTGAGCTGATTATTTCCTGTCTTAATTTTGAACTAAGTGAATGTATTCTTTCTAACACTGCACCCATCTGGTATCCATGCCAGTAATAACTTTCCTGGAGACGTAAGAATGACAGACAGACATAACTATTTCCCAGTGTTTTTAATAAACGTATGATTTTTCTCCGTAAAAATGGAAACTGCTTGTCTCCCAACTCTACTTCCAGCTTCTCTCAGAAACTAGCACTTGGCATCCAGGACTCTGTGAGCACCTCCGGCCTGAACCGACGGTCTTTGGATCTTTGGACGATACATTTCATTTATGCTTCTGGACTCCCTGAGGTTTTGTTGTTAATACGTGAGAGACGTGTTGAGCTTCTTGAATAAAAGCCTAGAGAGCCACGGGGGTTTCTTTTGCCCCCTCCCCTGCTTCTCCCTACCTCAAAGGAGGTGCAGTAGAAAAGCCAGAATGGCAAGTTTTGGCATCTGGGGTCTGGTCCTGCCTTTGCTGTTCATGTGCTCTGGCTAAGACATTTGCCCTCCTTGACTTTGTTCTTCATCTTGAAGTTGTGAGGGTGAATGAACGGACATGCTTTCAATCTTCTGACTTCTATAGAAAAGTGCACAATGGCAAATAAGTATTTCAGCTATCGGCTTGTAGTTCTCTCAATAAAGCAGAAAGGAAAAACAAAATTTTTAGCAGCAAATGCTTTGAAAGGTTTCATATGCAAATTTTCCTCTTCTGATGATCTTAGAATTAGCGGTATGCAGTATTTCCTTTGTATTTTTACCTCGATTTTTGATTAACGTTTCCTGCCAGTATTCCTCGGTTACTTCGCCATCTACAGCTGCTCTGCTCACCTGTTTCTCAGACCCAAGAGCAGTCCCAGTTTTATTATAATTTCCTTCTCAAGCCAGGAGGAATGTGTTTAAGTACTTAATAGATTTTCTGGGCTCTGGAATTTGAAGGAGAATTCACAGAGCAGCCCTCTTTCAAGAGGAGATACTTTTCTTCCCCATCTTTCCATGGCTCTATGTGCGTCACTTTCCTCCTGAAAATACCAAGATCTCTACCTCCCTCCCCCGTGTGGGACCCAGTGGTTGGAACAGCCCCGCCTTTGTCTCAACAGCCAGGCCCCAAATCTGCTGATACAGCCCTGTCCACCCCCCAACTCATTGCCAAAGCTTCGGATTAAACATGGGGTTAAAAAATCCGATTTGGATTTTCTGTTTTGTTCTTTTTCTCAGTGCCCCTGACAAGTCAATCGAAGCATTGTTCTTGAAACTCTTCACTCCTTTGGTTTTCTGTGGGAGCTAGTATTAGGGCTCTTTCCTGCAAAGCTGTAAGCCAAGGAGAAACTATTTCAGCAATGTTGTCTGCAATGGATACCGTCCAGAGCGCAGAATTCTCTTGGTTTCCCACCAGTCTCCACCGACGAGTCTGCAACCTCTACACCCCCTGTGCTTGCTTCAGAAACACCTGAAACGCTTTCAAAGCAGCCACGTTCCCGCCAGCCACACTTGCCCCAGGTCACTGCTACGTGAACGTCAGACCCAAGATCTCCAGGTCCCCTAAAAGCCCCCGAGGGGATTCACCTGCAGAAAAATGCTGTAGGTGCGCCACGCTCCTTGAACCTTTTGGGTGGCGTTTCGTGTTGTGCTGACAGCTGCCCTTACTGGAGAGCCAGCTGATCAATCAACAAATTTGAGAGGCGACAATCTGGGCTGGGCGAGGTAGCATTAGAGCCCAGAGTTCCAGGAGACCCAAGGATGGCTGGGGACTGACCTAGGCTTCGAGTTAACTCTGTGGGATGCACGGGCCACTAGAGCCGTTCTTGCGCGGACCAGGTCAGGGCCCTGGGATGGGAGGAGGGCGATGCGCATCTTGTGGTCGTGCCGGGGGGCCCTCCCAGGGTGCGCGCGCGTTGGCGTGGGCACGCGTGTGCGTGTCCGCGTGTGTGCATTTGTGTGCGTGTGTACACGCGTGTGCGTGTGCGTGCGCGCCTCTGCGCGCGTGCAGGGAAGGAGGCAGGCGCACGCAGCACCCGCGGGATACAGCACAGCCCTGGGGGCCCCCTCTCCATCTCCTGCTGCCGCAGACCCGCGCCGGGGCGGCCCCTCGGCAGAGCGGGCGTCCGAGCCCAGCGAGCGGGGCGCGGCGGCGGGCGCGGGG
>NW_020173202.1:1978512-2014095 GCF_003031525.2 Neophocaena asiaeorientalis asiaeorientalis
CAAGTTTCGCCTGACCCTCCCGGAGACCCTCCCTACGTGAACCTGGAGGAAGCAGATGACACAAGTGAACATTGTCTTCCTTCCTGCTTAGAGCAGGCGGAAATTGGGGGCCCCCGGGGGCTCCGCGTCCTGCGCTCCCCGGCCCCGGGGCCCCGCGCCGGGTGTACCGAGCGCCAGGGTCACCGCGCCGACCGCGGCGGCTTTTGCTTTCTTAGCTGCGACTTCTCGGCGGGGCCCGGCCGCCCGGCGCGCAGTGCCAAGCGCGGAGCTCCGCGCAGGGGCCGAGCCAAGCCGCCGGCCGCCGGCTGGTCCCTGGTGTCCCAGCCCCCGGCTCGGGCAGACCTCGTGGGCTTGCAGTGTTTGCAAACCCATAATTAATGCAATCTGCAGAAACGAAAACATTCCACTTAAATGTGTTTTTGAACAAGTGCTTGAGAAAACACGAAGGGAGAGAGAACACCTCTGGTGGGGAGATGCTTTTAAGTGGCCGGGGACTCGTCCTGAAGGCGTTTATTGTATCGAAAATACCGACGGGTGAGATGGGCTGCAGCCGGGTTCTGCTTTTCAGCCAAGCTCAAGCAGCCCCCGAGCCTCTTTTTCATTTTTTTTTTCTTTCCTTTCGAGCAGTACCAGGAGGGAGTTAGTGAGTTCACGGTTCATACCTAAAATTCTTCTGGGGTCCCTGCCTTGTGTCTCACAAATGACTTGTAGATTAGAAACTGCTAACTGGAGCTTGAAGGAGGTTTTCACACGCTCAGCTTTCCCTGTAGAGCCTTTATCTCCGCAGAGGGGCGGTGGAGCAAGCCTTGCTCTATGTATCCGTGTGTCTATCCATCTATACACACACAGGCGCTTAGACGCCCTCCCCCGCCATAGCGCATGCAAGGCCGCAGAGAAACAGACCAAGTCTCAAAATGAGACCCCACGTTTCTTCCAGAGATGAAGCAGCAGGTAGTCTACGGTGGCCACAGATTTCCTGACCAGAGTACACGTCGTCTGGGTGCTCCCCTGAGGGAACCTCCTGGGTTGGAAAAGCAGAACAGGGCGTTAGTTATTGGAATAACTGAAATCTCTACAGGTTTTCTTCTCTTTTCTCCCCTCCACTCTTCTTAGTTAAGCATTTACTTTAAGCCCCTCGTCCTTTGCCTTCCCAAGGCTGCCCAGTCTCAGGAGTTCCCGGGTGGCAGTGATGCCAGCTACAGGTGGGATTCTTGTGCAGAAATGGTACATATGTGGCCCCCTTTGACTGTACTTCCTGAGGAAACCTTTTGCCTTAAAACTGCTTTTGCAGATAAAGCGCTGTGCTGCTTTTGCGCCCAGGAGAAAAGCTTAAAGCCACAACATATTTTGGCAAACAACCCCCACCCCCACCCCCGCTCCATATCTAAGACATCAAGAAGTTTTGCTGATGGGCCGTGAGGGAATGTCGGAGGTGCTGGATTTTCTGTGGTGCTCATCTCTTTTCAGATCGTTTCCCAGTATTTGGGGATCTCTTGCTTCCAGAGCAGTGGCTTTCTCTCTGCAAGATTTACATCTGATCTTTAATAAATCAGAGAGACAGTGCCCGTCCCTGGGAGACTGGGAGTGACCACTAGAAGTCGTCTGGATGTGTGACCCGAGGCGAGTTACTTAGCTTTCTTAATCTTCAGTGTTCCTATCTGGAAAGTGCGGATGAAGCAATGCCCTGTGTTTAGCGCGTTGCCGGGATTAAAGGTAAGGCTTTTGTGCACGTACCCGGCATGTGTCTGCTCTGTAATACACCTTATTCCTGACGGCAGCCATGCCGTTGGGCCCGATGCCATAGTTTTCACAGGTGTCTGTGTCATTCAGGTGTGGGGACACTGGCCTCACGGTGGTTCTGTCTGTCAGGGATGTGTGTGTAGAGCACAGGGCTTTGCTCTGGGTGAGTATGAGCTTTACTGAGGTGGATGGTGTCCGCGTGGACGGGCAAGTGAGAAAACTCGCCCGTCTGCCCCTTTCTGTACCAACCTTTCTTCTCACGTAGAGGCAGGAAGAGGCACTGCCTCTGGGGGTTAGAGGCTTGTTGCTGGCTTCCCTGGACGACGCCTTTGTTTTCCTCTCCCTATAGTGAAAGGTCTTAGTTTGGGGGACAGTGTTGCCAGATGTGTCAGTGGGTTTGATCACCTCTGCTACTTGCTGTTTATGACTAAGAGAATGTGCTTTGCTTGATAATTGTCTTTTTTTCCCCACCAAAGTTATTCTTCAGAGATGGCACCTTTGTGTGTTTTCCGAGGACTTTCTGAGGGTTTGCATAATCGCCTGGTCATCCGTGAGCCCCGTGTTGTTTCCAATCAGCAGACGGTGCTGTGAAGTATATCGACCCTTCCCGAATCTTGGTCCCCCTCTATTTCTTCCTTCTTCTTCTAAGGCCAGATCATGTCCATTTTTTCATGAGAATGGTTGACTTTTAAAAAAATTTCTGCTCGTGGCCGAGACTAGGGAATACCTGCCAGTGTAAGTGGTCTGGTTACACATCATTCTATTCCTCAAAGATGATCGCATCATAGGGGCGGTTATACGGACTTTGACAGACAGCCAGTAAACGCGGCCCTGGGTGTTTCCTTCCGGGGGGCAAGTGGGTTGATTTTAGAGCTGCCTGAGGGGAACTCTGCCCACACTGAGAACGCAGAGGCCAACGGCCCCCCTTCTCATGTGGCTTCTGGCCACCCGTGACGATGCTCCCCCGGTTCCTGTCCACCACTGAGCTTTCTTTGCTCCCAGGGCACTTTGTGTGTGTTTTCTCGTTGATCTCCCAGCAGCCTAACCAGCAAGGCTCCGCCGTATCCATGTTCCAGAGGCCCTGTTGGAGCCCCGGACACTGCCCTGATCCAGATGCTTAGAAATTCAACCCGAGGTTGTTTTTCTTCCCTAGGCAGGGTGGAGGGCTTCCCTGCACTGTTGGCGGCTGGGTCTCCTGGGAGAATGGTCCAGCTCGACCCTGCCGCTTCCCTCCCAGCACACGGCGAGGACAAAGGACTTGTCGGTCGGGGAGACGTGCACCGACAGAGTTGAAGTGGCTGTTTTCCACCCCTGTGTGTATCTGTTTGCTTTGAAAGAGAAGGAAGGAGTTGGGAAGGCAGGATTTGCTCGCATATACATGTGACAGTGTGTCATTATTGGCACAAGAGGGTCTAATGTTGATGCTGCTGGGATGTTGGCGTGCCCATCCAGCTCCAGGGCGGCTGTGGACCGTCCTGCTAGATGCTGTTCTCGCTCACTGCCCAGGCTCCCGGGGAATGATTATGGTTTCTTTCTTCTCCCACTGCAAATGCGCTGAGTACATTTGCTGCTCTGGGAAGGCTGCGTTTCATTCATCAGCAGAAGACGGACCACGGAGGTGGTTAAGGAAAAGGAAACTAAACATCATCAAAATTTTCCAACCTAGAAGCCCATTTACATGGCGACTACAAACCCAAACATCTGGAGGAGTAACTTGAATTTTGATTTGAAATCAAGACCATAAATAAAAGTATAAGCAACTTCAGGCTATAACACGATTGTGCAGTAAATGGGCGTTGATCTAACCAACACAGGGCGCAACGGTTCAGAACAGAGCAGACTTCTGAGTAATTCTATATCAAAATAAGCCTTCCTGAGAGTCTAGGAATTTAGAATGAGGCTGTTATTAAGATTGGCGGTGGAACACTGGCGTAGAGGGCAAGGGTAACAGTTCATATTTTTGAATTAAAAGGTACACTGTTCCACACATACGAGTCATAGACTCAGAGTGATGAACTTCCAGGTAGATTTTGGAATTGGAGAAGAAAAATTAAGAGATAATTTTCTGAGTTCATTTATAGGAAACTAGAACGGTCACCTTTATGTTTCCCCAGTTGATGGTGTTGGTCGTGGCACAAGATCCCCCTATTAATATTTGTACCTCTCTAGCGCTTAAGTAACACTTAATATATTGAATATTTAACTGAAGCCCCAGAGAGGAAAGGTTTCAGAAAATGAAATCTTAGTTTCATACGGGCTAAGAAGAAGTTATTCTAAAAGTGATAATCTTAGGCGTTCTTATGTGCTTCTGTAGTCGCAGGCTGAAGACCAAAGAGCAAGGATTTGTAATAAGACACAAATAAATAGAGGCCAGTGAAATGGTCCCTCGCATTTATATTGTCGTGATTGAGAAACAAGACATTATAACCGGAAACTTGTACTAGCTGTCCAGAGTTCATCAGAATTTTCAGCGTGGAGGCCCTCTCGGAATGTCTAGTAACGCTGTAATCATATCCAGGTTTGTGTCACGTATGGCGTGATGTGGGATATTAACCAATTAAACTGGCAGTTAAGGGAAGGTGCAACGTCAGTACCGTAAGGGAACTGTCTCTTCCTTCAACACATATCTTCCCTCTTTTTACTTTCTTCTTTTTCCTGGTCACCTTTTTTCTTTATCTTTTAGGCCTCTGCCCAAATTGCAATGAACTCCCTTTGCTTCTCCTATGGCCATTAACGTTACTGTTTCTTTTTTAGCACTAGCTGAGATCCGTAAGAGGTTTTCTAGTTTCTTCCCCTCATACTCTTTCCCCTAAAAGCATCTGTGGGCCCCCTCTACCGCGCTCTGGCCTGGTGGCTGTGGGTAGGCCACTGCAGTCACTTTATCCCCAGCATCGTGTTACCGGCGCTGTCCATCAGCGAGCCCACGCCGATGGCAGATTTTTAAAATGTTTTTGTCGGAGGGTAAGCCAACTCTTAGCATTTGAGGTTGCGGGCAAAGCGTCTTCCAATAATAGTGAAGTCCCAGAAAGCATGACGAGTTTAGATGCACACGGTCGTCTGTGTGTGTTTGATCCCTGGTCCAGAACACTTCAGGGTGCACGGCAGAATCTATTAGGCCCGTTTCATTTGGGATGTTCTCACATCTGTTGGGTTTTAGTCACTGCTGAAAGAACAAGTTCATCACCTTGTTAGCCCCCAAACGCTCTAGCCTATAGGTGGATCTTGCCCAAGGTGGGTTGTTTTGTGTATTTATCTTTGACTCTGTTCCGTATAATCAAGGCTCCAGGAGCAAATGGGTCCAGCCTACCTACGAGATGACAGCATGGCAGACACGAGATTCCCTTCCTGGGATTAAGAGAATCTGTCTCATTTCCCGTGGCTTTGCCTGCCCTGGTCAGGTCTATCCCATACCAGTCCCCAGCGGACTGAAAAAGACAGACCCTTCCCTAGCCCAGGCCACGGTGGCTCGTGAGGTGGGGCCTCGGGGCCTCGGAAGAAGGTGGCACTGGCTCTTGTCTGATCCAGACGTGAGCGCTGACTGCTGGGCAGTGGACCCCTTACTCCTGCCAGGGAGCCACATTTCTCCGTTTCAATGAAAAGTGCATAAGAAATGTTTTTGTATTACTCTGAGGAATGATGAAAAAGTACATTGCCCAGTGGGAAGACTGTTGATTTTAATTTCTTAGGGCACCTTGTCCGTTGAGGACGGTGAGATGTGTGGTTGCCATGGTTACATCTGGCGTGACTGACCGACAACTCTGAGCGTGTTAGGTGTTGTCACTCTGACGCGTAACTCACGACTGAGCCCTAGTGTTGAGGTTTTGACGTGTAATTGCTCTTTTCTCCCTTTCTTTGCTCATATCTAAGCGCTTCTGGGGCCCAACTTCATCTTCAGAAGAACCTAGCGTAGACTTGCCTTTTCCTCCCTGGGTCTGGTTAACTGTTTCTGGTTACTCACATAACTAACGCACGCACAGGTTCATCTCTCTTCACATGAACTCCATCCACATAATTGCACTTTCCTTGTGCTACGATAATTTTTCTTATAACGTTGAGAAAAAGAGACAAATGCAAAGACACATCACAGAGCCGCTCTGGGTCACTTCCTCAGTTTCGGACGTCACTGTGGGGTCGTTCCCTACATTACACATCAGATTCACATAAAGAGATGTCATAAGATACAGTCACGCCATTGATAAGAAACACTCTTAAGTACGGAGCAGAGAGTACAAAATAAAAATAAAATAATTCCGTTTATGCTTATCATTTTAAAAAACAATTCAAGAGATCTGAATGAAGGTATCTAGCAGAATTTAGCGCATTGTCTGTTTTCAGCTGTCTATCAATTCATTCCGCGGAGGACTTGGGTCTGTGTCATCAAGACTTTAAAAAAAAAAGTACATTTAAAATTAATTTAAAAACTTGACCTTTGAAAGACAGAAATGACTGTCCTGTGGTTTTGTGGTGGCTGCAGGCTTAAGACGGCCGAGTGAGTGGCATTTGGGAATTTCATGGCCAGTCTTGGGGTCAGGGTTCTGGGCAGCATGCCGCCCGGAGCCCTTCCTGTGACGCGACGTCAGCTTTATACAGCAGGAGATACATGTGAAGGTTTCCCTCACTCCTCAGAGATCAGCCACTTAAGTGTTTGCTGCCCCTGTCTTAAGGGACCGTCACCTTCTTCACAGGGAGGTGGCCGAGTCGGGGCAGACAGACGGAGCTCAGTTCCTGTCATGTCCACCGCTGGTCAGGGCTCTGCTCCCAGGGCCAGGCCCGTCTGTGCCAGAGGGGCAGGAGCTGTCGGCCAGGCCACTGTGGCTGTTGCGTTGCACGTGCTTGTGTCGGAGGAGGAGGAGAGGAAGGTCCGTTTCTCCCGTGGCACCAAACTGACCGTGACATCAGGGCCCTCGCCAAGGAGAGTCTAGGCCAGGAAGAACTTTGTCCTTGGGAAACAGATACGTGGAAAGTTTTAAACATTAAAGGGAGAGATAAGGAGAAATTCTGGTGCCCTGCACCGATGCCGTTGACTATGGAATAAAATCTGTCATCAGGAGGGCTCTCCTTGGACCTGGGTACACTGGAGGACCTTGCTTTTAACACAGGCTGCGAATCACATAATCTTTAAAACTGTCATCTACTGATCAATCAACAGTTTACATCATCTGCTTTCCCTGGGCCACGTATTTAGGTATTTAAGGAAGATCACTAGGTCTTTGAAGCCCAGATGCCCTCCGTGCCTCTTCTGTATCTTCCTGTCCCGACCCTTTCCTCCCAGGCCCGGTTCCGTCTTCCCGTGTTGGAGGGACTCGGAAAGTGAGGTGCGTTACGGACATCCGTGCCCACCTGCTCCCACTTCCCACCCTCCCTTCTAAGGCATCCCCGCAGGTTCCCCCTCTGCTTTCTGAGCCAAGCTCCCGCTCTGAGCTCTGGTTGGTCCACACCCTTTGACGAGCCCTCAGGACCAGACACGAGATCTCAACAGGGGAGCATAACCTTGCTTGATGACACTAGGGTGTGGTTGGCCCACTTGCCCAAGTCACTTTCTGAATCTGAGGTTCCGTTAAGCCAGTTTCCCCCACCCCCCACCCCCGCAGCACTGTTTCTTTGAATGTTTTGAACCCGTAAGTGGTGTATACGTTATTCCTGTTAAAACTAGATTTGCGTCCTGACCCCATTACCAGGTTGGAACTAGCCCCTCAGGCTCTCGTAAATCTGCTAAGCACTCCTCCACCTTCCTGTAAATGGGTTGGCCTGGGGACATTGAGGGATGGGCTGGGACTCACTCCCAGGAGATGAGACCCAGGGCCTTTTGTCTCTGCTGCAACGATTCCCTGCACCAGGAAATATCCCCAGGGGATTTGGGTACGTGCTCCCGCCCCCGGAAAGAATCGGTGACTTAAAAATCATCAAACACTAACTTGGACTCCCAAGTACGCGTCCTGTGACTCTTACCCAGGCCCGGTGTGGACACTTGGTGAAGGCAGGTGTTGGACCCGCTGCGAGTACTCAGGCAGCGCTGGTCTCCACCCGTGCCGCACCGCGCAGGGCTGCCGTCTCCTGGGCACACCGACTTGCTCTCCCAGCACCGGCGTGAGAACATCCCGCACGCGGACCGAAACTTCAGTGTAACGCAGTAAACGGTCTTTACAGCCTGCACTTTTCTCTTGCAAAGTAGAGAGAGCCGGTTTCCGGTGCTGGTAACAGCCCTGCCAATACGCCCTGTTCCTTTCGTGGGTGCGTGCGTTTTAAATTTTTGCAGACACCTCAGGGCAAGGAAAGTGAGTAACAGCTCTGACCTGAACGTACACGTCGACTAAGCTTGTAGCTTTGCAGGATCCACACATGATGGGCTCGTGCTCATCAGGTCTTCATTCTTCAGAGGTTTATCTTTTGGAGGGAGTTGCCAAAGCGAGATCTTTCTTTTCACTCGGAGATATAATCCAGGTGGAGTCACGAATCCCCTTTCTCTGCGCCCGTGGCATCTCTCCGCCGTTTTACACCCGGCTTGAGACGCAGGTGCGGCTCCAGGGGAAGCGCCTCTTCGTACTGTTCCGTCGCCGGCCACACGGGGGCGCCCGAGAGCGGCCTGCTCGGCCGGGGCGGGCGGGCAGGGGTCCGCGGGTGGGCTCGGGCTCCACCCCCCGCAAAGCTTCTGCCACTTGGCGACTTGGGTCGTCACCTAGTCTGGGTTCAGGCGCCACGTTCAACTTTCCAGTTTTAGAGGTTTGACTCATGGTGCAGGAACACTAAATTAGGGAATTAACAACCAAGGGACGTTTTTATTTGAGGTTTCCAGCAACTTTCTTTGGAAGTCTGGGGTACGCAGGTTAAATTCAGGGCGAATGCTCAAATACCAGGTAAGAGTGCTGTGTACCCGAGGCGGGCTTTTGGCTTTAATAAATGAAGCCAGGAGAGATGCCCCGGTGGGCTGTCTGCTGGGCCCGGCTGCCGGCAGATGCAGTTTCCTTTCTGCTGCAAGATCTGGTCACTTAGTGAATGGATTTTATTGAAAGCAGTGGCTTCCCTTACTTGCAGGCTAAATTAATGTTGTATTTCAGCGTTCTTCGGGGGTGCATGTTCTTAGACATGTCCATTTTATGATGGACTTTAACCCGAAAGAACATTAACTGCAGAAAATCAACAGTCTGTGCTCAGGCTTTCAAAGCCTCTCTTCCAGCCGAGCCTTTCCCCAATAAAATCTGCAAACTCGCTTTGTTGGGGGAAGGCTCAGGGGAGGTACGCCCCGGCCCCGCTTCCCTCAGACACTTTCTTACCGACCTCTGGCCAGAAACCATTTACATTTCTTTGCATCCAAAGATCTGAAGGTGGTTTAGGAAGTCCTAATTGGCCCCATTCAAATTCTCACCAACGTTCCCTCCCCTTGCCTCCTTTCGGCCGCCGCCGTTTTCTTCCCTTGTTCTTTTTTTACCTGAAGAGGATGGCCAGCCTCACTGCCTGCAGCCATGGCTGCAGGTCGTACCGCAGACGTTGGGCGGAGGGGCCATGCCCGTGTTCTGAGGTCCCTTGGCAGCTGTGACCTCTTCAGAACCTGGCTTATTTCCAGGCTCAGCCCAGCCTCGCCGTGGTCCCCGTGTCTACGAGGGGGACTCGGGGAGCCGGCAGGTGATGCTGGGTCCCAGAGGCTTCCTGAGACTCCGGGGGGCCTGGGCGCCCGGCATCGCCCCACGCCCCGGACGCTCTGTCCTGTCCCTGCGTGTGGAATCCTCGGTGTGGGCGCACATGCAGTGTCGCCCGAGTGCTGAGGTCAGGAAGCGGGCTGTGGGCTTAGGCCTGGGGCCCCCTCAGGCCTTTCTTCCTGGGGGCTGTTGCCACGTCAGCCCTGGTGCTCTTCTTATCCAACCCCCTAATTTAACACAAGAGGGTACAAGAATTGCATTGGCCAAGACATGGTAGAGAGTTAGTTAACCTCCGTGTCCCTCCTTCTCTGTGTGTCTCTGTCTCTCTCTGTCTCTCTCCAGCCCTCGGCCTTTCTGCAGTCTCGCGCCGTGTGCACGTGGTCACTCCCAGCCGGCCTCGCCCTTCGTCTGCGCTGTGACCCTGCCCGGCCGCCTCCTGCCCACACCAGGGAGCTCGGGTCTCCGGTCAGGGCAGGGAGGACAGACAGGCCCGAGGACTGGGGCTCAGTGAAGTGGAGGACCTGAGAAAATATGTAAATTAACCCAGAACCTGACTCAAAACCAAATACTAACTTTTTTTTAAAAAAATTACAAATGGTGTTTTTTCCCACGTTTTCTCCTTTAATACTACTTTCTGGGTTTTCCAGTCTCACTGAGCGCTCAGAACAGCCCTCTGTACCTTCGCAGCAGTGAGATCCAAGCTCTTAGGACTCAGCATCCCTCCCTGTCTCGGAATTCCCAAGGTAGAGCGGGGGACGGGGGTGGAGGTCTGCCAGTGGGGCACCCAGCTGTGCCTGAGGACGGGTGCAGGTAACTGACTCATCCTTCAGCCCAGTGTTCCATCAGTTTGCTTTGGGGATTCCCTTGACGCACATCCTGGGGAGTGGAGGGGCTTTGATGGAGAAAAGGTAAGCAAGAGCACCGTGAAACGTGTAAGTAAAATCACCGAACGGCACTCGGGCTGTGTCTGGACGTGCGCAGAGGAGTGATGGACCTGACCTCTCAGCTGGGTGCCCGTCGCTGGCTAACAGGTCACTGTCCAGCGTCACGCGGCCTTTTGTCCAGCAGACACAGCAATGGACAAGGGTTGGGGCCAGCGTCCAGATGTCACTGTCAGAAATGTGGCCCAGAAGGTGGCTCTCAGCTGAGCCCTGAGGGCCTGGGAGGCAGCCAGGGGGGTGGGAGGGGGCTGGGAGCACCCTGTGCAGGGGACCACCCACCAGACGGGTGGGGGCCTCATTTGGGGCCCTGGAAGGATGCAGGGGGTGAGCGGAGCATGAAGGGCCCTGAGGAGGGCTGGGCAGCCAAGAGGAGCCTTCCCGGGTGTCAGAGCAGAGGTGCAGGCAGGCTCCTGGAGCAGCCCTGATGCTGGGCGGGGGCCAGGCTGGTGGTGCAGGTGTGATGCTGGGCGAGGAAGCCCTCGGCCTTTCCAGCTGTTCCGCTGACTCGTCTTCACTGCAAGGCCATGTTCTCTCCTCCACCCACACCCTGGACGGGAACGGGGCACCTGGCTTGGGGCTGGAATATGAGTTTTCCTTAAAATGTGAAAGAAGTACACGGCGAGCTTTGTGACAGGCGGCAGTCTCCCCCGGAGAAGGAGTGGCAGTGCCAGGAGCCTGTCAGCCCTGGAAGGTCCGACGGGCGTCCCACCCAGCAGAGGGACCCAGGGCAGTGGCCGTGCTTCCTCCCGGTGACGTCCTCCCTTGTGCTGACCTCCGTCGGGTTGGCCTCGTTTGAACTGGCAGCAAAGCCGTGCAGCCTGGTGCCAGATCAAGGTGAGATGGGAGAGAGAAGCCCCATCACCTTTTCAGGACAGTGCCTTGGAGTCTCCGGCGACAGGTGCAGTTGGTCAGAGGAAGGGTGAGGTTTCTCCTCCTGGCAGAAGAGCAGAGATTAGGTCCCCTGAGGGTGGTGGGAACGGCTGGGCCCTGGGGAGGAGCTGGCGAGAAGCAGAGGGGGCTTTAACAGCCCACGTGGTGACCAGGCAGGGAGCTCATCACGAGGTCAGGTTAACGAGCGCTGTCTTCACAGTTGTGCCTGCGAGGTGTGCGCTCAGGGAAATAAAAGTGAAACTGAGGCACCAGGACTGGTAAGAAGACCCGGCCAGGGGCACGATTACGCACGTGAACGTAACGTGGCTACTTTTCCACGTCATGCTGGAATTGCTTCATCTGGGCAAACGGTACGAAATGCGGAAGAGTGGTGCCCCTCCTGGACAGCCTCGGTCTCCTGAGATTTCCCGTCACTCAGCCCCACTTGCGAGCTGTGGTAACCTGGGCTCTCCCGTGGGGTGTCGAGTGGGGTAGATGCTTAAACACTTTGAAGCAAAGCATGCGAGGCTTCGGGTTAGCTGCATCCCAGGAACAAAAACCTCAGAGCAAACGCAGCCACCGCGTGGCCGCCGCCTCCACGGCCTGTCTTTCAGGGAAGCCGTGTCCTGGGTGAGCCTGGAGGCCTGGGGACCATGATAGGCGGTGACAGTGGCCCTCCTGTGGGACTCGCTAAATGACAGTGATTTACTCCCTGTGTTTGCCTCTGAATTATGAAGCGACCCGGAGACACCGTTTGTAGAGATGCAGGATGCTGGATTCCAGTCTCACGGATGTGGTTGAAATCATCCACTCACAGCATTGCGGTGGCCGAGGACACGTCTCCCAGCCGCCTCGGAGAGCCCTGCGGGATGGGGGGTGGGATGGCAGTCTGGCCTCTGCTTCCGGAGCCCGAATCCCCTCAGGGTCTTGCCGGGACTCCGTCTGGACAGTAGGCCCGGCGGAGGGAAGGCGCTGGCTTTTCCAGAAGCTTTGGTTTTCCAGAAGCTCTCTCCTTCTCTTCCCTTTAGTCTAAGAGGAGCATCCCTGATCTGTTTCGTCTCTCATTGTAGCTGTTCCTGGCTCCCTTGCCTCGGGTTTGCTGTCCTTCTCTGATAGACACTGTAGGTTCTGTCATGAGACACACTCGGATGTGGGATTTAGGACAACTCGGGCCTCTAGGACTTGTTTGGAAAAGACTGGAGGGACCTTGTGATGATGAGATCCTGCAGGTGTGTCCCAAAGACAAGGACGTCGCGGCTCTGGTGCAGGAGGACGCCTCGCTGCGGCCCTGGCTCTGGTCCTCAGAGGTGACTAGTGGTCGCGGCAGGAGGACTTAGCCGGCCTCCCCAGGGGGCGGTGGTCTCACGGTGCCCACCCATCCGGGGGGTCTGGGGCTCTGGGACCACCACTCTGGTTGTGTTCCTGGATTTGCGGATTCTGGAGGGTTGGGTGAGCCACAGGCTCAGCCTCCAGTGCTGCAGGGGGCGGACTGTCCTTTTCTGTCACCACATGGGTGCAGGCTGCCCTGGTCACCTTGTTCCCCCTGGGGCTCTGGCAGAGAGTCCGGCTCCGGGGAGGGAAGCAAGGCCCCGGGCTGGACCAGCACCCCCAGGAGCCCTCCCCACGCCTGGCTCTTCTCGGCGTGGAGGTGCCACATGCCGTCCCTTCTGCTGCAGCCTCGCCTGACGCCTACAGCGAACCTGTGTTTTGTGGGCCTTTGCTCTCTTCTGCCCCTCGCTCTCCACAAACACCAGCTCTTTCCCCAGGAGGCCTTCCTGACCCTGTGGTCGGTCAGGCCAACTCCACATGCAGGAGCAGAAAGCTAGGGGTCTTCAGTTGTATATTGTGTATACAATGTTGTATATTGTATGCATTCCCCGATACACAACTGTGTATAAAGTGTTGTATACATAATATACAACTGTGTATGCATTCCCCGATATACAACTGTGTATACAGTGTTGTATACACAATATACAACACAATACACAGCTGTGTATACAATAGTTGTAGATTGGGTGCATTCCCCGATATACAACTGTGTAGACAACGTTGTATACGCAATATACAACTGTGTATGCATTCCCTGATACACAGCTGTGTAGACATCGTTGTATACTCAATACACAGCTGTGTATACACTAGTTGTAGATTGTGGGCATTCCCCGATATACAACTGTGTAGACAACGTTGTATACGCAATATACAACTGTGTATGCATTCCCTGATACACAGCTGTGTAGACATCGTTGTATACTCAATACACAGCTGTGTATACACTAGTTGTAGATTGTGGGCATTCCCCGATATACAACTGTGTAGACAACGTTGTATACGCAATATACAACTGTGTATGCATTCCCTGATACACAGCTGTGTAGACATCGTTGTATACTCAATACACAGCTGTGTATACACTAGTTGTAGATTGTGGGCATTCCCCGATATACAACTGTGTAGACAACGTTGTATACGCAATATACAACTGTGTATGCATTCCCTGATACACAGCTGTGTAGACATCGTTGTATACTCAATACACAGCTGTGTATACACTAGTTGTAGATTGTGGGCATTCCCCGATATACAACTGTGTAGACAACGTTGTATACGCAATATACAACTGTGTATGCATTCCCTGATACACAGCTGTGTAGACATCGTTGTATACTCAATACACAGCTGTGTATACACTAGTTGTAGATTGTGGGCATTCCCCGATATACAACTGTGTAGACAACGTTGTATACGCAATATACAACTGTGTATGCATTCCCTGATACACAGCTGTGTAGACATCGTTGTATACTCAATACACAGCTGTGTATACAATAGTTGTAGACTGTGTGCATTCCCCGATATACGATATACAACTGTTGTGTAGTTGTGTATTATTATTACCCTTCTCCTCTGGTAACTAAGAGCTCATTTGTTGGGTGCAGCTTGGGGATCAATACAATGCAGCAGTTTAACATAGGGAGCTTGTGAAGGACTCCCGCCGCTGTGGTTGGTAGCGTGGAGGTCAGGGTGGAGGTGACGTGTCCTGCGTCCAAGGCCTCGTTCGCAGTGACACCCTCCCGCCCCGTGCTGACTCCCGCCCCTCCGCTCCCCATGCCGTGGGCGCTCAGTTCTTCCCATTTTGCAGATGAGGAACTTGGGACACGGGTGATTAAGCTAACCTGCCTGGGCCGGGTTAGCTCCTGGCACGAGGGCTCACGTAAGAAGGTGCTCTCAGCTCAGGTTCTGTGTGAGTGAGGCACTCAGGCCAGAGGCTTGAGCCTGGCCGGCCACAGCAGAGTGTCTGTGGCTGATTCCACTGGGTCCTCGGACGAGGACTCTGGGTCGTGGGTGGGAAGCTTGCTGTGGCGTCTGCAGGGAACATTCCCCAAAGGGATCCTTGGAAGATAAGTTCTTGGAATTAGTCACATGTCGGACGACCCCAGGGAGGGCCGTGGGCGCCGTGGACCTGTGGCTGGGCCCTGGGTCGGGGTGTTTGCTGCCTGGGTGTTTGCCTAGGGGGTGTCCTGGCGGGAGCAGCCCCGAGTCTCCCGGGCTGTTCCTCCCTGTCCTTTCGTTTCCTGGTGTCTGAGTCACACGTAGCTTTCAAATAGCAGGTGTTTGGCTTTTATTGTCCTGATTGATCCATGCTTCTCTCACTGAGATTTTAAACTCTTTATAGAGACCCTTTGAAGATACCTTTTAATTAATTGTAAATAAGATAAAATTCACTCTGGTTTACTGATAGCACAGAAGATTTTCTCAGGTGCACTTAACTTGCCTCATACGTACAAGGCTACACCCATGCGATGCGTGCTTGAGACGAGCACAGTGAAACACCCTAGGGCTCCTCAAATGGAATAACCCCTAAACTCCAGTCCCCCAAGCAGTTTCTTAGGAAGAAATGACGGGATCTCCTTCTCAGGAGAATGGGGAATTAGAGGGAGCTTCTGGGGATCTGTTCGTCAGCCCCTTCATTTTATAAGAAGAGCCCTGAGGCCCCTGGCGGGGGCGGGGGGCAGCCAGGTGTGCAGCCCAGGTGTCTGGACTCCGCGTCCCCCGATTTCTGACACCAGCCTCTGCTGGCTGAATGTTTAAAGTGAAATTTAATGGCAGATTTTAACAAAAATGATTTCAGCATCTAAATCTTCCTCGTGTCTTACATTCATTATTATAAAGAACTGATTTTGGTGGAAACGTGGTAATAGACGGCGACACCACTGCTTAAAATTAACAGGTGCAAAATTTTGTGAATGTCATTGTGGCTTTTCTCTGGCTGAAATGTTGGGTACGTGACAAAGTAGTGACCTGTGCCCTGGAGGACGTAAGGAGGGGCTGGAGGAGCCCCTCGGACCCTGGTTCCGACTCTACGAGCCCTGCACGTGTCCCCAAGATGCCTTACGCGGTGTGTGGTTGAAAGGATAAGGAAAACCTAATTGCATCCCCGATGGTGTTGGGCCCACTGTGAATTTCAAAGAATTTCTTGTAAGATCTTAGGCGCTTTTTAGAGAAGACCTAAGAGCAAGGTATGCAGGATAACTTGCGGGTGTGTCTCGCCTTCACTGGAGGCAAAGTAAGGGTTAATCTGGTGGCTTTTCATTTGGCTCTTGTGCTGCACGTCTAATGCTTCCTTTCGATATTTAGTAAGAACCTGATGTTGGGTTTCAGTGCAATTGAAAGCATTTTGGATGTTAACTAAAATCTTTGCTGTAGTAGCACCTTTAATGCAGTAGAACCTGCACCTTTAATTCCACAGAATCCATCTTTACGTGGAGACCTACAGCTCTCATCGTTCAATTGGGTAAATTAGCAAATAATAGACACGTCCAATGGGAAGCTTGGCAAGAGGTGTTGGAAACACGCCCCCTCCCATGACATTGACGCTCCGCATGTGTATAGGGGGCTCAGGCCGTCCTACTGTTTTCTGGGTGCTGGTCCTTGAAGCTGTGATGTTCCAGGTCCAGGACGTGATAGGCAGTGAGATGACACATTGGTTTCTCAGAAAGGTGGTCCCATTGGCCACCACCCACCCCTGCTTTCTCTCGCCTCGGCACGGCTTCCCTTACAGACGATCCTACGGCAGGTTTTGTCTAGTTGACCAAGAGGCCTGAGCTGTGCCCTGCCCACACCCACTCATCCTCTGATTTACCCCCTTCACTGTAGGCACTTCTCTGTTGCCTGAGTGACACGGGTCCCGAGAGCCCATCAGGGTAGCCTGCTTCTTGGGTAACCTAGGGATCCAGTGCCCTGAAGTGTAATGAAGTTCGTGCTGATCGACCTACGATAGGTTGTCCTCAGGGAAGCTTGGCTTTGCCGTGAGTCAGGAACGCACTGGTGTCTGCGGATTGAACGGTCCTTCCTCTGCGAGGTGCGGCTCCCTCTGTCCCAGACCTTGCCCAGGTGGCCTTGGTTTGAAGGTTTGGGGCTCCTCAAGCTAGGGCTGGGCCCTGTCCTCCCTCCCAGCGGGTCCCTCCTGGCCCAGGCCTCGCCTGCCCCGTCCAGTCATGGTGCTGGACACACATGAGGCTCCCACTGGGGCTCTGATGACCGACTCCGGTGCCCACCAGGGACGGTAGGGGAGAGGAGTGCACGGTGGGCTCAGAGGACATGGGGGGTAAAGGCTCGCTGAAGAGGCACCAGTGTGGGACAGACCTGAGCTCAGGTGCTCCCCGGCTGTCTTGTGCACTCAGGCTGTGATGTCCTGACGCTGCGAGGCACCGAGAGCAGGAAGTACCCTTGGAGAAGGGCCAGGTGGGTGATGGGGAAGTAGGAGAAACTGATCTTCCTGCAGTAGCCAGGTTCAGATGACCTTGTTGTAGGTTACCTGTAATAGTACAAAGCCGCTGGTACAAAGGTCCCCATGTTCATCTGAGGGTGCTCCTTGAGTCCCATTCCTGCGGAAAGCAGACGTGGGACCCCAGGGACATGTGCTTCTGAGTCCTTGTGTCCTCAGGGGGTCACCACCGCCCTCCCCGTCTACCCAGGCCTCAGGTTCTCTGCCCTTAAAATACTCCACTGACCCAAACCAGAAAACAGAAAATATCAAAATGCAGGGGGAAATGACCTGCATAATATTAAATAACGCGCCCCTTTTCTCCCCCTATATTTACCGTAAGGATAATCTCATTTTAGCACGTGGAAACGTTCGTCGTGAAGACATCGAGCTGGGGGTGCTTTTGCAGCTCTCGGCAGAGTGAAACAGGGTCAGTAGTTGAGGTGGCGGTCTGTTGACCGTGCTGCGTTCTAGCACACAGGAAGAGTGTTCCCTAGGGATCTAAAGGGAAAAGCCATGATTTCGAGTGGTTGAGAGGTTACTAAAATCCGGTAGTTTGATTTTTCCATTTGATGCATGGAGAGGGTTGAAGGCATTTGATATCAGAATATGAAGGGACATGAGGACTTGGGGAAGGAATGTGGCCCCAGCAGGAGGTAAATTTGATGAAATGAAGTGAGGTGTCTGGACAGGCACGAAGAAGATTAACGTCCTGCTGGGTAATATCCTGCGCTCTGGGAAAGCACCAACCTGAAAACTTTTGTCTTTCCGAACACTTCTCTGACGACCTCAGGACACGGCAGAGGGCCAGGCGGGGCTTCAGGGCGTGTGCTCAGACGGCGTCACCCGACGGGGTGGCACGAGGGTGGGGACGGAGACTCCCCCCAGTGGGGCCGGCGGAACAGAGCTGGGATTGGGCTCTGCTGTGTGGCGGTTTATCCCTGGTGTTTAAAATCTGCTTCCACGTTGATAACAGCTCTGGGAGCTGGCCCTGCAGTTAATTCCTTCCCAGACAATTAACTGTCATATGTCCAAAATCCACCCACAGGGCTGCTGTCCAGGGCCGTCTGGGTGTGTTATTGTCATTGTGGAGCAACAGACAGGTTCTCCGAGAAGGAAACCGACACTTGGGGATGATTAGCACGTGACTGGCTCAGACATAATCAGTTCTGTGAATATTCCGTTCCCACTGTTTTCTAAGCTACCTATTCCGTGTGAGGTTCGGAAACCCAAGTGTCAGATACCACGGGCATGATGTGCCCACCAGCCACAAGTAGACGGCCCTGCAGATATCCTGTATCCAATGTGCACAGACTGTTACACATTGATTATTGAACTTCTAAGTAGTCATATGTTGCAGGTTTCCAGATTTCCCTCCAGACTGTACTAGTTAACTTTATTCTACCATCATAGAAAAGGTATCTCTGGGATAACTTTGTGTTAAAGAAAATCGTTTGGGAAAAGAATAAAGAGCATGAAAGTACCAGAGAGCGAAATTGCAGATAAGCTCCCCAGAAGCCTGAAGTCCCTTCAAGCTAATCCCAAGATGGATTAGCTGCCGTCGTGCGGTCAGGTCACCCGGGCCCCAAGGGTGCCATGGTCTGAGTAGACGGGTTGAGGGACCAGTGTTCTGAGGAGGGCGAGGACTCCCCAGCCCACAGGAAAGCCCGGCCCAAAGGGTGGGCTGCTTATGTCTGGAAGATGCCCTCCCCATCACTGCATGTATCAGCCCTAGCTGCCCACCCCCATCACAGGAAGGGAACCCACTAGCTTGCCAGTGTCTTGCCGCTTCATTTATTCTGCAAAAAAGTAAGCTATTTGCCAAAGCTTCAACACGCTCATTCTTTTCTATTTTTAATAAAAATGATTTTCCCCATGGGTTTATATACTTTCTACTCAGGAAAAAGCGGGCATAAATCCGGCAGCTCTCACTTTGCAGAGTCTTTGTTAAAAAATTCTTTTGGTTCCAGACCGAAGGCCAGCTTGCTTTTAACTTCCGGACACTTCTGAGTCCCCCCGCAGAAGTGCTGGGCTCCCCGTGGAGAGGTGTGCTCCAGTTGTCAAGGTTCAGATGCTGCTGGGCCGTCAGCTGAAAGAGGGTTTGTGGTCAGTGCCACCTGGGGCAGAGGGTCACTCGGCTGCCGGTGGACCGGTGACCTCATGGCTCTGTGAGCTTTAAAAACCGCACTCGTTTCTCACCTCGACATTCTTTGTTCAAAGGACATGTTTTGTGAAGCCTGATATGAAATGAGATGAAGTTGGGGTCCTTGGGAAAGTGGGGTGCCCCCCGAAGCCAGCCGCTTGGGCTGAATTCGGGACCTGTGGTGTTGGTGGGGAGGGGCTGAAAGGACCTCTGGGCAGCGATGGAGGGAAGGGTGAACGTGACCGTGGCTGGGTCACCACCTGCTGGATCTGTGAACCAGGAGGCCACTTTTCTCATTCAGAGTCAGGGAACCAAAGTCTGGAGGAGAAAGCACGTTTTTCGGGTCCTGTGCACACGCCCTGCGTGTGCTTCCGGCCTTTGTCCCGAGGATGGACTCTTCACCCCTGGATGCGGGCGCACATGCCCTGTTCACCCCTGTGTGGGTGAGGCTCCCACAATCCCCTGCGGCTGCAGCCTTCCGTCCTGAGCCAAAGGTTCAAACCGAATAGAACTTATGTCCCGTCCGCGTGCGTCTCATGGCAGGTGAACTAGGCTTAGTTCACCTTGTTGTGAACAGTTGTGTTTTACTGTCAGATGCCCCCCTCCTGGGTTTATTCGGACCTTTCCTGTGGACCAAGGCTGCTTTTCCTTTTGATCTGCTGAGCATGGTATTGTTCTTATTTAGACTTTGCTTAAATTCAACGTGACGCCTGTTATGTGAAAGGGTTTACTGTGTATGTGATGAAACTACAGCAAAAGGTTGTGAGCTAGTCTATGTTTCTGACGAAGCACCACTAATTATATTTTTTTTGTCGTTTAATGGTTGCATTTCATTAGTAATTATTCCTGAAAACCACTCCAGGAAGCTGGTAGGTTTGCAGCCTTTGACATTCCCTGGCTTAACTAAGACACTCCCTGAATCAGTATCAACAACACAGAACAAAATGAGGAGCTGGAAACAAAGTGCTTGGAATACTGACCCGTGTTTGTCTCCAGGCAGATAAATGAGAAGCTCTGGGGCTTTCACGTCCCAGGGGCTGAGAGCAGGTACGGAACGTGTGAGGTCAGGGCCCGGAGGGTCCTGCCGTGATTCTGGGAGCCGAGGTCCTGCAGGGAGGGACGCCACTAAAATCGCTGAGCGTTGTTGCTGATAATGAAGTTTTCTAACCGCAAAGCTCGCGTCTGCATCACAGGCTACATGCTTCCCAAGTGCTGTATTCATATTTTAACAAGTCAAGCAGTTTTGTTGAAGATTCTGCTCGTCCGTGTCTCAGAAGGAAACCGTAGTCAATAGAGAGCTGTAACCATCAAGTCTTAGAAGTTAGCGTTTTGTGCTAATTGCATAATGCGGATCTGGCTGCCCTTCCCTGGTGGCCCTGCTCATCCCCGGGCTCGGGCTTTCGCTGCTCCAGGACCAGAGCAGGGACAGGACAGCCCCAAGGCCTCCCAGGGGCCACGCTTCCTTCCCCTAACTGTGGGCTGGCTCTTCTGCGGCCCGACTGCTAGAAGGATCTTATCCCGGGGTAAGAGCTGTGTCTTGCAGGGTTTGTCTCTGCTTACTCCCTGCCTTATTCTCTCAGAAATCCCAGAGCAGTGCATTCCCCAGTGAGGCACATTTGGCAAGACCGACAGCAGGCGGGTTTTGCGAGGGGTAATTGAGCGTGTTTTGTAAACAGATCCTGGGTCACTAGTTTATATAAACATGAAGATTTGGTTGGTTGAGCGTTGAAGAGCAGTAGGATTCTAAGGGTCGGGATTTGAATACAGAAGCAATTTTCTAGACCTTTCTTTTTGTAAACGGTGTCCTGAAATCAATAAACTAGCAATTCAGAGCATACGCAAGTTCAGACCGGTACCAAAAGCCAAATCGCATGCCTTTGTGGTAAAAATAAGCAGGGCATTTGGTCCCTACTGGCTTCGCTGGTCACTGCAGATGACATTTCAAAGACAAAGACCGTTTACCACATTTGAATGTTGCCAAGATTCCCAATTTGCAGTGTCATTAGAAATGCTTTCTCATCTCTTCAAGAAAATTGAATGGAAATTTCCAGTTCATTCAATGAAATTGTACTTATGTCTCTTCTCCTTGTCTCTGGGATGGAGGACTAAATTAGAAACAATAATTTTCTCTGAGCTTGATCTGTTCATAGGAAATACATACGGAATTTTAAATATATTCATTTTCTCAAAATTGGCCTTTCTAAGTGACCGTGTGTGTGATTTAGTGCAGAATCTCTCATAGTGCGAGTCAAGGCTGACGTCATCGGGACCACCTACTGGGCCAGACAGAAATGTGGATTTGCACCCACTCTCTGTCCCCCGAGGGAAGGTCTGCAGGGTAGAGACATGCTCTGTTTGAAGCGGAATCTCCAATGATCCTTAAGGCCACCAAAGTTTGAGAATCACTGACTTATATTAGTTCTGTGGAAAGTCTTCTAGATGTATGGCATCTTTTTTTTTTTTCAAGAAAAATGATCTGCCAGTTAACCTTTTTTGCCATATCTGTATAGTTTATTGTTTAAAAAAAATCCAATTCTTAAACTCGGCCACCTGTGGCATGACTTTATTTTACGTTGAACAGGGATGGCCAAACTTGGAAAGATATTTCTATTCCAGTATTCGATAAAGTGTTTCTCTGACCTTTTATTTCGTAATGAAGCCATAGTTGTTGCATCTAAGGCCACAGATGCCAAGACCCTGAAAATTAGCGAGAAGTCTGAATTTTCTCTTCCGTTGCCGTTTGAGGCACTTCCGGGATAATTTTTACCAAAATATCAAAAAAGAAAAATACCAAGTGTGAGATGTTGAGAGTTCATCATATATACATTCTGCTGTATCTACTTTACTTTATAATAATACTGCGATTTCCAGTTTACAAATCATCCTTAAAAACCTTGAAGATATGTGATGCACCTTGTAGGGTGGACCACAGACTCCCACCTTGGATTCTGGGTGTGGGCTGTTCAGGGTAACCCCGCCTCCTGTTTGTGTGCAAGGAGTTTCCACATCAAGGTGATTTTGCCTTCGGGCATCTTGATTTGCTACTAACAGTATAAGCCTTTTGCCAAACAGATATCACCATAGATCTCATGGCTCATGAGACAGCAGACATACAGGAATCCTTCCCTCCAAGGCTTGAATGAGGCCAGGCTGCAGAAGGAGGTCACTGTCCTAGGAACAAAGCCATTTTTCCACATTCCAGTTTTCACAGCTACTGTAGGGTCGGCGGAGAAGTCCTCACAGCTTATTCAAAAGGCCAGGACCGGAGTGTGTGTTGCGTGTTGGGAAGCGGTTCCCTCGCCTCTGCTCTGCCCCAGACGGTCTCCTCTGTCCTGTGAGCATCATGGGCAGGCGGGTGGGTGATCTCAGGGCACCTGGGCAGGCGGTGACTCACGCACCCAGACAGGCTTCAACTCCCCACCGGCTCTTGCCCAAGACGGCAGGACTCTCTGTCTTCTGGCAGAAACGTGCTTTGGCGTGTGGGGCTGTCAGTCCAATCTCGACACCTCAGCGTGACTACGGTCCAGGTGCTGCCAGGTTCTGGGGGGCGGGGCGGGGGCCAAGGATGGCGGCCAATGTGAAGTCCCGCGCTCTCACCTGGACAGGGAGATCGCGGGTTCAGAGGTCAGGGCCCACGGTCACAGTGATGTGGCTCCTTGCTGACCGGCTGGGCTGCTGTCCTGCATCATGACCCTTCTTGATATTTGGGTCCCTTTAGTGAGTCTGGGGGCTCAGCACCAACCCTTCTCGCCTCCTCTCCCAGGTGGAGAGGACGGCCTAGGCCTCTCGCGCTTCTCTCGAAGGAGAATGCTGCGTAGACCCCGAGTCTCCCTGAAGCGGCCCCCAGGCACCGGCTGGCTGGATTGTGCAACCTTTGGAAGTTCGCAGAGCTGTGAGGTAGGGGCCACGCGGCGGGCCCAGGACCCTGGCGCTCAGGGGACAGCAGAGCAGCTGGGAAGTGGGTGTGGCGTGTCCAGCCCTGCCCCCTGGGAACTGGACGGTGGGGGCCGTGCCCGGCTGATGGCCCTTTATCAGTTCATGCTGTAGGTAGGGAGCGTTCTGTAACGGGGGTGAGTGCACCCCAGTGAGTGTGTGTGTGTGTCTGTGTCTGAGCACATCTCTGTATCTGGCACCACACACACATACAGCCCAGGCCTAGTCAGGATCGGGGTGCCCCATGTGCTCCCCGCACCGTGTCCACACCCCTGGATCGGCTGAGGCCTCCTTCCCACGCATGGGCACTTAGCGGCATGGGGAGGGGCGGCAGGTGGCCGGGAGGAGGGCGGCCCGGCTGGGCCCACGGTGCCGCCCTTCCTGAGCGTTGGCTCTGTACGTTTGTGCCCAGGGGAGGGTGATGCTAACGGCCCCCTGGGCCCTGGTCCTGAGTTAGGGGGGCTTTGGGGCACCTTGGATGAGCACACAGCTTCCTTGTCACCAAACATCCTGCTGGCCGCCGTGGCCGCCACCCGCTCCTGGACCGTGTCCCAGCGCTGCCTGGTCTTTTCTGTCCTCCCCTCCAGTGCTGAGCTCTCTCTGTCTGTCTGCCTGGTGCTGGGCGGGGCCCTCTGGCCTCCCCACACCCTCCCTCCTGGTAAAGCCGCTCCACACATGCCGTTTAATACCACCTGCGCTCCAAGTGTTCCCAAGTGTCTCTGTCCAGCCAAATTCCAGACACAGTACCACTGTCTCCCTGGTCTCTGCGTGGCTGAGGCCGCCGTGCACAGTCACACAGGCTGCGTACTGCACAACTCTGCGGGCGTCATGCGTATGTGTGACAAAGCATGTGACCGGCCTAGGCTCACGGCCCAGAAAGCATTAGTTATCGGCGCCGTTGTTGGATTTGGAAAACGTGGAGCAAGTGCCCGGGTATCAGCTGCGCAGCTCAGCTCCCGGGGCATCGTAGCTCTCAGCACTTGGCCGTGGATGCGTCTGAAGAGGCTCAGGCTGTGGGGTGCGGCTTCTTCAGTTGCTGGGATGTATCAAAGTGTTACTTTTAAATGATAGAAAACTAGCTTCTAGCCATAGGACTAAGGATTCAGATAGATCTTTAAAGAAAAGAGAAGGTAGGGTAGATGTAACTATAATTTCAGACTCGCTTACTTTATGTTGAGTCGACGCTCGTGGTACAGAATTTCATCCGATAGCTTCCCGTGTAAGAAACCCCAGAGAGACTGGAATCAGAAAGGTCACATCCTGGCTCTGTCGCTGGGTGACTTTGGCCTGTTAGCCTCTTCAGCTCTTGGTCACCACCGTGAATGCGATGCTGCTCTGGGCAGGTTCCGGGGAAGCTCCAGGGATGGCCCCCGGGAAAGCCTTTTCGCCCCTCCAGACATGGATGAAGGTCACTCGTTTACTTGTTTATTCCTGAGACGTCTGTGAAACGTCTGCCACGTGCCCGGCGCACGCAGATGTGCCGGATGGATAGACTCTGCCCATCCGGCTCCAGCCTGTGACTCTCAGGGGAGTGCCCGCCGTCTCACCCACCAGTCGGATGTGCGAACCAACGGCCAGTCCTGTAAGAGACCCATGGAAGCCTTGGGGAGAGGAGACGAGGAGCCTGCTGGGAAGGGGATGGGCGGGAGGCTGAGGTTACGTGGGGGGAGGGGAGAACCCCAGGAGGCTCCCGGACCTGCCGCACACAGCCACCCGGGCTGGGAGGCTCGGCGCGGGAAAGACAGTGGCCGGGCCGAGAGGAGGTGAAGATACACCTCAGAGATGCTGCAGTTCGGGTCCAGGCCACCACAGTAAGGCGAATATCACGATAAAGCGAGGCGCATATAGAAGTGATGTTTACCCTACACTGTAGCCTATGAGGTGTGCAGTAGTAATACATCTAAAAAGGCAACGTGGGCACCTTCATGAAAATACTTGGTTGCTAAAAAAATACGAACCATCGTCTGAGCCTTCAGGGATCGTTCAGCAGCAGCGATCACTGATCACAGAAACACAGCAAATGTAATGCTAACGACAAAGTTTGAAATATTTCGAGAATTACCAAACTGGCGCAGAGACACAAAGTGAGAAAATGTCGTTGGGAGAATGGCGCTGATAGCCTTTCTGGATGCAGGGTTTCCTCAGACCCTCGGTTTATCAAAATCGCAGCATCCACACGGTACGGTAAACCAAAGTCTGCCTGTACCGACCGGAGGGGTGAGGCGCAGGCAGGAGAGAGAGGGGATGGGCTTGGAGAGGGTGGGGTGAAGGGGTCGGGGCGTTGGTCCCTCCAGGCACGTAGAGGTCATCCATGGTGGGGCTGGGGCCCTTGACCAGGTGGACAGGGGGGAGGAGGGGAGGTTTGGGACAGGGTGACCTTGAGGTGTCAGGATGTGATGACCGTTGTCTGCTGAGTGACCGTGCCCATTGACCCTTCACAGGTTTGGTGTCCTTAAACCTCCTACCAGTGCCCTGGAGAAGGGATTGTTGTTTCAGTTTTATGGATGCAAGACACACAGGTGGAAAGTCCAGGAATTTAAGTATTTCTGATCCAAACTGTTTTATTTTG
Source organism: Neophocaena asiaeorientalis asiaeorientalis (assembly GCF_003031525.2). Lineage (NCBI taxonomy): Eukaryota > Metazoa > Chordata > Mammalia > Artiodactyla > Phocoenidae > Neophocaena > Neophocaena asiaeorientalis. The sequence continues at coordinate 2,004,113 of NW_020173202.1, forward strand.
TTTTTAGCTGTCCTAAACTGTGCAGAGGGCAGCTGGAAGTACACGAGAGTCTTAACTACATTTCAGAATTGGGGGAGTCAACACAGACACAGTGGTGATAGTCATGGTGGAAATTTGTATTCGACCCCCGGTTTTCGTTATATGTGATCCGTCACTCGTTAGACGAGAAGGTGACATCTAAGCTTGTCCGAGGGGCATAGAACACTTTTTCTGTGTCTTGTTAGGTGTTTGGGGTATTTACTTGCTGCTGTTGTTTTTCATAATTCATTCTTTTTTCTTTCTTTACTATTGACGTGTCTATTTGGGTGATGGGCATATAGTTATACATTTTCAGTAGGTTTTAAGTGTTTTATAAGTTAAAATTTAAATACATAAAACGTGATTTTTAAAAAAGTAGCTCAGGTCCACTATCGAAATTTGAAAATAAAAGAGCACATGAGGAAAGTACCAGTTTCCTGTAATACTGTTGCCTAGAGCTTAAACAGTGATACAACTTTGCAGTACTGACATTTTGCAATCTTTCATCTAGGCTGTGTGTGTGTGTGTGTGTGTGTGTGTGTGTGTGTGTGCTGGATATGGGTATATATGTATATGTGTGTGTGTATGTAAACGTGCGATCGTGTTCTACATTTTCATTTAAAATAATTTTGTTTAAAAAATGTTCTACCTCTTTTATATGATTTTTAATGGATTAACACATTTCTGTTGTATGGATTTAGAGTAATTTGTTTATCCAAACCTCTATTGTTGGGTATTTCCTTTCCTTCCGATTTATTTTGCTATTAAAATAATATCGCAGTGGGCAGTACTGTGCATGCATAGTTACGTGCTCTTCTGGTGTTTTTCATCACATATACTTTGGATGTGGGATTCTTGGGCTTCAAGACTGTAAAGGCCTCTAATACAGCGTAGAATTAGCCAGGGTTTCTGTGAGACGGAACATTTGGCACCGATGGGACGGACTGCTGAAGAAAAGCACTCCTGAAAGTTCGGAATCAGCAACTTTATTTCCCTCGGTTTTTGATCTAAGAATCTATGTTCATTATAGACTTTTATTTGCAGTAATACTGATGACTCCAGACCTTTAACCAAAGTTGAATTAAATTAGATGCTTTCTGAGTCTCAGTTAAGGTTGGTTCACTTTAAAGGCCCCAGGCTCGGCAGTTTCATTTTCCTGTGATTCTGCACTTTTCAAATCCTCGTGTGGCCTAGGAGCAGATGAGCCCAGATCCTGGAAGAACCGTCTTTCCTGCAGATGCTCCAGCTCCAAGGCGAAACGGAATCGCTCGGATCGATGGCCAAACCTCAAGCACATGTGTGACCACCTCTGAGATCACCGACCACAGCCCACCCTGCCCTTCCCCCGCCAAGCCTCCAAATCGCTGCTCGTCACCTTTTCAATTTGCGGAGCCTGGAAATGCACACTTTGGGCTTGTCACACGATCCTTATTATTAGACATGTGCTTAGCTGGACTTCCAGTCATCCGTTTCTCTCCCCTGGAAAGTTTGACCAGTTGGTATTTTTCTAACTTCCTTTTTCTGCTGCGAGAACGGACAAGCACGTTTGGAAGCTTTGGGCTTTCTTCTGTGAAACCTCGAGGCCCGAAAGGAAAAAGATGATGGGACAAGAAATGATGAAGAGTGGTTTTGCATATTGTCTGTGAGTCCTGGCTGTTTGAGGTTGGGTGGCAGCTGGTGGAAGTGTGTGTGTGTGTGTGTGTGTGTGTGTGTGTGTGTGTGTGTGTTTGTGTGTGTGTGTGAAGGTGTTAGGAGGGAACTCGGGGAAAGTACTTTCCTGTGTCGTTCTAAAGAGTTATCTCCAAATATACTTGCCTTTTTGGGATCTACTCCCAATGAAACCCAGAACACACACCAGAGCTACCCGACAAGTCTCCAGCATTGCGTGTTCTGCAAAGCGCCCCACCCCAGGTGGATCTTCTCGGGACTCAGTGACCATGCGTTACTGCTCCAGCTTCTCCCATTTTCTCCCCCAGAATGACTGAGCACGTGGGAACGCGTGAGTCTTTGCTGAGTGGATCTCAGGCCTGCCACGCCTCTGATGGCCTGTAAGACCCGTGAAGCAAAGTGGGGCCCTCGACAGCTGCCGTGTGCCCACCCATTGACGGATGTTAGGGGTGACGTCCAAGAGTCACCCGCCGCAGTTCCTGGCCTCCGGGGTTCAGGCCAGTTGGGAGCACAGGGACAAGGGTAGAGGCCAGAGCACCAGTTGTACCGATGCGCTGGAGAGATGGGTTGTGTGGGATAAAGGATATTGTAGCTGGGGACGTGACCGTGGCTAGGGTAGCCTGAGTCTGAGTGAGTCCCCAAAGAAGTGCAGGGTCTTCCCTTGCAGAAGCGGCCAGCATGGCGTCGTGAGACGGGTGGGAAAGTGGTTTTAAATGAGTGTTTCTGAAGGAGGGACGAGGGCCATGTGCTGAATGGGGTCTCCTAGTCCAGTGCTGCGACTGGCAAGGCAGACGGGGAAGGGGCTTCACCTGAGGCAGAGAGCTTTTCCTCGACACCCCGCCCCACTGGAGTTTCAGGCGCTGCCATGTTGAGCGTGTCTCTGTCCATCTGAGCCCAGAGACGGGTGTCAGGAGCACCTGAGGAAGTGCAGTGTCTGGTTTTGAGCAGCCCTGGTTTATAAAAGGTGTTGCCATTAATTTGCAGTTTAAGATACAATACTTGATTTATATTTGCGAGTCCTGGCAATACTATTATGTATAGCTGATCATTTATAAACGTATTAAAATGTATTTATAGACTACATTTTAAGACACCTCTCTTCCATAGGGTGAAGAGCCAATAAATTAAAAGTGCTCGTGGTTTCCGTGTATTAGCAATGAAGTTCGAAAGGCAATGTGACTCTCCATCAAATTCAAGAGTCCTCCACACAATCGAATGATTTTCTAATATTCTGAGCAATCCGAGGCCCACAACGACTGAGCCCCAGAACACGTGGACAGTTGGGGCAAGAGTGAGGAAGCTCCTTCCTGATTATTCTGGGCGGCTCCTGCCTCGGATGTTATCATAACTGACCTTCTTACTTCTCCCTTTCTCTATGTGCCTGTAGTTCTTTCTTTTTCTTTTAAATTGAAGTATAGTTGATTTACAATGTTGTGTTAGTTTTAGGTGTACAGCAAAGTGATTCAGGTATATATATATACATATATACACATACACATACACATACACATATATCTATTATTATTATTTATTTTTCTTGCGGTACGTGGGCCTCTCACTGTTGCGGCCTCTCCCGTTGCGGAGCACAGCCTCCGGACCCGCAGGCTCAGTGGCCACGGCTCACGGGTCCAGCCGCTCTGCGGCTTGTGGGATCTTCCCGGACCGGGGCACGAACCCGCGTCCCCCGCATCGGCAGGTGGACTCTCAACCACTGCGCCACCAGGGAAGCCCCATGTATCTGTTCTTTTTTAGATTCTTTTCCCTTAGAGGTTATTACAGCACACTGAGTAGAGTTCCCTGTGCTATACAGTAGGTCCTTGTTGATTATCTGTTTTACGTATGGTAGTGTGTATCTGCTAATCCCGACCCCCTAATTTATCCCCTCCCCTTGATCTTCTTACTTCTTCCTGTGGGTGCTATTGTTTTGGCAACTCTGGTCCAGCCGTTTCTGGCTCACTCACTGTGGACTGGACTCAACCAATGAGTGAAAGGGTTTCATTCCCAAAGTCACTGAAACCAACCGAATTGCAGAACTCAAGCATCCGGTGTCTTGATCCTCAACCGCGTGGGACAGGATTCATAGATTTTACGCCCCGTCACCTTCTGTTTGTGTTCTGCGTGATGGGAGGCCTGCAGTCCCCCAGTCTCTGTGCCATGGAGCAAAAGAGAGGGGAAAAAAAAGACAACTTAAGGAAAAGAACTGCGCTGTGTCTTTGCTCCTTATTCAAAGACTAGCAGTGAGCAGTGTCGCCGAGATCAAAGTTTGATTGGCATATTGTCAGGCTTAAAGGGCTGTTCTCTATCAAGCTCATCCCCGAGTTGCGCCCGTGGCTTCCTTCCCCAGAGCGGCATTGGCTGCGAGCGCATCCAAACCCATCGTGATTCACCATGAATCAGTAACAGCGTTTTGGAGGCTGATACATGAAAAGCTATCTGGTTCCCTGTTGAATTCGTTCAGATTCTATTGTGGTTCTACACTGTTTTACAAAAAAAACAGTCCTGGTTCCAACTCTCTGCCATCCAAATCCACAGCTTGTAACATTTCATTACAGAGTCAAGGTCCAGGGTGAGACCTCAGCCTACACAGAGCTGCCTTTCCTGGAAAAGAAGCATAAACAAAGGCATTGATTCCACCACCCCGCAGGGCGCGTCCGTGTGTGTAGGGCCTCGTCCAGGGCGGCTCTGTGCCCTGAGGTCCTGGCCAGCTTTGGATGTGGCCGTGACCAGGCCAGGGAGGTGCAGGTACTGGAGAGTGAGTGTTTGTCTTTTTATTGTTTAGGTCACTCATTCATTCATTCATTTTTGGTTTACCCTTTTTGTACCACATAGGAGCAGATAGAAGGTGGGCAGCTGGGGCTGGGGGCTGAGAAGGTCAGAGGACGCTGCCGGCCAGAGCATGGGGCCCTTAGACAACTCCCTGCCACCGCTGCCCCCCGCCATGTGGGCACGCTCCCTCCGCAGGAGCCATCATGCTTGTGCTGGGCTGTGAGGAGACTGTAGGTGGCATCAGCGTTGTCCCTGAGCAGCAGTCTCTGTCCTGGATGCATCCTGTCCCCTCTCCTGGGCACGCCTGCCCTTCTCTCCACCTCAGCCGCTCACTGATTTCTGCCACGCGTAGCAGACTCATTGCCATTTGTCTCTGACTTTTCCTTTCCTGCCGATGGAGAAGTCTGAGATCAAGGTGTCTGCAGGGTTCGTTCCTTTGGTGGCTGTGAGGGAGAATCTGACCCAGGTCTCCCTCCAGCTCTGGTGGTTTATTGGCATCTTTGATCTTCTCAGGCCTGTAGATGTATCACCCCATCTCTGCATCCATCTTTATATGGCATCTCCCCGTGCTCATGTCTGTGTCCAAATTTCCCCATTTTATAATAACACCAGTCATGTTGGATTAAAGGCTCATTCATCTTCCTTCAGCATGACTCAATTTAACTTAACTAATTGCATCTGGAATGACCTTATTTCCAAATAATGTCGCATCTTGAGGGGATGGGAATTAGCATCTCACGTATAAATTTTCCGGGGAACACAATTCAACCTACAGTGTCAGTGGGTTTGAGGTCCACTCTCATTGAGTATAATCTCATCTTAAGTTGATTCTATGTGCAAAACCCTTGTTTCCAAACAAGGTCATATTCACAGGTACTAGGGGTTCAGATTGAACATATTTTTTGGGGGGGACACCTTTCAATCCACAATAATACCTACACAATGTACTTCCTTCCCTTAGCTTTCAAACTCTCAGCCTTGCCGAGGCGACAGTCTTAGCTTTCTGAATGTTCTTCTAGGGGGAGGAAATAAGGTTCTCAACCAAGTCATCCCAGCCCCTCCCAGTAAAACTCTGTTTTAGAGTAAAAAATATTGGGGGGTGGCGCCGGGAACCAGGAGAGCTTCCTTTGAAAGGCCATGGTAACGAGTATAGAGGTAACTGCTGTGGACCAGAAGGAGATGGGCTCCAGGGTGGATGGTGACCCCTTTCCAGAGCTGATGCCCCGCAGAGAGCTTCCTTCATGCCACCTCCCCTACGGTTCATGGGGGGGCACTCTGGTGAACTTGATGGAACCCGAGAAATCACTCGATGCAAGCCCCCATTTTATAAAAGCTGAAATCAGCTTTGAATTAGGGAAAACTGTCACCTGGGTAACCAGGCACTGGCCCGGGAGAGCTTTGAGACTGCAGGTCGGTAAACATGGATGCCAGGCTGTACAGGGCTGGTCCTGCCTCACTTCACCCCACGTCCACGGTTCTCAGTGCCATGTGTCGTGGCCACGGCTTCACTGTGACCGTGGCAGCAGGGTCTGGGTGGAGGCTGCATTTGGGATTTGAACTCCCTGCTCAGACTAAGTAGGTGGGACGTGGTGGGGAGCCTGCTGCCTCGGCTTGAGCATGTTCACGGGCCACTTAGAGCGGGGAACATGCCTTCCCTTACGAAGGGTGACCCCGTGTAATTCTGGGCAGTTGACCCCTGACAACAGGACCTATTTCTGGATCATCGTGTATAATTTACAGTGGGTTGGCCCAATTCATCGCATCTATTTCTCCTATCAGGCCATCCTTATCGTGTTTCTGCGTAATGCAGGGCTTTTCATCTGAGTCCAGTTGAAGCTGGATGAGTCTGGATTCCAAAGAGGCCAGAGACAGACGACGCTGAACAGAAGATCGACTTTATTAAAATCACAAGTGAACTTGTGCACGTGAAGTGATGGGTGCTCAGATAATGTAGAGAAGTTATTTCCAGAATGTTTGAAGGGTGGGGTGAGAGTAAAGGGCGAGAACTGGGAAAGGATGCTCCTGAGACCCGGACAGTCTGCGAAGGTTCTGGAAGGTGGAGGCTCCTTTGGTTTAGAGTCTTGTGATGACATCGTCCACAGCACCTGTCTTTCAAAACAAGGTCAGTTAACCCTAAAACACTCACGGACGACTTCCACCAGAGTCAGGCGGAGCTCCAAGTGACTATCTAAAGACCAACGTTATCATTACTAATAACAATAAAATGCTTAATGAAAACTTAAACCTAAACATTAATTCTGTACTTGCATTAAACTATCTGCACATATGAGCTGCGGGAATGTTTTACTCTTATCAGATGGACATAGATGCAGAAGAGCTCTTTGCATTGACTTAATTGTGATTTTATTTTGTTAGGAAATTGAGACACTGCTTTTAACCATCTTAGGGCCACCCACTCACCCTCCCTCAGTTCTCTTTCTTTGATGAACCTAATTTCCTCACTTTAGAAGCGAGTCTTCTAATTTATTGAATACCTTTTAATTAATCAATCTCTTTGAATTTTAATTAGTTTTGAATTTGCTTCTGGAATTACCAGTGAATTTATTTAAACAAAATAATGTCTCCCCCATTTTTTTACTTGCACGTGAAAAATGACAGGCTGTATTTGAAGAGAACATTGCTTGCAGAGGCAAAAATAAGGAGCCTTCCCTATCTAACCTGAAAAACTCAACTGTACTTAAAATGAAAGCTTCAATCTGCCCTTCACGTGAGAATACTCTTGGCCTGGAGCCAATCCTCTTAAAGGTACACACACACACACACACACACACGCACACGCACCCGCACGCGCGCGTGCATGCGTGATGTTTATTTTTAATTCACAAGACTTTCATTTTCCCTACTCTGCATCCCCTTTAGTTCACCTTCTATTTTAGAGGCAAGAACTGTCAGAGGCGTCAAGGGAGACCCTCGTCCCCATGACCAGCAGCGGCGCCAGTGGTCAGGTTCTCCAGCGACTGGCCCATCAAATGTGGTTAATCCGAACCTGGCATGTTCCCCCTTCTGGGTTGTCAAGCCCGTGACACAGGCCACTGATGGGGATGAAACCACATGGCCGAAGTGCAAGCCTGGGCATCAGTTACACTTTTCATTGTAACCGCAGTGTGGGATGACGTTACCAAACGGCAAAGTTGGTTTCTCTAAATGAACTCCTGTCTTGGTTACGAGGTGACCGTGGTGGCTGTGGGGTCAGTGACACTTTGAGGGATAACGCTGTCTCGTAGGACAAAACGTGGCCAGTGCAAGAGGCACCCGTGTGTTCTGGCCTTCCCTCCTCCCTACACAAAACAGTGTCCTAAAGGCGCCATCTTTCTCTGGTTCAGTGTCGCCACCTGCACAGTGAGGGGACGTTTCTTGATTTGCTTGTTGAGGGCTTGTTAGTTTCCAGTGAGATTATTTAGGAGAAAATTCTCTGTGTTTCGGCATGAAATCTTCCTGAGTCCTTCATAACTTTGCGTGAAGGTAGTTTTGAAGGAAGACTTCACAGATTTGAACAAAAACTAAACCAGTGGGAGATTTGGATGTGCTCAGAAGTGACCTCTTTGAAGGACAACGGGCTTGAACTTTCATCCTTATTGGTACAGATTTGTTAAAAATCCAGTTCCCTTTACTTCATAATCTTACCTTGTGCAGGAAGTGGTGTAGCTTTGCACAGTGATGGAGGGAAATGTTTGGTGAATGGTGTACAAACTTGAAAGCGACAGGTTTCCAGAACCAAAGGAAAAGTCCTGTTCAGAAAATGGCATTGAAAATATAAAGGCCAAGGTGTCTGTAGCATGGACCCCATTATGATAAGATTTGCTCCTGTAATAGTGTTACAATTTAAACTGATAATAGTTTGATATATTAATATCAAATTTCAAAAAAATACATAAATCCTAGTTTCCTTTTTCTGGTTAAACGGCAGCTAAGGAAATCTATTTCAGCTTTCATCAGACATGTCTTCTGGTTTTAAGCTGTCTTTGTGCTGCTGCTGTTTGCGCTGGTTCTTGCCCCTCTGTGTTTCCTGACGAGAACTCCTGAAGGAATTGGATGCTGTGCAGTCGCTGCTTTCTGGAAGTTTGCGTGTCAACAGCCGTGGACTCAGTAAGTTCACGAGTGTGGAATCATTCTCATGCCTTCGGAACGATCCTAAATTAAAGTTTTGTTTCTGTTTCCATTATAAACCTCATTGTTTTCTTGGTTTGAGTTTATTCCAGTCATGTTGGTTGAAATCTTGGCGAGTTTGTTCAATCGTTATACCAGATGTTATTAAGAGTAGCTTTTCCACTTCAGCGTTCTGAGTGTATTTATTCTTTGTGAAACGGTCAAGTCCAGGGTCTGGAACCGGGCAGCCGGACAGCAGGGAGTAAGGCACCAGGGTAATCCCATCTCTCGTTCTAATTAGGAGATTTTAGGAGTACAGAATGCTAATTCACTTAGAAATACATAAAAATAGTGGGTAGGTCTCTTCATTTCTTCCCTCTACTCTTTTTCTGAATTGAACACCTAGAGAACATTTCTCTGGATTTTCCTTGAAGCACTTTGCGAGGGTCAAAGAACCCATCTGAATCCTTTTGGTCAGTGAACACGTCCTCACTGTCAGAAAGATGGGAAAACCTATGAGTACACCGGAGATTAGCAGTGCCTCTGACGTGTTCTGTTCAGAGCTCAGCAGATTTTCCCGGGGAAGACTTAAATGGACAAATGTAGCTTCCTGACACTGATGTTCGGTGATTCTTTCCCCCAAAGGCGGTGGAGCTCCAGGCTGGAGCAGCCCTTCCCGGGACAGAGCCGGCATGCGTGGAGGAGAGGGGTCAGCCCCGCCAGAATGGGGGCACTGGTTCCGGGACCCCCAAATCAGCAGCCAGCGTGTGTGTGTGTGTGTGAGCCGGGCCTGCGTGTGTGACACAGGCTCCCGTCAGGCAGGGAGGGATTTCTGTTGCTCTGAATGGACCCCGGGATCCAGGATGCTGCAGTGAAGGGAAGGACCGGCACTGCCGCCTGTTTTCCTGGCCCCCTCTTTCCGCGGGTTCCCCTCCCCGGATGGGAGGCCATGGCTGCGACCTTGGCTGCAGTGGCCTCGGGGAAGCAGCCAGGCCCTTTTCTCTGTCTGGCATCTGCTGGTGGCCTCGCCCTTCCGGGCCATCTTCACCTGACCCTAGGCGCATGGCTGGGGTCCCTCCCAGGGCTCTGAGTTCTCCTCTGAAAACCGCCCGTTTGTCATCCTGTCTCCTGGGAACGTTTAATTCTTTGGAAAGCATGGGATGCTTTGAGCACCTCGTGGAGAGCGGTGCAGACATTTGTGATGGGCTAAGGTGGCCGTCGGGACCACCAGTTTGGAAAAGGCCGAGGGGCCTCCTGGGACAGAGGGTGGTCTCTTCCCCCTTGAGCCCCTACATCACCCCCGCCTCCCCGCACCCATTCTTCATGGCAGGGGTCAGCGTCCCCGAGGACAGGGCCCCTCTGACGTCACCCTTCCTCTCCCCCTGCCCCCTCCGTCACCCCCTCCCCAGTCTGGGCTTCTGCTG
>NW_020173202.1:2014171-2057650 GCF_003031525.2 Neophocaena asiaeorientalis asiaeorientalis
TTATCAACATTTTCTTGTACCTCTCAGGTCCCTCAAAGTCCTCTCTCTTCCCTCCAAGTTTCTCCTCCTCCTGTCCTTAAAGTGTTTATCTTTCCTCTCTAATTAAAGGTGTGAATTCCAGGATGACTTTTTCAAAAAAACGATTCTTTTCTCCGCATTTTGTATTTGCCTCATTAATACTGCAGCCTCGAATGGACATTGACTTGTCTTTTCGCAACTGGTCATTTAAACGTCGGGGTTTAGGCAGTGAACTGCCCTTCCTCGTTGCTTCCAGAGCAGCGTCTAAGAGCCGCCGGTGATGCCTGGCGTGTGCATACACTGCCTGGCGCCGGGCTCCAGCGGGTGCCGAGAACCTGCGCGCAGCCAGTGCGGCCTAGCAGCTGCATTTTAAACTTCTTTTCACTTGAATTAATTTCAGGGCCAGCAGCTGTGCGTGACTGGTGGCCTCCGCGTGGACGGTGCCCCACGTTCCAAGGTTCGGGTTGAACTGCACGTAGGGCAAGTTGTGAGCTACCTGACGCTGGACTTCAAGTCCTAACCAGCGAAATACCTTGTGTCTGGGTGGCGCACACAGATGAGGGTGGAGAGCTGTCCCCCCCGCGTCAGCACCTGGGAGAGGGCGATGCAGACACCCGCCGAGGGCGTCGGGTGATGGACCCCAGGAGCGCCTGCAGCCTGTTCCTGCCAGTCTCCGAGACTGTGCTCCTGCACTTCAGTGACGATGACAGCTTGGAGCAGTGATGTGCCAGCATCGGCAGAGTCAGATGGGCCATTTCAGAAACCTGGGAAGAGAATTCCCCTTGACGGCCCCATGCCTTGGCTATCTCCTAACATAAACAGGGACTCTTAAAAATGTGAAGAATCTGTTGTAACGTGTGAACCGAGGTGATGGGGGAATAGGCCATTTTCCACATGTGCAGAAGCTGACGTGAATCACCCGCAGGCCCGGAGAAGGTGGAAACCTGCAAAAGAGACGAGAGGGCAGAAGGGGGGGCGTGCCCACGGCACCCCCTCCAGCCCCTCTTCCGCGCGTCTTTCCAAGGCTGCTTTTCAAAACTGGGTCCTGTGCGTGGGTGCAGGTTGAAGCCTTTGGAGTGGGTGCCCTGGGGCAGGAAGACGCAGCCCTGACCCCCGGGTCGTGTTCACAGCCGTGCGTGATTGGAGTGAACAGCAGGGACCCGGGCCCAAAGTCCTGGACTTGGTTTTAGTTTGTCCTGGACGAGCTGGGTGAGCTCCACTGCGAGCCTCCATCTCTTCTTTGGTCAAATGAGGCAGCGGGGCTGGTGTCCTCTGGGACCCTCGGTGTCTTTATCGGTGCCCTGACGACACACCATGCTAAAGGGGCATCCTCTGCCCTTGCCCCCAGGGCGTGTGGACCAAAGGCATCCGGCTCTTATCTCCACAGAGAAAGGGAGTCAGACTTCCTGCCGTGGGTTTCTTTCTCCTTGGGGCTGTGGCTGTGTGGACGGGTGGAGGTGCACATGCGGGAGGGAGGGTCTTCTCTGTGCCTCCTCGTTCCCTGGGGACCCCTCTCTGCCTGGCCCAGCACGGAGCGTGCGCGTCCCTCAGTGGTGGACGGTGAGGTAGTCCAGCCTCCGGATACAGAGGGCTCTCAGGGCTCATTCCCTTCTGCTCCTTCACTCAGCAGACCCTTGTTAGGAACCTGCTTTGTGCTTGGACCCGCGGGGAAGCCCTGCAGGAACCAGACCAGTGACCGTCCTGATTCTCATGACCCCGGTCTGCAGCTAAACATCCTTGCTTTCGACACCGTGCTTGGGTGTGCGTTTCACCCCAGAAAGGGCAAGATCACGACCACAGGGGTGTGGTTAGGGATGCAGACGATGTTTTGGATGCTCTGCAGGTCTCATCAGAGCTTGGATGTAGACTTGGAGCTGAACTCTGCCTGGTCTCTATTGGGAGATCAGAGGCCCCTGGCCTTATGCGATGCGTTCATTCTCACTTTTAAAGTGTGGAAATGGCGTGAGCGCGCTGGAGACCGGGTGGCGCGTCCCGGTTCCTCGCCCAGGGAGCAGTTTCTCTCTACCTGCTTGGCCAGCAGACGAGACCGTCTCACTGCGACATTTTCACCTGTTGTTTCCAGCGGGGTTTGTCCTTCTGTTTCCCACTTTACTCCTTTCGTTCTGTCCTCAGTGGAAACGATTCCACCCTGTAGCTCATCGTCTCCTGAGGTTTGGCTGAGAAGCAAACTATCTGGTGTCCCTGCTTTCAGATGAATTGCCCCTGCTTTGCAGGTCTCTTTAATATTCTCTAACATGTACTTTAGTGTAATTTGCTCTAAATGCTTTGAAATGAGAAGGAACCTTAAAAAAGACACCCTGGCTGAATGCCTTTGGAAACGTCACCTCATCAAGGAGCACGTTGATCTTCCAAGGGAAGGATAGCAGGGAGGGGCTGGGGGCCGCGTGCCGTGCGTTTCACTGCTCCAGAGACGGGGAGGCTGTCAGGGGATTTATGAGCGATGTGTCGTGACAGAACACAAAGGGTTGGCCACGTCCGGACTCACGGAGGTGCCAGCTTTTCTGCATCTCTCTCCCTGTCATCCGGCCACGTGTCAGCGATGCCACCTGCAGGCCCCTCTCCGAGGGCTGGTGCGCAAAGCACGGTAGGGCCCCAGGCATCCCCACGCCCTGTCCGTGTGCACAGATGTACCAGGCACCGTATCTGGGGTGGAGACTAGGGACCCTGGGGCTGACCCCCAGCCGAAGGTGACGTGGCCAACTGCAGTGTGTAGAGTGGAGGCTTTGGAAAATGGAGTCAGACACGAGCTTGATACTTATTTTCCTGGTTGATTTACGCTTTTGTTTTTAGACACAGACAGGGCGTCTGTGTGATCTCTGGGTGCTTCAGGCTGGGGGTGTTTGAATCACACACGAGAGCGGCGCCCGCGCAGGGGGTGGCGATGGAGGACGGGCCTTTCAGGTTGTCGGGCAGGTGTGTCTCCTCCCAACACACTTAGAGTGAGAGTGCCAGGGTTTCGGTGTCTGTCCTAAAGTTTCAATGTCTGTCGTGGCCTCTGCTGTTTACTAGTCCCGAATCCCTACGCCTATTAGTTCAAACATCTTCTTTTCCCTGCCACGTGCCCTGGTAGCTCCATAGCCATCCCACCTGGTCATGTCATGACAGCTCCTCAGACAATGAACATGTATCGAGCACCAACTGTAGACCAGACGCGGTGATGGGGCGCGAGGCCTCGTGGACGAGCACACGCCCTCTCTACCCTGAAAGAGTTGTGGTCCCAGGTGTTCCAACGCGATCGGTCAAGGGTCCACTGTAATGTTCTCCCATATCCCAAACGTGCGTTGTCTCACAGAGCTGTAGCCTGAGAAAGACATGTAGCTGTTAAACGTCCATTTTGCCTATTCCTTGGTTCTTTTGGGGTCCTGGGTGAGAACGGGCGCTTAATTGTAGGTAGATTCATGAAGATAGTGCCTGCCCAAAGTCCTGTGAGCCTTCCTTACACATCTTCAAGTCATCGAAAGGGTGGTGACACCTTCAGAACAACTGGCGTGGCTTGTGTGAGCAGAGGTTCAGCTCCACTGCAGAGTTTTTAAGGCATTTGTAGAATCCACTTTCTGCAGACGAATCACCTCCGAACCATAAAAGTAACGGTGGAATGTCGTCATGTAATTTTCAAGTGAGGATCAAAGATAATTCTTGCACTAAGGTGGCACTATCCACGTGATATTTTACTAAGAAGAATTTTAGAATAACAAAGTTCCTACTGACTCTCCGATGAACTAAAGTCTGGAGCGATCAAAACCCAGGAGTTTCTTGAATTATCTCCAAGATGTACTGACAAGAAGAAAAAATCTCTGCTTTCATCATCGAAATTAATATTGATGTGGAGACAGGGAAGGAAAGTAAATAAAAAAGAAAGGTTTGGGGGAAAGAGACGAGGTTTGCAGAGCAGGAGGTACAGCCAAGCATCTGCCCCTGGTTGTGGGACCAGGAACCAAAGCCCGCCGTGCGAACGGTGACCAGAAGCCAGAGCACCAGAGAGAGGCTGGGTCTGGGACCCGAAGCGAGCAAGGACTCCGTGAAAACACTTATAAAAAGCCTTGTGTCCACTCAAACAAAATGTGAAGGCAGCCCAGAGATAAAGAAAACAGTCGCAATGGCCTGTGTGCCCCGGGGGGTCACTCCCTGTCTGGCTGTTGGCGCTGCATTTCTCTGGGTTTTCTCAGTCCTGGGAGGGCTGTCTTCGTGCCCTACACGCGGTGGACGACTCTCCTGTGTCCGGTCCTCCGTGGGGTCCCTGCAGCCTTTGCTGTGGCCCGTCTGCCGGGCCCCCTCTCCAGGCACAAGCTCCCCCTTCCCGTGGACCCTGCGTGTGGAGCCCACCTCCCTCGCTCTGTGCATCTCCCTGCAAAACCTGCTTCTTTGTCCTGACCCTAACTGAGCTCCCTTTCTACTTCATGCTCCGAAGTTTCGTTTTGAAAATGACCGTAAATGGGAGGGTCACTTAATGCTCCTACCGTGGACTTGAAACCTTTATGACCGTGTAAAGGTTTACCAGAGCGAATTCGCCCTGTGTTTGAATACCTGCTTGGGAGGGCTTATTTCAAGTGACATCTGCATGCCTTCCCCAAGCATGCTCTCCTGCACTATTTCATTTCACTTTCCCAATAATGTTGATGGAACAGGCAACAGTGTTACCACCTCCGTTTCACAAATGAAGAAGCCAAGGACTATTGGGCTAAAAGGACAACCGTCCCAGGTCACACAGGCAGCTGCCCGTCTCCAAAGTCAAGGACATTTCTTTGACCGCTGAGCCCTGCGGTGCAGCCCACCTTCCACACACACTGGCATTTTCCAGCACAGACTGTTGGCCACTCTCTGTCTCTTTATTGGGTTTATAGCTTTAATCTAGTCATAAAACCTAAACCAATTCATCCCAATAGTTTGCCTTTGGTTTTTAAATTCCTACAGATGCCCCATAAATACAACGAAAAGGCACAAAGAGGCCCAAAGTGATGATGGTGACACACGTTATCACTACGTTGCTATCTCACTGCGTTATTTCACTCAGGGTCTTAAACTTGCTACGACAGAGCCCCCTTTGCAGGCCCACAGTCTGTTGTCTTCACTTCACGTCGCTGGCTTGTTTTTCAAGTCGGGAGAGCAGGGGTGGGGACAGGCACCTAAGAGAGAGCCGATCCCACCGTCTCTGTTGGGGTCCGATCCTCCTGGTGCCACGCCTGCCTTGGAAAGGAGGCAGCTCCCTTGGGGGACAGACGCCCTTCCCACCCGCGCTTGTCTTCATCCTGTTCTCCACAGTGTAAACCCCGTTATTTTAGTTATTCTCACAGCTACCTCAAAGTCGGCAGAGAAAGTATTATTGCTCCCGTTTTACAGACAAACAGACCGAGTCGACACCACACTCTTGTGATTTTGACGGTTTGCTAAACGTCCTGAGTAGCATCGAGCAGTGGCAGAATCCAGTTTTCACTGGTTTACAGTTAGCACCATGAACGCTGCAATTGGGCCGAGTTAATTACAGAGGACTGGAGAACCGTACTGAGTGGGTTGCTTTCTGTAAGACTCTGTCCGCTGGTTTCATCCGTGTGTAACAAGGGGAACACGGGGTTGGGAGTGTTCTGGCGGCAGGAAGGGGACCAGCTACCCGGACCCCTGGCACCCCTGAGCCGCCCCGGTCCTCAGGGTGCCTCCCAGCTCGTTGGTCTGTAGGCCAGTCGCCAGACTGACCCCACAGCAGACCTGCATGACGTCGCTGTTCCTGATTTGCTTCTGGTGACCTGTGCCCTGGGATTCCAGGCCACATCCCGTCTCATTCCTGGGCTTTCCCACTGCACCACGCGATGGTTATTCGTTGGCCTAGATGCCGTCGTGATGCTTTGTGGTGCTGTGTTCGCTGGCCTCTGGAACTTAAGCTCTGTGAGGACAGGACCGCCTTTGAACCCTACCCCACGCCCCTCCTGGAGTCCAGGAAAAAGCCTGGCAGAGGGCTGTCCCTCAACACTTACTGAACAAGTCCAGTTCAAGCTGGACCTGACTTTTGATCTACCTTAGAAATACAACGTCCTTAAAGAGCGTGAAAAAGAGGCAGACAATGAAAATACTGCAGGAGAGCGTTTGTAAAACACGCACGATTGGCTTTTGTTAGTTCCAGCAAACGAATGAATGAGTGAATGAATTGATGAGTGAGGGAATGAATGAATGAATGAGTGGCTGTGTCTCTGGGGGAGAACTCGGGGCAGCAGCTGTGTTTCACTCAAACGTCTCAGCTTCAGGCTGGAGGCTCTAAAACACCATCTCCGTGTTTGTGTCATAGGTTCGGGTTCTCTGTTCCACTAGAAAGTAGGGAACTCTTTCCTGAAATCTGCGAAAGCTTCGCCTCTAAAGTGGAGAAGTTGCCCTTTAGCAGGTGTGTTTATAACCGTGTCCCCGGGGTCCCCACCTTCTCCCCGTGGTACAAGATCACTTTCTCAAACCCCCCAGACTCACCCACGCCCCAGACGCCCTCGCGGTTCTAACCCATCTCACCCCCAGTGTATGAGCCTCGTCCTCGTGTCACACTAACACACTTACTTGGAAGCTACATTCATTTCCCGGTGGCTCATTATTTAGAAGGTTCTTGCTTTGGGGAATCTTACAGCTGCCGGATTATGTAATTCAGAAATGTTTTTCTTAATGTTAACCCATACCATGTGTTATCCCATATTCTAATCAGATATCCATATCACAGTGAGGAAATTCATCCGTATTAAGAGTGTTTTAACCCGTTTCTTACATGTTTTCATTTTGTTCCGGCTTTTCCTCTGGCTTAAACCCATGCATTTATTAAGCAGAAGACGGATCACATCTTTAATCCGTTTACACTTGACCTACTGTTTCCACTGCAGGAGTCGCATGACCTCCAGGCAGGCACCGCACCGCGCACCCCCTTAGCTTCCTTCTGCCCCTCCCCCGCAAGGCACCTGTGCAGACAGCCCTGCTTCGTGAAAGCAAAGGAGACGGGGCCCTGGGACCCTGAGGTCGTTGTTTTAATAGTGCTGTTCAAGGTGTAATTGATTTCCTTTTAAATTTGACAAAGTGCCTTTTATCTGAACTAGTTTGAAGACCCTCAACCAAGTTCTTTAGTGAACGCTAAATTCTTTAGAATAGGACTATTTTATTTTCCCTCCAGGGCTTTGTTTAGCGAAGAATCCAGCTCCCTTAAAAGCTCATTTTCCTCTGTACACTGTCTCCCCTGGAATTAAATTGCTGTTAAAAACAGGGACGGGGAGAAACATGCAGAAAGTGTGAATTCCCTCATTTCTGAGAAGGAACAGTTCCGTTGTTTGTTCTACATCATTAAATTATTGAGAATTATGGTCAAATTGCAAGCGCCTGAATGCTCAGCTTTTAAAAAAAAAAAAAAATAGAGGCTCTGCCTCTCTATATTCAGAGAAAACGATAATTACAACGTCCTTCCCTAAGTTGTCCGCGTTTCCTCACTTGGGGTTTCAGGAAATACAAATAGACCACCTCTTAAACACAAAAATTAGCAGGATTTAGGTTATCTCAGGTTGTCATCTAAAGTAGAAGGGAGCTGCTTCTGGGCGGGCTCCTGTGTGCACTGGGCCTGCGAAGGTCCCGAGATGTTTCCCGGTCAAGTTTGCTCCCCTGGTGGCCTCTGTCTCTCTGTCTTTCTTTCTCTTGCACAAAACCGCTCTGTTCCAGGCCAGCTGCGAGTCACAAGAACAAGTCTACGAAAACTCAAATGCTTGTGAGGAGAGGAACGAGGTGAGGCAGTGACTTTGTAAGAGGAGCAGTGTTTCGCGCGGATGGAGTTCCTCAGGTGCGGTCCTCTGGGCGCTCCTGTCTCCTGGGAGCTGCCGCTGCCTGGGGTGTGCCATCGTGGCTGGAGAGTTGATCCTCATGAATCAGTTTCGGGGAAAGAGAAACAAGGGGTTGAAACCCCTCAATGACAGAATTCAATCAAATGTGCTTATGGCCTTGCTTTACCCATTTTTAGTAAAAGAACACTTTTGTTGTTGTTGCGAAATCTTGGAAAGGTAATGATCCGTTTTCACTTGCCTCTTGGTTAAAATAAGCACAGATCATTTTAGCAAGTGAACTTCTTAGGAAAAATGAGAGCCTGCAGAATGTCTCTCCTGTGTCCCGGGGCCCCACTGAACAAAGAACCGTCCCCCTCCAGGCGCCCATGACCTGCCTCCTGGCTGGAGCCTTTCTCCAGAAATCCGGGAAATGGCCAGGGACCTCAGCTCCCAACCAAACACGCCGAGGGATTGTCCCTCACACCCTCCCTGCCACAGTGCACTCCCCAGGACCCCAGGTGGGGCTGTGAGGACCCCGCCTGGACCCCGGGAGCGATGTGGCTCCCTGGACAGCTGTCCCCCCATGGGGCCTTCCTCCCCCTGTAGCTTCATCTCAGCTTCAGCTTCGGTAGGTCTTTACACATCGCCAGCTAGGACACTCAGAGACGCAAGGGGAGAGGGTGGGTATCTTTTTAAGGAGCGAAGCACCCTGAGTTTGAGAATGTCCTTTCTGTCTCTTCCTGATGAGGGAACAAGTTGATGAGGTCCCTGCAATTTTGCTAAAGTCCATTCCCTCTCTTCCTCCAGCTCAGACTGGGACAGGGGAGGGGTTGCTGTGAGTAGAGCTGTCTCTGCCCCTGTAAATATTACCGGGGCAAACATACCAAATAAACCTGTTCAGATATACACAGAGGCCAGGGCTCTACACACTGCTGTGGAGTATTGAGTAGTAACCACAGCTCGGGGTTTTCTCTCTTTCCTTTAATAAATCACTAGGGCTCCATAAATCAGAGCAAACACCTGTGAAGGGCAGGTGACATTCCAGCGACCAAAGGCTCGTGATGGCTCCACTTCCCAGAGCTTGAAGCTTTATTGGATTCATCTTCGTGTTTGTTGCTTCGTCTGGGTTGAGGAGGCCTACACAGGACAGAGGGTGGGACGCACGGGGGGTTTGGAAGCCCGGGGGGTGAGCAGGGTGCGCCATCAGTGGTCCAAGGAGGGCAGGTGTGGGAGCAGGTGGCCGGATCTAAGCCCCACTGGGAGATGCTGCGAGCTCTGAAGCCCTGTGTCCGGGCCGTCAGAGGATGGGGACCCCAGAACGGTCAACGGGGACTGCACGGAGGGGACCCTGGGGCAGGGGCTCCGTGCTCACACCACCCCAGCAGCCCTGGGTCCTGGGACGGAGGTGAGATTGTGTGGAACTGTCCAACAGGGAGACACTGTCCCCCGGTTCCAGGCCAGCAGGGCACTTCTGATGCCCACGACTTCCAAGGTGATGGCAAAACCTGGTGAATGCAGGAGTCAACCAGGCACTGAATTCACAAACTCAAAGAAAAACATTGCTATTCAGATTATTAAAGGTGCGCAGAACATGTGCACCCCCGTGCAGACCTGGACGGCATCCCAGGCCAGCGGTGGAGCCTTCAGGGGTTCAGCCACCAAATGCCGAGCAGAGAAGTTACCAGTTATCCAGATGTGTGAAACAGATGGAGGTCGGAGTTTTCAGAGCTTCCCACCATGTGTCTGGGACATCCCCTGGCACTAAGTGGCCTCAGATAGCCTTATGCTTTCCATCGAACACTCTTTGAGATGTCTGGCTTCTTTTTTCTTTGCTCCTCCAAGTTTTTGAGAGTCGACCAAGACAAGGACAAGGACTGCAGCTTGGACTGTGGGGGTCCCACCCAGAAACCCCTCTGCGCCTCGGACGGGAGGACCTTCCTGTCTCGCTGTGAATTCCAGCGCGCCAAGTGCAAAGACCCCCGGCTAGAGATTGCTTACCGTGGAAACTGCAAAGGTAAGTTGCTTTCGATCATTTGTTCAAGAATCAGTCACTGAAGCGTACACCCATGTGCTTTATTTTCATCTGGCTAAGGTTTTCTCCGTAAAATGTCAAGGGTTTATGTTGAGAGCACGTAGCGAGAAGAGTCATTTCTGAGTCATTTTTTTTTCTTGTTGAATGCTCTCTTTTCTTAGAATGTTTTATGACATCATGACACAAATTTATCCAAGGGTTTCACAGAATGTTTCCAAAGTCTCTTAAGATTATTCTCACCAGTTTTTTTTATTGGTTCTTCCAACTCCTTCTCATTTCACCTTTCAGCCTGTGGGGAGTGTGTAATAGCACCTGTGCCGTTTTCAGTGATTTTTTTTGGGGGGAGGGGTGCTGATTTCACACTTGTAATTTTCAATTTTCCCGATCTAAGAAGCAGATTTGGAGTTAACAAGCACCGCTTAGAGCGAAACATTGAAATGCTTCCCGCGTTAGTGAAGGGTTTGACTCAGCAAAACACGCTGATGTTTCAAGCACAGATAGAGTCAATTTCAGAAAAGATTTAACCTTCTTTGTCTTATTATCTAGGAAAAAAAGCCACACGGGCTAAAACACCCTTGAGACAGTGTTCTGCAGTGTTTAGCCGTTAGCGCCAACAATCTGCCAGGTTTCGAGTAATTTGCTCTTCCTTTCGTAATGCGACACATCCTAAGTGAACAGGTTGGAGCCACTGCTCTACGTGACAAAGACAGAGTTTTGCCGGTCCTTGGACGCGGGCGCCGCTCCCGCTGACGCCCCGCGGGACACTCTGCCCACAGGCGTCAGGGCAGCCCAGCACTCACCTCCCACGTGTGTCTGATTTGTGTGCCCTACACACGTCCCTCGGAGAGAAGTTTGGATGTAACTTTATGCCTTGATTGTTGCTACACACCTCGGGTATCCGTGCTGAGAAATGAGAAGTGACCTAAGAATGAATTCAAGTATCAGGTGATCTACCTTTTAGAGAACCTTCTAGAAACAATGGCCTGTGCTGACTTAGCTTGTGAGAACAGGTGCTGTGGAGGTGGCAGTAAAGTTTGAGTTTTACCATCCTCTTTGGTGCCCTGTTCCTTTAGAGAACCCCCATTAAGTGTCCTTTAGGAGGATAATTCCCGTCAAACGCTCTGTCGGAGGACGATGAGGAAGCCGCCATATTAAGCCTCTGTGTTGGCCATAGTCTCCGTGGGCGTCTGTGGTGGGTTCATTGGACAGAGGCCAGAGGCCGTCCATCTGTCTGGGTGGACATTGACACCAGAGGCCTCTGTGTCCCACAGTTGAGGTCGCTCTCCCAAGCCTCCCACTTCGAGCTCTGCAGAGTCCATGGTGGGTTGCTTTTGCACAGGGACGGTAAATTGGAATTAAGCGCAGATGGCCTTTTGGTGATGTCACTGTTAGCTTATTTGTGTTTGGATCCAGCCTAATTTTCTTCTGGATAATTCCCTTGGTTGGGATTCTCACACCTCACTGAAGAAGTTTCATACCATAAATTTGTGACACAAAAAGTGTGATAAGGGACGGGACTTCCCTGGCGTTCCAGTGGTTGGGACTTCACCTTCCAATGCAGGGGGTGCAGGTTCCATCCCTGGTTGGGGAGCTGGGGTCCCACATGCCTCATGGCCAAAAAACCAAGGCATAGGCCAGAAACAATATTGTAACAAATTCAATAAAAGACTTTAAAAATGGCCCACATCAAAAAAAAAATCTTTAAAAAATGTGATAAGGAAGAAGTAGGTAAAAACAAAACTTATTTCCTAAAAACAAGTTTAGTTTAAATCAAAAGGATTAAAATAAAAATAATGCGAAGGTACCTGTAAACTTCGAGGTCAAGGTTATCTGGTGCTTTGGTTGCCAAGGGTAGCAAATATTAAAGTTACTTTAAAGAGACATTGTTAGTTGTACAACATAGTTTGAGATAACTGGGCATCAGGTACCTCTGACACTGTAGATTTGGGGGAGTTGGAGCTCTGAAGCGTCTGCTTTCAGCCCTCTCCTGTGGGTGATCTGAGTCTGGTCCACGCTGGGGCTGCCCGGAGAAGGGCTTCCCGGTCTGCAGACCGTCTTTTCCCACAGACGCAGCCTTTCCCCGGAGCCGAGCTCTGAACGGGAGCAGACCCTCCTCAGACAGGAGCGGCTCCTTCATTCCAGTTGATTTACATTGCCTCGTTTCCCCACCCTGTCCCCATGTGTCGAGCATTTAACACCCCCCAGCCTGCCCCGGGACCACGTGGCAGGAAGGGTTCACAGTGAATGGGAGGGGACCCTGATGCTGATGGACCAGAAACAGGTGTCCTGGCTCCCCGGGCAGGTGCTGCTGTTACATCCCTCTGTCCCCAAGGGCACAACCACTGCCAATTCCGCACCACACCCAGGTCGAGAGCTTTCTGCTATGAAGGTGAGAGCGGGAGAAGGAGATTGAAATGGCACTTCCACTGCGCGGAATACGAATATTCATCCGCGTTTGCTCTAAATTATTCCCGGTTTTGAAATTGGCTGGTGTATCGTAGTATCAACTTGGCAAGTGTGAAGCTGCATTTTTTTTTTTTTTTTCGGTACGCGGGCCTCTCACTGCCGTGGCCCCTCCCGTTGCGGAGCACAGGCTCCGGACGCGCAGGCTCAGCGGCCATGGCTCACGGGCCCAGCCGCTCCGCGGCATGTGGGATCCTCCCGGACCGGGGCACGAACCCGCGTCCGCTGCATCGGCAGGCGGACTCCCAACCACCGCCCCACCAGGGAAGCCCTTGAACAGAAGTGCGCTGGTTTACACTGGTGGATTTTTCTCATATTTTCTTAGAAATTTGTGGAGTTTGTGTTTTTAGAACTCAGCAAACACATTAATATTTTTCTTTTGATCTGAGACCATTGGGCCTTTCTTTTCAAGAAAAATCTCTGACATTGAATAAAAAAGTCAAAAAAAAAAAAAAGAATAAAAGGGAGAAGACGGAAAAGAAGAAGAAAAGTCTAGATACCAGTGGTTCTTGGAACTATTTTAAGATTTCTGGAAACAGAATTATAAAGGATATCTGACAGAAACAACTTCCTGGAGATTTCCGAGACCTGGCTTTTTAGTGACCAGTGAATAAGAAAAGAAACATGGTTACAAAATGCTTCCTGATACCCGTCGTCCCCTTTCTCATTCACAGCCCGAGTCTTATGGTCACCGTCCTGCTCGTCATTGCAGAGCGACCCCCTGGCAGCGTTGGGGTCTCTGTGGGTCACAGCGTGGCCGGCATACGAGTGCACAGGGGTCCACAATGTCGAGGAGACAGACCCCTGCCCCTCGACGGGGGTTATTATTAATATCACGGTTATGGCGAGTTTCCAGAGCCCTTGTTCTCTCCCTGCGAATACCCTGGGCTTTCACTCTGGACACATAGTGACCACTGGCCTAGAAGCCTCAGCGCGCCTTACGGGCCCTCTCTCCCTGCTGGGCTGCTGTGACCAGGCGTTACCTTAGCGCTCTCTGGGCAGGCCTGGCCCTCAGGACCGCGTGACCGTCCTCTTCCCTGTGTGTGACCCAGGCCACCTGCAGGGGGCATCCTGCTGACCGGGGCTCGGTGTGCGCTCCGCCGAGTCCTGCAGGGAGAGAGCTCAGGCTCCCAGCCCCGCATTTCTGGAAATTCCGAGGAAGGCGCAAACCACACACGTGGTCAGCAGGGCTGTCGCTCCTGAAAGCACCGAGGTTTTCAAGCAGAATTTCTGCGAGGCCGGAGGGTGCCTGTCACCTCCAGTCGGTACAGTACCGCGCTCTCTGAAGTGCTCTGTGTACTTCAATTTTATTAAAACACACGATGTAAAACCTAACAGCGGTGGTGCCCGCAGCCCAGCTGCAGTACCTCTGATGTTACTGGTGTGGCCAGGCAGGCAGCGGGCTGTGGATCTCCACGTGGGGCAGAGATGGGGTCGGGAGGGCGAGGTCTTGGCCTCTGCACCTCACAAGCTCCCAGGGGTCGGGGGACCATGGAACCAGCGCTAAGGGGCCAGGCCAGGAGGGCTCCACCTGCCTCTGAAACAGGGCGGTCGGGTCAGAGGAACACGAGGAATTCCTTCCCTCCGAAGAGTCTTCTGATCGTAAACGTGCGCTCCTCCCGAAGCCTTTCCTCAGACTTGGAGAGCCAGGAGGTGGGCTGGAAGCTTCATCACTGGCCGTCTTCCTCAGGCTTACGATGACACTGCCTTTGAAGGAGGCAGAGCACCTGGACGCTCCCACGTAGCGTCACCTGGAGGCTTTGTTAACCCACAGCGGCGCCGAGGGCCAGGGTGCAGCTTGGTTGCTGGAAATCAGTTAACCTGCCATCATTTTCTTCAATGAAACAGGTATTTCCATGAGAGGAGTCTATGCAGGGCGTGTGGCACGTGTGCATAGGTACACGTGCATGTGTGTGTGTGGACACGCACCCGCGTGTATGGGTGTGTATGTGTGTCTCGTGCGTGTACCTATGTACACGTGTGTGCGCGCCCGTGTCTCCTGCCCGGTCCTCTCGGGTGTCTGTGTCCCTGCTTCCTGCTGTTTCTCATCAGCCTCCTTTCGCCCACAGGCAGGCTCGGAAGTGCCCTTTACATGTGTGGTTCCAGGACGTTTTAATCTTGCTGGCGCTTGTCCCTTGCAGAAACCCTACCCCAGTCTTGTTGACCTTAACTCCTTCACGCTGTTCTAACAGGTCTGATGTTAGAAGCGCCCTCATTATAGACTGAAGCAGACACAGAGAGAGGTAGGGCCATTGCTCTCGCGTTCAAGCCAGGGTCAGGAACACAACAGAACTTTTTGAAATGTTTGTGAAAAAAATCTTTTCTTTGTTCGCTTTAGCAACCCTGTATCCTCCAAGGTTAGTTCATCAGAGGAGCTGCGGCAAGCACAACGTGGCCTCAGTCAGTCTGCCCTGTGAAGGTTTGCAGCCAGACTTCACACAAAAGGACCCTGGGATCGTTGCACGGGGCCCGGGGGTGATGCGCTGATGACACTGTGGCCATTAGTTGTCACAGAGCTGCTTCTGATCAGTTGTTCCCGGATAAATGGTGTAAAAAACGTTGGAATACTTTTATATGCTCTTGCAGTCATTTCTACTTTATCTTACTCTTTTTCCTTTAGGACTTGGCCACCCCAATTATGTACCCTGGCTTTTCCTGTTCTAAGTTGTTTCTGTCTTGATGCGTTTACAATGATAATACTTACGATGAAAACTCAGTTTCTTTCTCCTCGGCTCTGAGATGCTCCCTCTGGTCAAGGGACGGCTTGGACACTTGCCGTGGCTCTGCCTGAGGTGGGCGGCTGCAGGTGGGTGGGCGGGGAGCCTTCCTTGGAGTCCTGCCGGTCCTTTATCAGAGCACAGCCTTCTGTATCATTTATGCCAAAGAACATTGCAGCACAGAACTCCTCGTTTTCCTGGGAGGTGGCCCTTCAAAATTACGGGTGGGTACAATATTCCAACTTTTGAAACACAGGGTCTGCCTTCATTCGACGCCAATAAAACTAAAGGCCTGTCACCCTCGGGCTATCGTTTCTGCAGCCACTACTAAGGGAGAGCTGGCTTCCTCGTCAGCTTTGTTTGTTCTGACCCCAGGCTTGTCCGAGCAGCCCCCGTGCTGGCCACGGGGACCCAGCAGTGAGAACTGTGTCCCCAGAGAGTTGATACCACCGTGCTCAAAACCATCACCATGTAGTCGCCCTGCTAGGTCCAGGGTCAGTAGGTCTGTTGACCCGAAAAATACCCAGTGTAGCCTTTCATTGTACATTTCATAATGGGACTCTGAAATAATTCCATATCCGCAAGGGTTTCTGCCTCGGTAAGGAGCTTGCTGAGCGGCTCTGTCTCTGGGGTGAGGACTCACACAGGAAGAGTTAAAGGACACGCGATCCACTTTCTTCTGGGTAATGTTTCCATGTCATCCTGTGTGTGATGGACAGAGGACCCCACAAGAAGAGCTCCCGGGCTCAGGGGCGGTCAGGGTCAGGACCGCCTGTAAACATCAGTGCTCCATGACCTTGCTCTGGCTGGGCCTCCTCGGGGCCTTTTAACTCTTCTTCTCCAAAATTCTTCTGCATAAAATGTGCAGCAAATCTCTCTCTTCCAATAATTGCTTAAACCTGTTATGAGTGATGTTAGCAAAGTAGGAAATGATTTGCTTCCTGTTTAAATGAAAACCATCATTAGAAACAACCACTATAAAACATGGCCGTTTATTTCTAGTTTAGAGCAAGCAGTGCATCTCGATAGTTTCCGTGACTAACGTATCTTGACGCATAGACACGTTTTGTGATCCCCTGGAAAAGGAATCTCTTTCACTTTGCAGTTGAGAGAAAACAATTAACAACTAGGTAAATAAGTTGCTTACAAAACTCATTATTACTAAACACAGGGAAGAAATCATTTGTAAAGTCTCTGCTCTTTCAGATAACAAAAACTTTCTAAAAAGTATGATCAAATTTGTATCAAAGCAAAAGTTTTTCTTTGGTCTAGTAAAATGATTGAAGTCCTTGATTAGAAGTAGCTTCATGCTTTGATTTAATTAAAATATTATAATTTTCAGTTAAGCTGGATTTTCCTATGAGGTAAAAATTGATCATACTTTAAAAATTACTATGAACCGAAAAGTTATGTGATACCACTTCATACCCACTAGGATGGCTATCACAATTAAAAATGAAAAACACAGAAAATAATTATTGGTGGAAATGTGGATACATTGGAATGCTTGCCCATTTTGGGGCAGGAATGTAAAATGGTTCATACACAGTGAAAAACAGTTTGGTGTTTTCTCTATAAATTGAACACAGAATTATCGTAGGACCGAGAAATTCCCCTCCAGGTATATATATCCATAAGACTTGAAAACAGAGGTTCAAACAAAAGTTTGTACGTGAGTGCCCGGAACAGCATAACTCATAATCACCAAAAGGTGGAAACAGCCCAAATGTCCATCAGTACTAGAGCAGATACACACGCTGCGGTGTGTCCGTACGATGGACATCCTTCAGCCCTAAGAAGGAATGAAATGCTGGCACAGGTAACGCCGTGGATGGACATTGAAAACACACTGTCACACACTTTGATTCCATTTATATGAAATGTCCAAAATAGGCAAATGCATAGGGACGGAGAGCAGAGTGCTGTCGCCGGGGTGGGGTGGGGGGGGAGGGCGATCGGCTTCCCTGTGGAGATGAGAATGTCCTGGAGCCAGATAGAAGTGGTGGTTACACAACATTTCGGATGCACTGAACACCACTGAATTGTGCACTTTTATGTTGTGTGTAGTGGCCCCAGAGTAAGGGCAAATTGTCGTGCCCACGTTTTGAGGATTTCATTCTCAAACACTTAAAAATAAAGTGTCCAGAGTAAAATCTCAACAAGGCCCCTGCACAGTTAAGCACCCGCTTAATTTTTTTTTTTTTTTTTTTTCCGGTATGCGGGCCTCTCACTGCCGTGGCCTCCCCCGTTGTGGAGCACAGGCTCCGGACGCGCAGGCTCAGTGGCCATGGCTCACGGGCCCAGCCGCTCAGCGGCGTGTGGGATCTTCCCGGACCGGGGCACGAACCCGTGTGTCCTGCCTCGGCAGGCGGACTCTCAACCACTGCGCCACCAGGGAAGCCCCCTGCTTAATTTTTAATCTCACCACAGGAAGCGTAAAGAGAGAAAATATAATTAGGGAAGAAATGTATCACCTGTAAATTCAGCTCCAAGACTGTTGAACCTTTCTGTTCCACTTAAAAGTGATGGACAAATTGGAAAAACTGAGAATAATGTAATTCTGAGGCTGTGCTTAATGTTTTGATTTCTACAAAGAAGGGCATTTAATTCAGCCTCCAGAGTGTGTCTGTTAACCACATATGGTTTACAGCGATGTTAAGGGCACAGGGGGGAGCGTTCCAGCCGCACAGGATGAGCCGTCCTGGACCTCGGCCGGGGGACACAGCTCAAGGGGGCGTTAACGACAGTGCGCTGTACACGCAGAAACTTTCTGAAAGGGTCAGCCTCGTGTTAAGTGCCCTAACCACAATAAAATAAAAAACAAAGTAGAAAGAACACTAGGGAGATGTTACTAATTTGGGGCGAACTCCCTAGCGTGTTTCCGTATTTCCGTAGGATGGATGTGGCGGACGCTCTTCGGCCCCTTCTCAGGAGCGAAGGCCCTGCCCCTGACTAACGCTTTCCGGGATCAGGGAGTAACAGGCAGTTGGTGTGAGGCAAAGAGCGCTCCTGCCTAGTAGGCGGCTACAGACTTGCTCTCAGGGATGCTCGACACGGGCCCTGCAGTTCCTGCTGCAAAGTCTTCCTGGTTTCCTGTGGCTGAGTCGTCAGCTACGTGCCAGACGTAAACCCGGAATTGAACGTGCCGTCCGTGTGAGAGGTTTGAGAGCTCTCCCGCCAGTGGCAAATGCGGAGTCTTTTCCAGAAGACTGGAGCCCGGAACGGGGCCCGTAGGTGGTTTGGGAAATGTCTGCGTTTTTGGCGTGTTCCACAATAGTGCAAACGTTAGAAGTAATTTGTAACCCCGTCTGTACCCTCGTGGAGACCTCGCAAGCTGAGAACTCATGTCACTTTTCCTTTTAGACACAGTCAAACCACAGGTTATGCTAAAAAAATGAGGACAGAAGTCCAGCAGAGCAGTGATTTCTCCTCAGCTAAAACACAGGCTACGTTAAAACCACATGTTGCCGAGTGCTGGCAAAAATGCAGATCAAGACGTGAGGCCTGAGCCTGCCTGGACGCGTTCCGCCTGATGCGCAGGCCCATCTTGCTGGAGGCGGCTGCCACGGGGCTTCCACAGAGTCCAAGATGAGGGCTTCCGGCAGCAGAGTCAGTATTCAGACACGGACACTGCAGGACAGGCAGCCCCGAGCCCTGGAGCTCGTGCCCAAATGGCATTTCGTTGTAGCCAAGAGGTTTTACTACCAAGCAGTCAGAAAGTCACCATCTAAAAATGCTGGGCAGTGGACACGTTTGAAGCAGTATCTCAGTGTCCAGAGGGCCTTCCAGATCTAGACAACTTGTAATTTAAATCTGGAAACACTTAAGAAAAATGGGGAAAGCCATTCTTTTCAACTTCTAAAATTCCAAGGAGCTACATCAGATGACGGTCTAAAGAACTAAGACGTGTGCCTGGGGTGCTGCCTGAGGGCGTGAGGCTAGTGGTGGCAGCCCTGGGCACGTGCTTCCCCACGGTGGACGCAGATTCTGCACGGCCTGTGGTCGCGAGAAGAGGGGCCCCTATCGGGGGTTGGCCCACCTGTGTAACTCCTCCTGGGTCCTGAGACAAGCGGCAGGAGTGAACAGGCTCTGGTACCGCTTCAGATGGAGCAGGCTGGCGGCTCCCAGGCCTGCCTTCCCGCCATCGCAGGCCTCCACGGTGGGTCTTGGTGTCTGTTTCCTCATTCCTGCCATCCAGAGCTGGGTTAGACGGGCCTGACTGTTTCAGTCTTTCCCTTTTCTACTAGTTTACGGTGTCCCGGGGATATCTTCCTAGGGAACAGTATTGTGCTTTGTATCAAATCATCTTGTAGTGGTATTTTCACGTGAACGTGTGGAGACATGTGCTCAGTGCGAGGACTGATAGAGATATTTGACCCTTTGATCTGATTTACTGTTGGACTTTCCACTTGAGGTGAGAAGCGCAGGAGCCTGGTATCACTCTCACATCCTAAGAAACTCAGATGCAGAGGAAAGAGGCTGCCGGGTGGACAAGGGTGGACCACAGATGGGTCCCACAGATGGGACCACAGACCGGGTCCCCTGGGCCGCAGCCGAGGGCAGGAAGGCACGTAACCCCAGGGTGCCCGCCTGCCCCCCTCCCTCCAGGGCAGTGCCTTTGGGCTCCTAGACCCGGTCCCCACTTGGCGCGTGGCCTGGCCCCTGTGCTCCGACGGACCTCCTAGGATCCGAGAGTCTGTCTGTGACCGGCGGGCTACTGTCCGTCTCGCATTGTCTGGGAAGCAGAGTCCACATTTCGCCACGGGCAAGCCGAGTGGCCTTTCAGAGCCGCGGCTTCTGGGAGAAGAGCGTCCCTTCCCGCCGAGGCCCGGCCTCCCCACGGGGATCCTGCTTGCTGGCCGGGCGCCCGCCGGGCAGCCATCCTCCGCGCCGGGCCCCTCTGGCCCCAGCCCCTCGCGCGGGCGGTGCCTCTGCAGTGCATCCCGCGGCCTGACTGCCGCCCTCGCCCTGTGCCTCCCCGCAGACGTGTCCAGGTGCGTGGCCGAGAGGAAGTACACCCAGGAACAAGCCCGGAAGGAGCTGCAGCAGGTGTTCGTCCCCGAGTGCAGCGACGACGGCACCTACAGCCAGGTGTGCAACCCGGGGCGGGGCGGCGGGCCTCTCACGGGGCGGGGGTCTTCCTTCCTATCTCAGAGTGGTTCCTCCCGAGGGGGTCGCTGTCACAAACAGGGCGAGTCCTTCCCCGGCGCACGTGCTCCTGTCACGGCCGTGCCGTCCCCCCTCACTGCTGGGAGACGGACCGCACGGCTTCCTCTAGGCCGGCTCACGGCTGAGCCTCCAACTCCGATTCGCTGTTAGTTGCAGAGGAGAACACGCCAAGGTCACATCTGGTTTCTGGGGTCACCTCGTTAGCCAGTGGTGGCGTCTAATCACCCAGTGCTCTATCTGGAGTGCGTCAATATTGTTTTGCCAATACTATGATTTCTTATTAAGGGAAACAAATTCCTGAAATGCTACGCTAACTGACATCGCTTTTGGTAGGAAAAAAAAAACCACACACAAGACAGGATCTGCTGTGAGCCATCCAATAATGATGTGAGCTCTGTGTATTTTTACAACAATCATTTGACCTTTGAAAGACTCAGGAAGGAGAGAGAGAGACAGAGAGAAGCTGGAGCCATGGGTGGTGTCCACGCTGGCTGGCTGGCGGTGGTGGGGAGCTGGGGCAGTGAAGGGACATCCCGCTGGCAGCCGGACCGCAGTCTCCTGTCTGTCCTGACTCCTTGGTGCCTGGGTTTCCCTCTTGTTAAGATGTGGGCTCGGGCCCCATCGCAAAGATGAAGGATTAGATACTGAACAGTTACGGGCTGGCGCCCACCGGCCTTCACTATATAACACCTCTGGTCCCTTTTGTCCCTAAGATCCCAGGTTCCAGAGCATCACAGGTTGTTTGCCGGGTGTTCAAACGCAAGGGCTCAGGAAGCACCAGGCCTCCTGGACCTGCGTTGGAATTGAGGCTGGGCTGCAGGTGGTGGAGGGGGCCTCACGGAGGGCGGGCGCCACTCGCACTGACTGCCCCGTCCCATGCCGTCCCTCCTGCAGGTCCAGTGCCACAGCTACACGGGGTACTGCTGGTGCGTCACACCCAACGGGAGACCCATCAGCGGCACCGCCGTGGCCCACAAGACGCCCAGGTGTCCCGGTAGGTCCAACTGAATTTACGAGGTGAAACTGCTACTGACATTATTGGCTGCTTTCTGATCATCTTACAAATGTTTGCTCATAACTGAAAAGAAATTCAGTTTAGGTGGAATTATGAGGAATGTTGGGAATGGATTTGAGTCACTGGACAAAGCCCAAAGTATTATGAAAACTTTTTTTTTTTTTTTTTTTTTTTTGGGTACGCGGGCCTCTCACTGCTGTGGCCTCTCCCGTTGCGGGGCACAGGCTCCGGACGTGCAGGCTCAGTGGCCATGGCTCACGGGCCCAGCCGCTCCGCGGCATGTGGGATCTTCCCGGACCGGGGCACGAACCCGTGTCCCCTGCATCGGCAGGCGGACTCCCAGCCACTGCTCCACCAGGGAAGCCCGAAAACTTTGTTTTTAAGAGAGCTTAGGAATGGAGGATCTGGGTCTGAACCACAGTAGGTTATGGCAATTCGGGGCTCTTAGTGTTTAGAAATAACCACAGGGACCGTGGTCATCAGCGGAAATGACCAAATGCTTTCATTGGCCGAGAAAAGCAAACATTTCTGCGTTTGTATGTATATATTTGCAAAGAAAAAGTGGCTCATTCGTCACAGATCCCTTTCCAGATGGTTTATTTGTGTTATTTTATTACTCATAAGAGGACCTCATGTACTGAAGGTAATAATATTGGCAGGAGAAGAATCTATAAAATGGTCTGTTTTCCATTAATATTTTACCAAAAATGTTGTAAAAGATTCAGATCATTTTTATTTGAAAATGGTCTGCAGCTTGAGTTTTGATTAATTGTTGAGGGAGACCTATCAGACCATTTATGAAGAAATTTCATGACCTTTGTGTCACCATGACTAGATTAAGTTACTAGGGAAGAACATACTGTGACGTAACAATACGAAACACCTTCCTGAGTTTTCATGCAAAATATTGAGACGTGTATTGACAGTTTACTTTTAGACCCCTCTTCTGTTTCAAGAACAGGCATCTTACAATTAGAAATTCTGTTCACGATTCAGACGTTTATACCAGGAGCCAAGGCACAGGTCAGAACTCCTAACTGCCTCAGAACGGTGATGTACGTACCTCATGAGCAGTGACACCAAACCTAATTTCAAGTGACTGGTCATCACTTAAAAGCCAGGGGGTGTGCATAATGTGGCATTAAAATATACTTATTTTTAAAACTCTTTTGTCCTCCAAGATCTAAACATTGCTGTAAATATATTTTTAGTGCGCTTACATTTGCACCTAATAATTCTTTTACAAACTCATGGAGTAAACGAAAGAGAAAAAAATTAGCATAATGAGCTGGCCTCTGTGTGTGTCCCTCACTCTGAAAGTTACTTGCAAATGCTTATTTCAACCAAGTAACAGCATTTTGAGTCAATCTGAGCCTTATTTTACTGAAGGAGACAGCAGAGGAGATACCTATTTCCGTGATTTTAGTGACACCTTTTGAGAAATTAAGTAGTGTCTGAAAGAACTTTCTTAGAAAACCATGAGCAAAGTTGGCTGGATTTCTTATAACTTCCCTGTAACACTTCGTTTCTAGAATCAAACCACTGTACAGTTCACTCACATTATTTTTTCCAACCAGGTAGCAGCAGTATTTTGCTGTATAGAAATGCTCCACCTTTTTCACCGCCCATGTGGATTTTTTTGTTTCAAGTGATGGGTTATGGAAGAAAGAGTATCTTCCCCTTTGCTTAGAATCTGGTGTTTATTGCATGGAAAATGCCAGCAGGGGCGGGGAGGGCATGTCTCTGAGGACACTTGTGGTGTGGGCAGGGCAGGCTCCCTCCCAGACCGAGACCGGGCTCCCTGTAGGAGTGCCTCCCTTTTCACCCCCGTGGCTTGCTTTTGCAGCTGGGCCAGAGTTATGGGAAAATTCTGTGAATCCCCAGCTGTATTCATGCTTTTATTCTGCAGCGATATGGGTGGGGGAGAGCAGGTGCCTGTGCTCGGAACATGTGTGGAAACTGTGGCTTGCAGGGGGTTGTTGAGAGAATCTTGGTATTTAAAGGGAGAGTGTTGGGAGGACTGAGTGCATGGCACACACGGTATTTATGATAGACTTTTGTAACACAATGTAACATAACTTCTTCCCAGATATTGACACACCCTCACCAACCTCGTGCAAGAGTGTGGCAATGAGTATCACCTTGGAGAGACTGTGGTTAATAACGTGCATGTCAGCTGGTCAGTTTCCCTCTGCAAACCCCCAGGGGCATCCTCCTCCCTTCCCTGCGACCCTGGCTGACACCTGCTGGGGCTGATACGCTTTGTCTACTCTCTGTAGAGCGGGAATGATTTCCATCTAGTTTATTACAAATGATTAACATCAGCAGTCAGCAGTGGTCTTTGGCCCTGGAGTTTGCACGGAGCTGACCATACAAGCACATCCTATAGAAATTTGAAAATCAGAAAAAGATATTAAAACTTAGCGATAAACAATAACAGTCACTTAGAATGCATGTGTGTGTTTATTATGAACTGGTGCAGACACACGTTGCAACAGCCCCTGGGGAGGGCGGGGGACGTCCACTCACAGCTGATTTCAGTGGAACAGAGCGGGCCCCAGCATCCACATCCCCCCGCCCACTCCTCCCACAAAGACCTTCAAAGGGAAGGATTCTTTAATTTCACAGTCATGTGTTTTTCAGCCATTAACGCAAAGCACCACATTCCTGTGGATCAGTAAGAAGAACGGGATAACGAGGCCATCTAGCAGAAAAAGACAAAAGTCTTGAACAGGCAGCATTTTACAAGTGAGGAAATCCTAGGGACCAGTGCACATAGGAAAAGGCGCTTGTGCTCATTGGTAGCAGGGAAATGCAAACCAGCCTCCCAGGGAGACTCCCTGACACCCAGGGGAGGGGCAGCAGCGGTGAACCCCGGGGGGCCCCCGACGTGCCATCCGCTTGCCCCTGAAGACGGGCCCGCTTTGGAGCGGGAGGCGTGTGAGAGAGTGTGCATGGCATACTGGTAGTGATGTGACCAGATCCTGGAAGCCAACGAGCGTCCACTGGTGTCTGAGGGAGAGATCACGTGCTTGCCTGGCCCACGGGTAGGACAGGAACGGCGAGAACACAGAGGAGCTGCTGCAGAGAAACGCGGCTCCAGCGAGTGTGTCTGCGTGAGGGGACCGGAGCCCGGAACACCGCAGCCCATTTAGAATTCAAAAACCAGACAAAATTCAGCTTCAGCTTCAGACTCTCAGGGCGGCGGTGAGGTGTGGAAGCGGGAGAACTCTGTGATGGGAGAGAGGGCGGGGCCTGGGGGCTCCTCCCCCTGCCGGGACGCTGCTTCCCTGGACCTAGGGTGATAAGTCACTGGGCTGTGCGTCTGTGTTGACGCATGTCGTGTGTCAGTGTGATGTCTCACAGATTTAGAAAGTTAAAGTTGCAAAGCCCATGGAAGGGGTAACACACTGATTTAAATTCTCCCCGAGGTTATAAGTTATCTGACATCCTTTCCCGAGGATTTTGCCAGAGGGAAGGTGCTGGATGTCTAGGAAGCGGTGGAAGGGGAGGTGGGGTCAGGACGGCCCCTTCCCTGCAGGGGAGGGATGGCAGGAAAGAGACTGTAGGAGGGTTTGGGGAAGACCGGTGTCAGGGTCAGCATCTGCCAGGGGATGTGTGGGACGAGCGGGGAGAGCAGGCTGGGAGCCCATGTCAGGGCCGACGGTGGCCGGGCTCACACTCACGGGGCTGTCGTGTGTCAACATCACGCCCCCGAGGTAGACGTGGTCTTACCTTCTATTTACAGGTGAGAGCCTGACCCGAGGCCCCTGTGCATGTAAGTGACGGGGCTGGGATTTAAATCTATGCTTTTGTCTCCATTGCCCACATTTTCTGCCAGATACCATAATGTGACTTCATGGGCCTTGAATTCCTTATTTATAAGAAATAATGAGTTGGAATATGTGTAGCTCCCAGCTCTGAGCTCCATGACCACGGGGCCGTGTTGTCCAGGCCCCAGCGAGGTGCCTGAAGGACAAGGAGCGCCACTCCCCACCCTCTGCAGTGACTCCTCGGTGACCCTGGAGCCCACCACCTGCTTTACTCAGCTTCCACCAAGTCAGCGCACTTCCTGGACCGCTTGCTTGGGGGCTGACAGGTAATCGCACAGATTTTCACAACGAGGGGAGGACCTGCCTTGTCTGTCCTTCCGACCCCGGACTCGGACTCGTGACTCTCAGTGGAGCTCAAGCCTTAGTGGGCAGGGAGCTTCGGGGCAGAAATCAGCCTCTTTGGCCCCTGTTGGCTCCTGCTTCCTGGTGATGGGATCATTCCCGCACGGCGAGGACCCTGAGAACGGGATCAAAGCAGTCCCTTTAGTGAGTGGCAGCGGCCAGGCCCCGTGACGCTCGTCCTCGTGGCTGCTTCACCTTCCCTCCCTAGAAACCCACCCGTCATTTCTCGTTAACAACCATCTCCACGAGCAGCGCTTACCGAACCTTCGCCAGGCCCGGCGCCCACAGCCGGACACACCCATCGAGGACCTGGGAGTTCCCTGCGGAAGCCGCGGGCCCCCAGAGAGGGGCGACTCACCATCCGGAGAACGCAGGGAGGCGTCTGGAGGAGACAGTTCCCAAAGAAGAGGGGCAGAACTGTCTCCTTCCACTGCTTGGTCTCAAGGGGCCCTGGGTCTGCTCTTCCCCTTACCAAGTCCGGTGGGGGGGTGAGCAGGGGCTGGAAGGGCTTTCCCTCTTCTGGGGAAGCAGCAGCGTGTCGCCCTGAGACATTATTCAGGACCAAACAGCTGCTCTTTGAGCTAAATCCACTCCCAGCCCTGCCCTGCCTGAAAGCAGGCGTTCCTGGAGATTATACCCCCAGCCCTGCTGGTCTAGACCCCGGGTCACTTGCACCAGGGATGCCCAGGAGGGTCTTCCCTCCGTCTTTCTTGCTGCTGAGGGGCCGGGTCCGCAGGTCTCCATCCGGGCACAGCTGATTCATATTTATTCTGCAGGGATTTTCTCTTGTTCTTCTTCCTAAAGATTTGAAGACTGACATTGCTGGGGGCGGGAGGAGAGCTTAAAAACAAAGGACTTTTTTCCAAGGGAGGATTTCTGTAGCTGGCCCATTCTCGATTAATTGGAAAGAGCTTCGGGGTTTTAATCTCATCTCCCTCTGTTACCGTGCACCCCAGCCAAGAGTTTATTCCTGGCGTGAGTACAAAGCAGTCGAAGACATTGTAAGCCGAGCCTACATGCAGGAACTCTTAATATTACGATATCCAAAGAATCTTCATATGTAACTCAGCTTGAGGTATGCGTTTGAAGTAAGCTACAGACCTCGGGTTATAGAAGAGACGAGCGACATCCACAAATGCGGCTTGAGATTCTGCCCGCACCGCCATGCACCCCTCTTTAAACCAAGGCCAGTTGTAAGGACAGCGTTTCCGGGGAAGGAGTGGAAATCTTGTTCAACCGGCCATGGCCACATCAAGTGTTTGAGGAGTTCCTTCTCAAAGCGTAGAATACGATCTACTCTTTGATTTTAATGATGGAAAGCTTTGCAGGAATGAGCAAATCAGTGGTCGTTTCTGGGAGTTTACTCAGCTCATGCATTCTGATGACAGCTTCTTGGACCAACTTCTGAATTGGGGTTTTGGAAGACCTGGTTATAAATGACAGAGAAACTTGGATTAGACTGAATCCCTTTTCTATATGTTATTTAACGTTAATTGAACTATGCTCTTTGCATTTTCCTACCATGCCTAAAGTTTTGGCCTCTACCTGAAATGGTGGAACTCCATGTTCGTGTGAATATCCTTACGATTTCTGAAAATTTTCACTTTATAAAGAGAAGCTGTTTTTTCCACCAGTGAATTTCCCTGGTAATAAGTTAAGGGTCCTCCAGAGCTGAGGAACTCGAAAGAAACATCCAGAACAACTGAATTCCCAAATAGTGAAATCAACAACACAGCTGTGCCTCTGAAGTACCTCTTTATGAGAATTATTCAAACATACATTCAGAGTCGTTTGCTTGATGGGAAAGGTTACAGATCAGAGGCAACATTTTTTTCCCGTCAAAATGGCTTTTTCTTCGGGCTTAACAATTCTCTTCCTGAAAACGATATTTGTTAAAATAAAACATTTGAGTACCTATTGGCGAGGAAAGGTGAGAACAAAGAACTGCAACAAGGCGGAGAAAATGCACTGAACGGAGCCGCGTTTCAGATGGAGGTGAGCCCCGGGGGAGGGGTCGGCTTTGCTGCCAGCCTTCAGCGCAAACTTCTCTAACGAAGTGATTTTTTAGAGAAAAATATGCATTATATTACTGTCTAACACCTACTGTTATGACGATTTTTGAAGTATTGAGGAAATTCATTTTACATCCATGATGAGAAAAAATAGTAATTTGATACAGCCAACACGGGATATGTAAAATTTCTGATAAAAGTTCCACACTGTGGAAATTTCAGAAGGTGTTTAATTGACACTGAAAGATTTTTAAAAATTAAGTCAGATATTCAAGGAAAAGACCACGAGGTGCGGTGATTGTGCTAAACAAGACCTAGAAGCCTGTTTGAGAATCAGCGTTAAGGACCCCTGACGACCCCGTCTGACCAGCACCAGTCAGGAGCCAGATTCTCCCTCGGCCCTTGCCTGGCTGTGGTGCTGGGGCATGTCCATGCCCAGAGCCACAGCTGTGTGTCTGTCTTTTCCTTTTCAGTTTGGACTTCTTTTGAATTATTTATTTACCTGATGGGCAACATTTTGGTGGTGTTAGTTTTCCTTTCTGGAAAAAAGTACTTTCTGGTGTATAATAGTTGATTTATATTATAATCTGCTCTATTATACATTTAATTTGGTGGCTACTTTATAGCCGCATCTTTCATTACTTTAAAAGGATACTCTATAAACTGTCCTCTTCCACACTTAAGCCATAAATAGCTTTTTTCTCATATTTTCTAATATTTAACAAAACTTCATAGAATAAATTAAAAGGTCTTTTAGAAGTAAATGGTCCCAGAACATATAACTCTATATAAATAACAATGGCTAATCTCTGCCAGAGGTATCCCACATCTCCGCATTAAAAAACAAGTATATGTATTTTCCTTATTTTTTTTAAACAAACAGAACAATTTTTTATGGCACCTTTTTTTTTTTTTTTTTTTTTTTTTTTTTTTGACCGGACCGGGGCACGAACCCGTGTCTCCTGCATCGGCAGGCGGACTCTCAACCACTGCGCCACCAGGGAAGCCCTATGGCACCTTTTAAAATGTACAACTGCCATGGTCAAACGTTGGGAAGATTCATGAAACTATTGACTGTGAACGACCCTGTTGCAAGAATGATAGTGATGTTTGTTTTCTCTGGCCATTGAAATACGTGAACATGCAGACATTAAAGTAAAAAATATAAAACAAAGACATTAAAGTGGACACTGATGGAAAGTAGCTCCAGAAATAATCTCTCAATTTTTTAAAGCAAAATTGGTGATTTCCTTATTTCTTCTCTTACCGTCTTGAGAAGGGGATTCTCAGATGTGGGACAGTCAGGGTGCTCAGCCCAGAGTGAATGAAGGCTGAACATCCCTTTCGTCTGATGCCCATTTAGCCAGGACCCCAGCTATTCAAAGGCAGAATCACTAGGTAAGAAAAAAGACGCAGGGAGAGTAAACCCAAGGTGACACCCCCTGTCCTTCGGGACGGGGCGGACCTTCTTCCAGCCCATCAATTGTGCAGAGGCTCAGTGCGGGCAGACGAGCCGGTTTTGTTTGGTTCCTGGGCCCACAGGAATATAAAAGTAGGAAAACAGGAGACATCGTGGTGGGTCTGAGGGAGCCGCTGGGGCTTGACAGACAAGACATAGACAAGTTCATAATAACAAAAAGAATACAGTAATAATACTCACTGCAGAGAGCACAGGCCAAGCCCTTTTCCTTAGAGCTCTGGTGCCCAAACCTTGGTCCACAAAGGGCTTGACAACACAGATTCCTACTTCCCACCCCGGAATTTCTGATTCCATGGGTCTGGAGGGAGGCCTGAGGTCTCGCTTTTCTGACAAGTTTCCCAGTGAGGACGCTGCGGCTCCTGGGCAGGGGGGCGACCGAGAGCCCCTGCCTGCAGTGGCCCGTCTCCAGTGTCAGCGCCTGGCCATCCCTGGGCGAGGGACACAGGGCCAGGCTCCGTCTCTCCTCCAAGTGGCCTGAGCAGCCGGCTGGGGTCCTAGCTCGGTCACACCACCCGGACGTCACCTGAGCTGAGTAGGAGCGTCTGGTCCGAGCCCCTTGGGCATCTGGTGGAGGAAGATGCGCTTCGGCAGGTGTGCCTGGATGCTGAGAAGGTGGGTGTGGCTGCAGGGGTCCCCCAGGGGCCGCGGCAGAGCTTCCCCCGGGGCACCCAGGCCTCGGAAGGATGCCCGAGGCCTCCCCGGCACAGGGCTGGGTGGGCAGTCTGGAGGGGACCTGGCCTGAGAGCCCCAGCGTCGGCTCCGGAGAGGCACGCGCCTTTGCGCCTGGGCCGGCCGGCTGTGCCCCAGAGGACGCCCTTGCAGCTCAGGGGGACCACTGCCCGCCCCCTGGGCCATTCACTCCACTGGAGGCAGAGGGACCAGGGGCCCCGGCGCCCGACGCAGATGATCCTGTCTTTGCTGCCCTGTACGTCAGGCTGCCTCGCCCCCTGCCCGGCTGGGCCCACCTTCCTGGAGCCCGTCCCCCGGCCTCTGGCCTCGCAGGGCGGCCCAGGGAGGGCCCTGGTCACGGCCTGGTCGCTGGAGTGTGTCCTCAAGGGTTTTGACTGCAGAGGGAAGGCCCTCTCTTGTGTCAGAAGCACTGGGTAGAAAGCTCTGGCTTTGTGGGAGGTTTCTGCCGAGGGGAAGCTGGCGAGGATGGGAGTGAACGACGAAGGTGGCTGAGAAGTGGGCTGAGGCGCCCAAGGTCACGGGGGTACCTCACTTTACTCGGCCAGCGGGGCCCGGCTGGGGAGGGGCCGGGGCTGCCCTGTGCCGTTCTGGAGGCCGATGGAGTGGCCCACGCGGTGCTTGGACTTCCCAGGTTTTCAGCTGCTTCGACCCGAACGTTAACTGAGTTGCATCCGCATCAACCTTGGGAAGTGAGCCGTGGGACGTACCGCCGTACTGACTGACTAACAGTCACCCCAGCGGCTCCCACTGCACACGCCGGTTCAGCTGTAGGGCCGCCCCCGGCACCGACAGAAGGGCCCTGGGCCTGGGCTGTTTTCAGGAGCTCTGGCTGCCACATGGACTCGGCGCCTGGCCCTCGCATCCCCAGCACGTGTTCCAGTCAGGGCCCGTTTCTGCCTCTGCTCTGCAGTCCCTGGGCCTGTCCACAGCCAGGAGTGCGTAAGCACGTCTGAAGTCAAGCAGTGCCGTCAGGAATGGCCAGGGTCGCCTTAACCTCCAGGTTACGCCCAGGCCCCACGCACTGGTGTCTGCAGAGGCCGAGGTGAGAGGAGAGCCTGCCTGTGTCCTTGCAGACAGAGGATGTGTGTAGAAGGACACAGACACGGTGTTTACAGAGAGACGTCTGGAGCCCGCACGCTGGATGTGCTCTAAGACTTGCTGTGCTCCTCTCACTGCCGGCCTGTGCTCTTGGCTCCCCTCTGCTGTCCTTTCTGCCTCATAGGTGTGTCCTCCTTCCAGCCTCCTTGGGGAGGCCAGCCCTGACTGCTCAGACCAAGTTAGTTCCCCTGTGGGCTAAAGGCACAGGCATGGACCCTGGGTCTGCCACTTACTGGCCAAGTGACCTTGGGCTGTTACACCTCTCTCTGGGTCTCAGTCTCCTTATCTGTCTAATGGGTATAATAGTGGCACCTACTTCAGGGCTGCTGCCATCATTAGATGACTTAATGTATGTGGTGTGTGTAGAATGATGACCAGCACACAGAAGGAACTGTATAGACTCGGTACACAGTTGTAATATGAATTATTTGAATAATTTCTGTTTAATGCCTATCACTCCAAAGTAGATGGAACTTTTTCTTTCTGTATCCCGTGAACATGTTGAATGAATGAATGAATGAATGAAAGCAAGTGGCCACGGAGAGGCCGATGTCACGCAGGTATCCTGCCAGTGGCTGCACATTTTAACCATTTGCTTTTGAGTGGAGACAGCATTGCTCTTTGTTGCAAGCGGCTGTTACCCTCTTGACCTATAAAATATACATACGTGAAGAGACAGGCTACAGGAGGAATAAACAACACGCAAATACCTGAGGGTCCTGAAATATTTTAAGTGAAAATCCATCGTGGCCTCTTACGTGTTGCTTTCTCTGCTGGCTTCTTCCAGCCTGTGAGGGAGGTCCCCACACTGCCATTTTCCGGATGAGGGAACTGGGCTTTGGGCAGGTGAGGGCACCTGCCCAGGGCACAGAGCTGGTAGGTAGTGATGTTCGTTCTGTCACCCACGTTCTGCCCTCTTCGCACAACACACAGTCGCCATGCTTATCCACGTCATCCACACATGGTCCTGACCAGAAAGTACGAGGCAGAGCAGCCAGACAGCTCCCGAGGAAAGCCCGAAGTCCTTTCCCTGGAGGAAGAGCCTAGAAGGGTGGTGAGACCTGGTTTAGGTGCAGAGCTTTGTGGGACCTCTGCTTTCAGAGCCCAGGGTCAACAGACTAGTGACCTAGCTCAAAGGAGCAGGGAGAGAAATGCTCGTCCAGAAGATACGGCAGACTGTAGCCTCTCTGCTTCTACTCCCTTCCTTCCTTCTTCCTCCTTCCTTCCTTCCTTTCTTTCCTTCTTTCCTTCTTTTTTCTTCCTTTCTTTCCTTCTTTTCTTTCTATCTTTTGTTCTTTCTCCCTTCCTTCCTTCCTTTCTTTCCCTTTTTCTTTCTCTTTCTTCCTTCCTTCCTTTCTTTCCCTCTTTCTTTCTTTTTCTTTCTCTTTCTTTCTTCCTCCCTCCCTCCCTTCCTTCCTAATTTCTTTCTTTCTCCCTTCTATCCTTCCTTCCTTCTTTCCTTCCTTCCTTCCTTCCTTCCTTCTTTCCTTCCTTCCTTCCTCTCTTCTCACTCTCCCTCTTGTCTCACTCTCTCCCTCTGGCTGAAGCAAAGCCACGTGACATTGTGAATCTGCTCCTGGACCTGAGATTCCAGAAAGGAATAAATCACTGAGCTTGTTTAACTGTGCTCTGAAGGTCCATCAATGTACTTGCTAAGCAAGTGCCTGCCTGCAGTGAGCCGACCTCCTCTGGCTGCACACATTGCAGCCCCTCTGCCCCTTAGTCATTTCTAAAGTACGTCGAGTGCTTGTGAAAAGGGCTCCTCTTAGACCACCAACCCTTCCAGCAAACACTGCACCCTGCTTGGCGCTGTTTGGGCAGCAAGCTGGCGTTGCTGAGTGTAGCTGGATTTGAACCAAGGACTCAGGACGACAGGGCTCATTATTCTTCCCCTTGACTGTAGACAGTCTCCTCACATTGTCTTTCTGTGGTTTCCTCCACCAGAAATGCATACCTTAATTGCTAAAAAAGCCACCCTTTTAAAGTAGTGTTTAAATGGGATGAGATCTCACAGATGGAAGGAACTCAAATGTGTCCTTTGAAATAGGAATCTGAGGGGCAGAGTGTGCCTGTCTGAAGGTTCAGCCAACCAGCCCATGGTCTGCAGAGCTGTTTACTGCCATCCACACTCCTATTTCTAGGCTCCCTTTCTGCACTTACATCCTGGAATCTCACCTGCTCCAACCCTTGGGAGTCCTTCAGCGAATTCTTACCTCCAGAAAGACGTAATGAAAGAACAAGAGCGGCGTCGTGGTTCTGGGTTCCTGGATTCTACTTTGCCCAGTGGCACTGCTGTGTGGAAAGTGATGCTTACCTGTCTCCCGAGCCCTCGAGGACAGGGTGCTGGGGGAACCTGGGGCAGGAAGGCATGGAGGGGCTTCTGGTCCAGAGGCAGTTGGATGAGGAAGTACACACCCTGTTGGGATTGCACCACCCCCCCACCCTGCCAGTTCTGTGTAGCAAAATATTTGGAGCAGGTTATCCAGGGACGCTTGGTTCTATGTTAAAATTATTTCTACATCTTAGGAACAAGATGGAATTAATTTCGTGCAGATTTATTTAAGTGAACACTGATTGGATTGGGTGTGGCTGATGAGCAAGCCACGACATTGGTTGGTTCAGAGACAGAAAGGGAGCCAAGGGAGTACGTAGATACTTTTTCTAAATGTTGTCTTCAGACCTCAGCCGCTAATCAAAGCGTGAACCAGCAGCTTGGAGACTTCAGGCCCTAGGTTACAAAATATTATCTTGATTCAATTGAGAAGCTCTCTTGGGGTGGGGGCTTCTAATTATTATTTGCGGTGTTTGCATTTAGCTCAGAAGACTAAAACCTACATAGTCGTATTCAGAAATATTACTGAAATATTGTCGTTTCCCAGAGTCAAAATAGAAAACATTTTTTGACTCACTGCAGAGACACATGATAGAAATAAACCGATAGGGCTTCCCTGGTGGCGCAGTGGTTGAGAGTCCGCCTGCCGATGCAGGGGACACGGGTTTGCGCCCCGGTCC
The DNA here is from genome assembly GCF_003031525.2 of Neophocaena asiaeorientalis asiaeorientalis. Lineage (NCBI taxonomy): Eukaryota > Metazoa > Chordata > Mammalia > Artiodactyla > Phocoenidae > Neophocaena > Neophocaena asiaeorientalis. Next base: position 2,047,837 of record NW_020173202.1, read on the forward strand.
GGGAAGATCCCACATGCCGCGGAGCGGCTGGGCCCGTGAGCCATGGCCGAGGAGCCTCCGCAACGGGAGAGGCCGCAACAGTGAGAGGCCCGCGTAACGCAAAAAAAAAAAACAAAAAAAAAACAAACCGATGACTAAGAAACTTAAGCCCTTTAAGAAATCTGGATTTGTAAAGAGATGCTACAAAGGGAGAAGTGAGCAAAGTAGGATCCTGAAAGTTTTGTCAGAAGGCCACACAACGAGCTCACTTTATATCCCTGGGAATTCTCACCAGAAGTAAAACCCTGTGTTTTGACGCTGGAAAGCATGTAACATTTCACTGCATGGTACCGGCCACAGCTGGGAAATACCAATAGCTACTTTGGGGAGCACCTCAAATATTGTGCAAATCGATGCACCAGGAAAATCTGGTCCTTTTTATCTATTGACCGAACTGCATTTCCAGGTGCCTATGATTCAGGTATTTCAGACAAGCAGCCGGGGGGAGGACAGGCTGTGTCTCCTGCAGAACCGCACTCGGGCCACCTAGTGTTTACTGTTGTATCTTGCTCCTTCCTGTAACCCCTGGGCTGAGTGTAGGGGGACCCACGCCCTCAACGTCATTTCTGTCAACATTTGGAGAGGATGCACAGCATCCCTGACTTACACTGTCTGCCCCGTCCTTCAGGATTGAGTCTACAACGATCTGCTCGTACGTTTCCTGCTATAGAACCATGATATTTCCAAGACAAGATAAACATTCTCAAACTGTCCCAAAGTTTATATCTTTAGTATAAATACAAGTCTGTATTTCAATGTGATATTCGAAATTGAAAAAACAAGCAATGAATTTCAAGTTTTATTTCATGAGATGTTTTAGCTGTGGAGTCTTGCCAGCATATGACTAGGGGAATTCTAAATGAATCCTGGATGGAATATTCTGAACTGGACGGGCAGATAAACTCCAAATTAATGCTGAACAGAATTTGCTTATTCCTTTGAGTAGGTGTAATAACGGTGAGGAAAATGTTGGTGCCATAACAGTTTCAGTCTATGGGGAAGGCAGAGCAATGCCTCCTATTTGTAATATAAACCTTTCAGTGTAATATAATGGTGAAAATTTTATTAAAAATTAGATAACCTTAGCGTATTTGCTGTACTCCCCTTACAAAAAGATGGTTCCTCAGTTTTCCATAAATCAGAATTCAGCTGAAACCAGGATTTTTATTTATCTTTCGTTGAATAACTTTTTATTACTTTTTAAAAAGTTTTAAAAATTTTTAAAGTTTTAAAAAATCTAATTCACTCAACTATCCCCACATAGTGATGTACGTTTAAAAGGTTAGTGTCATATTTTCCATGCGAAGAAACCGCTATATTTTGTACCCTAGAGGCTCTTATGTACGTCACAGGCCAGGCGGCCAGAGAAATGGGAGCTAATCTTACATTTCCTAGTTTTGGGCTTGTGATTTCAGATGACAGAGTCACCCCAGGGCACTAGGTAGTTTGTGTAATTTAACTAGAAAGTGACAAAGCCCTGTGAATTAATCAAAATGGAATAAAATGTTTGTGTAACAATTAGCGATGACCATTTGAGAGCCAAGAATAATTTTATCCCTTATTTTCCTCTTTTAGGTTCCATAAATGAAAAGTTACCCCAACGGGAAGGCACAGGAAAGACAGGTAACTATCTGAAAATGAACTTCCTTGATATATTACGACAGCGAATCCAATCTATGCCTTAAAATTACTTCTCAAGTTAAAATGTCGACGTATATCAGTGATGGTTGGTAATGAGAGCTGAAGCCCTTTGTTAATTATTTATTCATTCAGCAAACGTTTATTCGACCCTTAGGGTTGTTGGGACCAGGCAGGTGCCGGGCACGTGACCTGCTAGGTAACCCACCCGTGTCCGCGTCAGGGCTTCTTAGACGTGGCTTGTGTTGGGACCGCCTGTGGACGGCGTTAGGCTCATCCCGGGTCCATATCTATGCAGGGGACTCCAGGGCTGGCACGAGCCTCTAGCATAGCAGTTGTCAGAGGTCACTAATGGAGCTCTCCTCGTCAGAAAGAGGGGGCTGTTTCCATCTATGACAGTCACTCCTTCTAGGACCAGTACCCAGAAGGAACCTGACGGAGCAGGGAGCATTTCCTTTGGAAATCATCCCACAGCTCCTGGAGCATCTCTGCTGGCCGCCGCAAGCCCACCGTGACCCCTTTGCCCTTTCCTCAGCTGTCACCCGTTGGTCTGTCTTTATATCAACCCGTGAAGTCAGAATTTAATTTTGAGATGAAATAAAAATAATGTACCAACATCTTAAGCACTTATTTTTCCCTGAGGTAGGTTATAGTATATGAACCAGTAATAGAGAAAAGTGATATGGAGTCAAAAGACCCCAGTTTTATTCAACCCAGGTCTTTCAAGTGTGTATTGAAGTCACGGTGGCCACTGTCCTTGCCCTGGAAAGATCGTAGAGTCTTTGTATCATTAAGATAAATCCATGAGATCCACACAGATTGGCACACGAGTAATGCCAGCTGTGTAGACAGCACGCAGGGCGGGCGCAGACGAGGGCGGAATTGGAGCGGTTTCACAGAGGAGGAGGTGAGTGGAGCACGGTGGGTGTGAAAGCTGGGACAGGTGTGACCTGGGCAGAGACCCTCACAGGTGGGGAGAAGAGCCCAGTTCGTAGGCGAGAGAGGGACCGGCAGGTGGGGTCAGGACCCTGGCTCGGGCGAGGGTTTCCGTTTGGGAAGGGGGAGATGAAGATGGGGTGAGCATTCTGGTACGTTTTAGAGGAGAGGAAGTATACATGTTCGTGGTGAGAAACAGGAGTCAAAGGCTGAAAGGGAGACGGAGGGAAACACTCTTTCAGGCGCCCCCACCCAATCCTGTTCGTGGTGATACAGGTCGAATCCACGGTAAAAAAAATTTTAAAAATCCCCAGGGAATTGGCACGTGGGCTCAGAAGTGGATTTAAGGGAAGAACACATTCCTTCTACTGAAGCCCCTTGATCTCCAGACGTGCCTGTCAGAGGAAATACCTGAGGATAAGTAACGAAGCTGGGTGACCGGGAAAAAGAGACATTTAACAAACTCCCCTGGAGGGAGAGTGAAAGGCACCAAGCTGCCCGTGGCTCTGCTTCATTTTCTAAGGCTGAGCCCAGTAGGTGCCAGTGGGCTAGTTGCGCCGGGACAGACGCTCCAGGGGCCGGAGCCTGGTAGTGGGTTCGGAGGATCACGCTATCCAGGGGCCTGTGGCCAAGGCAGGAACGTAGGGGCCCCTGGTGCTGCCATTAAGGGCGGGGGAGGGACAGGAGTGGGGGCCGGCACCCTTCATTGTCCCTCAGGGACGCCCCCCGCCCCCCGTCACCTCTCGCCCTGGTTAGCTCGGCTGAGAGCTCAGACTGGCCTGGACGCAGGGATCAGACGGGGGCTGCTGGCGCCAGCGTGGTGGCCCGCTTAGGCCTCAGCAAAAACGTGCAACATTAACTGTGTACTTTCTGGTTGTTATTCCAAAGCGTGTTTAAATATGCTAAGACTTTTCTCCGTATGTTCTGTTAAGACTTTCAAATATGTTTTCAATATGTTCCCCATTTCATTCTTGGAAGAAGATTATAGAGTATTCAATAGCGAAATACTTCTAGTTTATTGCTACTATCATTATTTGATTTGGCTATTTCAGATAAACGATGCTATATTTTGTCAGTATTTTGACAGATAACAAGCTTTTTTTCTGGAGATGGTTAAATGTTAAAGAATTTAAAAAATATTCTTTTTCATTTTCCCCTGAAAAGAACTTCATTTTTATTCTTCAGAGAGCTGAGATAGTAATGGGTCACAGTTAACTACATAAGCCATGTGGCTGCCCCTTCCCTCTACCACTGCTTGCTGTATTTTGATCCTGAAATTGTTAAAAAAAAAAAAATCACACGAATAAAACACTAGGCTGGTTCTCGAGAGCCCCCCGCAGTGTGCCTTGTAACAGCGTCCCTGGCTGGGGCCCCCTTGCCTGGGGGGCTTCTAGAGGCTTGCTTACCAGGGAGCCCAACGAGTGTTTTTCAACTAATTCAATAAAGACCGTGTCCTTGGAATAATGTTTTCAGTGAAATGGTGTAGAGCTTTCTAATCCACACTCGTCCCTCTGTCCTCTGACGCTCTCACCGGGTTCCCCACCAGCCTCTCACGTGTCGACACAGGAGGCCTGAGGGGTCCAGAGACCCACGGGGCACAGTCCAGGGCCTGGGTCTCCATCCCTGCCTTCCACTCTGGAAAACAGGGGCACAGCAGGGATGCCAGCCCCGCAGCCCCCCTGCCCCCCCATTCCTGCGGACCCTCCCTCATCCGTCCGGTTGGCTCCGATGCTTTACATCACACCAAACCCTTCCCCGTGAGGTCTGTGTGGAGCTTTGAGCCTCTGTGTGGTTTACTGAGTGCTGGGCTGTGGTTTGGCGGGTCGTGGGGGTGTGTGCAATCCTTAGGGTCCATCCTGCATGCACACTCACTTCACTTACTCTCATAATTGTAGTCTCCTTGCAAATCTTTTCCGTTCTGAATTCAGATGATGCCTCAGCTCCAGCGCTGGAGACTCAGCCTCAAGGAGATGAGGAAGGTGAGTGTCGGTGGGGAGTTGTGTTGGGGGTAGGGCGCGGGCCTGGGGGTGCAGCCACGTCCTCTTGCGAGGACTGCGCTCAGGACGGGCTGGGTTGGCCTTTTCCACCTTTATGAGGCCCCTCCGTCCCTCCTCAGGGCCCCTGAGTGTTGCCGCGGTGCTTTCACACAGCACACGCAGAGGCCTCTCTTTAAGTACAAGTCTCTGAGTTGAGATTTTATCTGGATAACGTGAAATATATATTTCCAAAGGGTGCGCTAGCATATGCCATTTGCCCCGCTCACTCTTCATGTCACGTGATCACCACCCTTACAAAGACCAGTTTTGTGAAGTCAAACGTATAGAGATGTTTCAGAGGCTTACTGAATTTTGTGGTTACGAGAAGGATGGATTGCCTACTCTTAGCCTTTAATACCTTGTTGTAGGTATTATTTGCCACTGTATCACCAATTCTCGGGTCGAAAGGGGGGTCAGGTTTGAAGACCAAGTGTAAGGAGTGCACATAATAAATAAATCAAAGATCAGAGGGTAGGAGGACATCGTGCTTTGAAAATAATAATAACAAGGATAATCATAGTAACTAACTTTTGCTTGGCAGTAAATGCCACGGACTCTGTTACTTGAGCCCACAGAGCCCTCAGAACGTCGTATCACAGATGAGCGCGTGTCCGACGTCACAAAGCCGATAGGTGGCAAAGGCACGTGTGACCAGCCGGTCGGCCTCAGTGTGGCTCGCGGGCACGTGGTATACTGATCGCACCGTAAATATTCAGTTACATTTGTTAATATTACTACCAAAGATCTGTTCCCGGAATGTTGTAGGCAAAAGTTACGCTTTACATACAGCACTTTGTATTGAATCTTTCAACTCAGTGACGACCCTGTGCGTTACGTGAATATCCATCTTTACCACACAAGGATATGTTTCTATACTTTGGGGCTTTTTGCCAAAACCTGTTCTTTCCAGTGGAGCCTGTCTGGACTCGTATCTCTTTTATTTATACTTTTGGATGAAGAAAGAAAGAAAAAGGCATATGCTAAAGTTTTTAAAAATGTATGTCGTCATTCCCTTCTGTTTCATGCACGTAATCATTATTTTTTAAAAATCTCTACAATGTGTGTTTACTGATTGTATTGATTTTGGGGGCTTTTCGACTGCCTGCTGAAGTCTTTAATTGAGAGACTTTGTGTTTTCGTGATGAATTAAAATAACCATCATTTTATCTTGGTTCATTAGATCTTGCGTCACGATACCCCACGCTTTGGACTGAACAAGTTAAAAGTCGACAGAACAAAACCAATAAGAATTCAGGTAAAAAGGAGCCCAGTGTGACTTAGTTAATGGACCTGGAAAGTGGTCTTGTTTTCTGGAAGTTACGTGCAGAGCACATCTTTTTCCCTGGCTACCAATGAGTCATGCAAATCATGCCATGGCTTGCCCACCAAAATACAGTTCAAATCTGAGTGTTTTATTAAATATGGTAAGTTATAGAACATATTATAGAATAGTTAACAGTTTTTGCTCAGAACTTATCATTATGGATGCGTTTTCCTATTGCATAGAGACATTAACCCGTACATTTCTCTTTCGAACTTTAGAAACTGAGTTAGTTTTCTTCAGTCTCGTCACCGTATTTCCAAAACTTGCCTAATTTGGTTTGCTTCTGTACCATATAGACTAGTACATGGGAAATTGGTTCAAACGTTGAGTGTTTCAGATTTATTGGGGGACCTTGAAGTTCAGGGGATTTCACTGATGCCCAGGGGAGCATCAGAGTGGCAGTACTCAAGCTTAATTTGAGAAACAAATATAAAATTATTGTAAGAATGTCATTGGAAATGTACATTGTTTTAAAGAGCAGTTCTAATTGTCAGCAGGAAGCTATTCAGGGTTTGACAGAGTCAGTTCCGTATAAGTTCACAGAACAAATACGTCTGTATTTCACCCATCACTTTCTGTTACCAGATTTTCAGGCCTTACGTGACCTGTCAATTATAATTAACTAATAAAAACAGTGCAGACTTGCAGTACTTAGTGGGACTGAAAATTCAGGAAATTCCAGTTTATGTAAGTTACCCTACACTGTAGTTTGATTTAAATCAGCCTAAATGTGTAGAACACAAAAAGGTGACACTGAGTTGACTTGTAGACATGGGGCATGAAATTATGAGGTTATATCTCTATTTAATGCCAGTTGTTCAGAGACCTGCTCTTTCTGAGGGTCCAAAGAAAGTCAGCCCTAGTGAGTATTTTAAGATGTTAAATATAGTATTTACTTTATTAAGTTTAGTGATAAAATGGCAAACAATCATAGATTTTACGGAATGACCACCGTTGTCACTGAGATTTCAATGTCAGAAGGGTTTCCTTTGTACTTAATTTGTATTTTTAAAAGATACTTTTAGTAATAATCTTCTTTGGTAGAAGTAGACACATTTATTTAACAAAACATAAATGCGTTGTAACTTTTTGTTATTCTGTGTTTTTAAGAATTTACCTTGTTTGTGGGTACTCTTTCATGTTCCTTTATAGAAGAAGCCAAACTGAGAATGCATTGCTTTTTTTCTCTGGTGTTTCTTTATATCACTTAAAAGTACTATCCCCCGCACCCCCACAAGTTTGCACTGAAATTACATAATATTACTTACGTGACCAAACATGGGGAGTGTGATTGCCACGCGTAGTGAGGGAGGCCGTGTGGGTATATGCGCAAATGTACTTTGGAGCATAAACTGATAGTCGTTTTCAGAAGGGACCTCCTTGTAAAGGAAACAAAGTAATCCGAGTCTATGAAAATTTACACGCGGTAGGCACTCAGTACATGTTTATTTATTCCACGTGTTCCACGGCCACTTTGATGGTACCATTGCGTTCTTATCTAAAGCAAACTAAATGAAACAAAAAATAAATACGTAAATAACTAAAAGTTTGATCTAATGTACATACCATGAGTGTTTCACTGCCAGACTTTTAGTAATTGAAGTTCCATATAAATATAAATATAAATATAAATGAAATATTCTTCTGTTGGTTCGTTATGCAGGAAAAGCATCATTTTCATTATATGATTCAATATACATTAAGTGACCAAAACCTAAAGTTGCATTTTACTTACGAATGCGTGACTCCGGTTTTTTCTATTAATATATAATTGACAGTGTCTGTTTCTTTATGTACTTGAGTCATATTATTATATTCAACTTTATCATTCCGTTTATAGAAGTTATAAACATTGATTACGAGATCTTACCAGATAAGAGGTTTTGTGACAGTTTAATTATATCAAATTAATTTATATCTCTGTTTATTAAACTCTTGCCCTGCGGTACGTTAAATGCCTTCTAGATCTCTGCCTGATTTCCTTTAAACCAACCTAGAATACTAAAGAACGCACTTTCTTCGTTAGTTGAAACAACAGTGATAATAGTAAGAGCGGCTCACGTTTCTCGTGCTTACGATGTGCTGGTACCTCACATGCCTCGTTGCCCCTCTGTCCTGCTCCTCCTACACAGCAAGCCAGTGGGGCTGCTGCACTTCCCATCCCCGAATCTCAGAGGAGGAGGCAGTTACAGCCAAGCCCAGACGGCATGGGCAGGGTCTCTGAGGATGGGAACTGCCATGCCACCTGACCACCCGACCCCGGCCGTGATCCTCACCACTGTCCTTCAGAGAGGGGACCCCTCCTCTGCCCCACTGAGACATGGGGGCGCCTGGCATCGCTGTCCGTGCTCACCTGGTGACACAGCCGGGCCCCTGTTAAAATGCACCTGTGCTGCCTACAGCCATTGTCAGCCGTTAAACCTTCAGTTCGAATCCTTCATCACACTGAGGGGACGGGGCAGAGAAAGCTGGAGGAGTGGGGACACAAGGGCGTTTCCCACGGTGGCTGCGGACGAGCGATGCGGACGGACCCTCTTGTGTCTTCCAGCCTGACCCCGCCGCTCGTCCCCTTTCTCATTTCCCCGAAGACCCTTCTTCCTGGCCCTCGTCCTCAGACCTCAGACTGTTACCCGAGCAAACCGCGCACTGTCTTACCTACATTCTTATTTCCTATCCCTGCTCCTGGGGGGGCGCACTTTGTTTTTCAAATATTCTCAACTCTCGGTCACTGCCGGGTCTGCTGGGGCCCCAGCTCCTGGCGCGCAGACGGCCTCGTCTCGGCGCCCTGGGCGCCCCCCCCCCCACCCCGATGCCCTCCCTCTGCGCGCACGCTCAGCATCACTCCTCCCGTCTGCTCCGGGCTCGTTTTGCACGCTTAGCTCTGCCCTTGTGACGGGACCCAGCACACAGAGCCCGAGCGTGCAGTCCACACCCGCAGGTCCCCAGGGCAGGGCGGGGGGCTCCTCCCTCAGCCCTTCAGGGAGTGGAGGGGCCGCGTTCCAGGGAGCTATCCCTTCTAGACTCGGGACGGAGGCTCCCGTGCAGCCCGTTTCCCCGGCTCGCTAGCTCTTCATGAGCTGGGTCAATAACCCATCCAGCAGGTCCCGACTGCGCGTCCACCGGCCGAGCCACGGCCCCCAGTCTCTCGGTCAAGCACAGACGTTCCCGTGAAGGCATTTTGTAGAAGAGAGCGACGTTTAGATGGGTGACTTTGAGTAAAAGAGGTTCCCCTCCACCCGTCGGCTTGCTCACCCAGCAGGAGGGGCCCCCATGATGGCCCGTGGGGCGTGGCATGGGCAGGCGGACTCTGTTTATCTTTCCCATCAGGAGAGCACAGAGGGCTCTCTGTTGTCTCATTGTTTATTTCACATAAACAATTTATCCGCTGAGTGGGCCCCTGTTCTCCTGTGCAGACATTGCAGTGCACCAGGCGTGCAGGGCTCTGCGGGGACCCAGGGCTTCGCTGGGGTCCACGGGCGGGCAGCGTGCAAGATGGGTCCTGCATCGGCGTCTCTGCCCTGCTCTGGGGAAAGAGATGCGTTCTGTCTTTGCCCCACACCTCCAACGGTTACCCCCGGAAACGTGAGCTCTAAGGTCCCGGAGTGGGTTGTCCTTTGACGTGTGCTGTGTGACAGTCCCCCTTGGAAACACCCTCGTTGGCCTCAGCCGTGATGCATGGGAACCCCCTCGTCTATTTGCTTTAGGAATCTGCGGTTTGGGAAGGCTGAGGGTCTTCCCCACCCTACTCCGGCCACTGTCACCATCTGGGGTCACGGTGCCTCCGCAAGGCCCAGCCTGGCCAGCTAGGAGGTGGGCACTGGCGGGGGGGGGGGGGGGACTA
>NW_020173202.1:2057671-2068860 GCF_003031525.2 Neophocaena asiaeorientalis asiaeorientalis
ATAGCACCCGCTCCCAGCGGCTTCAGAGCGGGTGGTGCTTCCTGAAGACCAAGAGCGCGAATCTGGGGCATCATCGGGCGTTTGGTTTCATTACTTATTCAAATCCCAAGTTGGCAGGGGAGCACGTCTGCTTTCTCTCTCTGCCTGTGGTCGAGCCAAGGAGATGGGCCCTCGGAGGCCTCCAGGGGTGGGCCCTGAGTTCCAAGGTGCTGCAGATGGCTGCAGACCCAGGGCACACGCAAGCCGCTCAGCCGGCTCTGATAAACAAGGCCCTGGCTTTAGTGGTCTTCCGGTTTGTGGTCTTTTTAAGTTTTGCATGTGAGCTGGAGAAAACCTAGAGGCCCCGGTTTTGCCATCTCTGAAACCCTCCTCCCACTTGGAAGAAAAATATGTTTTCCTCCCTAAACCATTAAAAATAGCTCTGTTTTATATCCAAGAGATGTTCTGTATCTCAGGATGTTCCACAGTTTTATGGGACCCCCTCAGTGGAAACATTTTTCTATTTTATTCGGGATTGATAGTTTTTGTTTTATTACACATATTAAACTTATTGCCAAAAGATGATTGTCTTTTGATTCTGCTTTAAATCATGGTAACTTGCATTCCCTGGGGGAAAAGAACACCAGTTATATTTTCTTTCTTCCTTTTAAAGCCTTAAAGTATTACTTCCTCATTTCCCTTTCTATTCCATTCTTCAAACATGACATTACAAAACAGCAAGATGCCAACTACATTCTTATAAAGTGCTGGTCATTTGAAGAGATTAAAATATTAAAATAAATCAAATAGCTCCTTTTAAATGGGTACTGTAAAAGTGTGTTGTTTACCGATATTAATTAAGCTACCTAAAAATGGACAAGACAATTTATCCAAGTTTCCTAACTATAAAAGGGAGTTTTAATTCCAATCATATGTAATTCTTAGATTTCAGTATTCAAACTCTGGTTAAATAATCAGGATGCAGCATTTCAACATAAGTACAGAAAAAAGTAATGGAAGTAAGCAAATTGTGTCTGAGCTGCTTGAAAACACACACCAGCCTCTATACACACAGACATCTGTACCCTCACCGTGTGAAAACAAAAGAGGGTGTTCGACTTATTTATTCTCTGTGTAAATGAGATTCAGTCCATCGTTGAATTACTGATGTTAAACAGTGTCCTTTGTGGAGCCACAGCTCACAATTCGTGGAAAGCTTACTTTGCATCAGGCAGAGCCCTCTGTGATTTAATGCGTAATACAGCCCACTTCTCCCTGTCCTGTGGGTAAGAACACCTTGCAAAATCTCCAGGTGGCTGGCAGGGGTCTAGCCCAGGTCTGTGACTGCACGTCAGACATGTGTCCCTTTCAAAGCCAACCACCTTGCTGTGATGTGACTTTGGTCCCAGTTTCCCGAGGTGCCTCTGTTGTTGACAGTGGGTTAGGAACCTGCCTCGCCCCGGAAGCACCTGGATGGGTTCTGGCAGTTCTCGCCTGGCCAGGCTGTCCCCTGGGGAGGGCGGTAGCTCCAGAAGAGACGTGATGGGAGGTGACCCTGGGCAGAACCGCTCTCAGGCAGGCAGAAGGGGCGCCACACACGAAGCCCCTCTTCACGTGGGAAGGAGCACAGGGGACCAGGGCGGGGGCCAGATGGACCGCTCACGGCACGGGACAGAGTGAGCTGAGCTGCTGTGGGCCCAGCCGTCCCTTTCCCCGAGCCCCTGGGTCTAGTGCAGGCTTCCTTCTGACTAGAGTTATGGCTGCTACAGCTCGGAGCCCCTGGGGCCTCGGGAAGGGCAGGGGCTGAGCTGGGCTCCCACATGGCACGGCGGCCCCGATCAGCCTCTCTGAGCGCCAGTTCAGCACCTCATCTCCACGGCAACGGTGAGCTGACCTCACGGGAATCGGGGCGTGTCCCAGGGAGCCCTGGCGTCCAGCGGGGCCATCAGAGTCCGGTGTGTAAATAGGACTGGGGTTAATATCCACTTGTTCACATGCGAGCTCAGGCCTGGACTTGGCAGATAACAAGAGGACATTTCTTGAGAATCTCTGTCACTCGCGCGTGTGTGTTCACTACAGAGGTTACTGGATACCTGCTCTGGAGAATTCAGGTTCTAGAAAGTGTACGATGGGACTGGCAGTGCTGAGGAAAGGTTTCTCTGTGGCGGTGAGGTTCGTAGGCTTGTGTCCTGTACTGGGCTGCTTGCTGCGTGAACCAGACGAGACGTCTCTTCTTTGCTCTTCACACGTGTGAACAGAATGCTAATAGACCAGGTATCGCTGTGGTCCTCTTTCTGTGGTCTTCCCATCAGTTGGATTAGAGACTAAATCGGGATTGATGCGGCTCATAAACAGTGGAGGGTCTTTTTGGAAACGACTCACATGGTGAAACCCAGACTAGAATTCCCGCCTCGCCCGCAAGGGCAGTGGAAGGCTATTCCGCCGATGGCCGCCTCTTCTCAGTGGGCCCTGTCTTGTCATCCTCGCCGTTTAGACTGCTGACTGATGCCCGGCTCTTGCATGGGCATGATGCACGGCCGGTGACAAGGACCTGCGTGACCTGGCTGTGCGGCCGGCGAGTTCGGAAAACGTTAACCAGTTGTTAAGGATTTTGATTCAGTCCCGGGAATGGTGTGTTGTGTGCAAGTATCTGTGTACGATCAAGCATGTATTAAGTACTTATTTTCTATCAAAAAATTACCTGTGTTTTTTAACAGATGCAACCTTTCCCCTTACCTTCGTTCGTCTTCATAGTTAGCACCTTTCTCCTCTTTGCTCGCATCCTGAGTTTCTGTCTCAGATAAGCCCTGGTCTGGAAGTGTTCCTCTGGTTTTGCCTGAAAATCACATTGGTGGCTAAAGCCAGCATACGTCAGGCTATCGTGTTTCAGATGAAAAAGCAGACCAAGGATCTGCCTGTTAAAAAAGACCTCGTTTAAGTTATGTATTTAATAAAACATCTGCATCAAAACACAGAATGTCTAAGTAATATTACGGTTCTGTGTACTAAGACGTAGATCTGAAGATATTAGTAGTTTCTCAAACTACTTAGATCTTTTGTACCGGCCTGTCTTATCCCAGACATACAAACAGAGTGCAAAAATTTACCTAAGCAGCAAATCCAGGTGATTCGCTTAATGTTCCAGTTTACTTTGTATGATCCTCATGGGGGCATAGGTTTCTAAATGACACACCGGGGTTTATCAGGAAGGGTAGGTGTAAATGTTGGAAGAAATGCACCCGCAATTCCGTGTCTAGACGAGAAGCTCACAAGTTCACCCTTGCTCTGGGGACCATCCTGGGGGAGCCCCCCTCTGCGGCCGTGCGGGGACCCAGGGGCCTTCTCTCCTGGGCTCTGCGGCCTCGTTCCGTGGATCAGTTTCAGGAAGCGGAGAGCCACACGGAGGGCAGTGACCCCCTCCTGCAGGTCCAGCCTGGCCTTGGACCTGCCGCCTCCGCTCCCTCCGTCCTGCTGCCGGAAGCTGGTCTCTTGCCCAAGGTCTCTGCGTGTCAGGCGCTGGTTGAGCCCTGGATACAGCCTCTAGGAAAACAGTAAATATGATACAGCTTCACTGCGTGATTAGGTCCTGTGATTGTGTCTCACTGGTTAGTTTATGTTTCCTCTTGCATCATTCGTATGGTTGCACACACACACACACCTGTGAGTGTGTATCCGTGTTATGTACACGTACGTTTACGTTCTGCTGCACATGGGCGTGTGCTTGGGTCCCGCCTCCCCAGCCCTGTGCTCACGCCCCGGGAAGCTCAGAGCTGCTTTGTACTTGCTGGTTCCCTGTGCTTCCCACAGCACCGGTGCTGCCTGTTAAGACTTGTGCCACCAGACCTATAATCCTGATCAAAATGCATATCCCTCGTCTCACCCTCGATCAGGATACCGGAGCCTCTGCGGTGGGGCTTCTAAAGCTGCATTTTGAGCAGCTTCTCTGGTGATTTCCGTTTATGTGAACATTTGGGTCCCGCTGCAAACACGTGTTAACTATTATCAGCAGGGTTTTGGCCATCTTTAAGTGTTTTCTTGTAATTACACATGTATGTAAAACAAAGCACTGTTTCTGGAAGGCATTGGAGTACTAGGCCAAGGCCACACAGATATCAGTTGTCCTGAATGCTGTGTGACCCTTCCTTTCACACCTCCATTCTGTCCTGCCTTTGAGGTGTGTCCACGTCGTCCACTTCCCTCCAGGCCCGCAGCGCCGGGCTCACTGAGGCATCTGAGCTTCGCTTGGCTTGGATCACCGCTTGGATTCTGAGGGTCTCCGGGCCTCCGCATCTGTGTTTCTGCTTCGGTCTTTCTCCCCACTGCGGCTTTCTCAACATTGAGCTTTTAAAGCAAGAGCCACGTCTCCGTTCAGAGTTCTGCAGTGGCTTCCTGGGTCACTTCCTCATAAGGCCGAGTGCCTTCTAGGGCCTCTGGTGGCCTCCAGATGGCCGCCCATTCTGCAACCTCTTAAGCCACCTCTGCCCGTCCACGCTCCACGCTGTATGTTTTCTTTAAGCAGCTTTATTGAGATGGGATTCACGTACCGTACAATTGACCAGTTTGAAGTGTACAAGTCAGAAGTTTTGGTAAAGTTACAGAGCTGTGCTACGTCACCACGACCTAGTTTGAGAACATTTCGTCGCTCCAGAAACCCCAAACCCCACATTCATTAGCGATCGGTCCCCATCGACAACCTCCAACGCTTGGTGACCACAGATCTGCTTCAGGCTCTGTAGATGGACTTGTTCTGTCACTTCAAGTACGTAGACTCTTACAATACGGGGTCTTTGTGACTGGTTTCTTTCACTTACCATTGTGCTCATATGGGTCATCCACGTGGCAGCGTGCGTCTCGGGACCTACCTCATCCCTCTTTACGCCTCGATAACTTTCCCTTGTATGTACGGACCACATTTTATTTATCTGTTCCTCAGCTGATGGACGTTTGGGTCTTTCCACTTGTCAGCTATTATGAATAGCGCTGCTAGGAACATTCGCACACAAGTTTTTGTGCAGACATACGTTTTTCTCTTGGGTTCATAACTGCTCCAGCAGTTGGGTTGCTGGGTCACATCGTAACTCGACCTTTAACATTTTTAGGGGCCGACAAACTGCTTTCCCAAGTGGATGTACCATTTTGCGTCCTCACCAGCAACGCACAAGGATGCCGATTTCTCCACATCCTCTCCAGCACTTGTTATTTTCCAGTTTTTGGATTACAGTCATTCTGGGAAGTGTGGAGTCGTGTCTCCTTCTGGTTTTGCCTTGCATTTCCCTGATGACTAAGGATGTTTAGCGCCTTTTCAGGTGCTTACTTGTAAATCTTCTTTGGAGACATGTCTATTCAAATCCTGTGCACATTTTATTGTCTGGTTATCAGCCTTTAGTTCTGGAGTTGTTAGACTTTACGTATGCTAGATACAGATCCCTTATCCAATATATGATTTGCAAGTATTTTGTTCCATCCTGTGTGTTATCTTTTCACTTTTTTGATAATGCCCTTTGAATCACAAGGGGTTTTAATTTTGATGAAATCCAATTTATCTATTTCTCTTTTGTTGCTCATGTTTTGTTGCCTAACCAAGGTCTCCCTTTGTCGCCCAGAGTTGAGACCCCTTTTTGGGTAAGACAGGGAGCTGCCGCTGCCGCCCACAGAGCCTCACAGAGGGCTTCGTACCCCCAAAGCCAGCGGTCCTCCTGCTTTGCAAACATATGCCCTTATACCGTCCTCTTGCATAGACTAGCCTGAACTTTGAGGGTGGAATTTGGTGTTAATCCTGCTGGAAAATTTCCTCCCTCTAACTTGAATTTTCTTCTTTCAGCTGGGGAAGTTGGCTAACAGTTACATCAACAGCAGGTCTGAGTGGGGAAGAAAATGTTATAAAAGAAAAAAATAGAAAACTTGCATGGGATATACTTATACTAAAACTATTCTTCATTTATCTGAAATTCTCATTTCACCTGGTATCCTGTGTTTTGTCTGGCAACCCTGCCTGTCGATGAACACGCTTCCCTGTTTTCAACCTCTGTTGGGGTAATCTTTAGCAGAGAAAGGTTCCTTGGGCTTTCTTCAAAAAAATCAAGTTTTCGTACAATGTATTCGTCTGCTAGGGCTGTCTTAACAAAACACCACAGACTGGGGCGGGGAGCTGTTTATTTCTGGTCCTGGATGCTGGGAGTCCGAGCAGAGGTGCCAGCAGGATGGGTCCTGGTGAGAAGGCTCTTCCTGGCCTGCAGACAGCTGCGTCTTCTCTGTGTCCTCACATGGCCTCTGCTATGGGCTCTCGCAGTCCTGGTGTCTGTGCTTCCTCTTGTAAGGACTCGGGTCCCATGACCTTTATGACCACATTTAACCTTAATCACCTTCTTAAAAGCCCTGTCTCCAAATACAGTCATATTGAGGGTTAGGGCTTTACCCTGTGGGTTTTGGAGGAAAACAGTTCAGTCCGTAACATACAGAATAGGGTGATTTTGCTGTGCTTGGATTTGGGTGTTTGCACTGAAAGCAAAACCTATCAGGAAAACGGCTCAGCGTGGAGGTAAAGGGGCTGTTGGTGTGTCCCCTTTACGTACATCTTCAGCCCCCCTTCTGCATCCTTAAGGCTTTTCTGCAGTCACCCTGGGCTCCAGGGATCTTCCTCTTGAAAAGTCCCCTTACAACAGGAATGGTTTTGTATTTGGTTAAAGAAGTGTAATATTCATGAACGCCATCTGGGTAATTTCTCATCAACCTTTGATAAAAGTTTCCATGTTTCACTAGATTGAAATTTATTCCAATCAAATGTATCAAATGTTGGCTGAAGACAAAATTGAGAATTTCCTCCAAACGTAGAATTGCTTCAATGGCCACGAATATCTTACATCAAGTGGACATTCTTCTGTTTTAATATTTGTATCGAGGTGTAGTTGATTTACAACGTTGTGTTTAATTTCTGCTGTACAGCAAAGTGATTAGACATATATATAGATACATATTATATGATTATACATATTGTACATATATATATTCTTTGCCCTTATGGTTTATCACGGGAGACTGAATATAGTTCCCTGTGCTCTACAGTAGGACCTTGTTGTTTACCATCCTATATGTAATAGTTTGCATCTGCTAATCCCAGACTCCCAATCCATCCCTTCCCCCCCGCCACCCCCCAACTTGGCAACCACAAGTCTGTTCTCTATGTCTGTGAGTCTGTTTCTGTTTCGTAGATAAGTTCATTTGTGTTGTGTTTTAGAGTCCACATATAAGTGATATCATATGGTATTTATATTTCTCTGTCTGACTTACTTCACTTAGTATCATCATCTCTAGGTCCATCCATGTTGCTGCAAATGGCATTATTTCATTCTTTTTTTATGGCTGAGTAATATTCCATTGTATATATGCACCACATCTTCTTTATCCATTTGTCTGTTGATGGACATTTAGGCTGTTTCCATGTCTCGGCTATTGTGAATAGCACTGCTATGACTTTTTTTTTTTCATCTCACTGTGTGGCACGTGGGATCTTAACTCCCTGATGAGGGATCAAACCCATGTCCCCCGTGATGGAAGCGCAGAGGCTTAACCACTGGACCACCGGGAAGTCCCCAAATAGTGCTGCTATGAACATAGAGGTGCATTCATCTTTTTGAATTATGGTCTTCTCCAGATGTATGCCTAGGAGTGGGATTGCTGGATCATATGGCGATTCTATTTTTAGTTTTCTAAGGAACCTCCATACTGTTCTCCACAGTGGCTGCGCCAATTTACACTCCCACCACAGTGCAGGAGGGGCTCCCTTTTCTCCACAGCCTCTGCGGCATTTGTTATTTGCAGATTTTTTAACGATGGCCATTCTGACTAGTGTGAGGTGATGTCTCATTGTAGTTTTGATTTGCATAAAACGCGTATTCTTCATTGTGATGCTTTTTTACTATTTTTTTGAAAACCAGCCAAGTACAGCTTTACATTAACTAAGAAAAAATGTCCTGTATTTTATGAGGCCACCTCAGTGTCTGCCACTTCTGCCAGCAGGGATGTTTGTTTCCAATATTCTCTTTGCCCTCTGAGGCCACCCTGAGTATTCACACAGCTGTACAGGTTTTTAAGAAATACATGATTCTCATGCAGTAATGGATATTATAAATGCAACATGTAAGGTTTTATAGACTCTTGTAATGGACGATCTGCCTTTACTTTGTATACCTGTGGACTTTATAGAGCAGATTTTGCAGATCATAGTGTGTGGCACATTCAGTTGTGCTGGAGGACGCACACCTATTAGCTGAGTAGTTGGGAAGATGTGTAGAGAAGCCTGGACAGCACACCGGCCAATGGGGGTGGTCCAGCGTCTTTATCTACAGCTGCTCCCTTGACTAAGAAGCACTCCCTCTAACCCCCCGTTTCTATTGCTCATAACTTTTGGAACTTAACTTGAGAAACACATTTGCCAACATTAGCCTCAGCTGAAAGGCGTGCTTTCCGTTGTTGGACACTTGGAAATACTTTGTTTTTCTGTTTTGGTTTGATTCTGCATCCAGAGAAAGATGGGTACTTTCTTCATTTTAGAAGTCAGTTTTTAAAACTAAAAGAGAAGAAAAGAAAGAAAAATTCCTCTAAAATTCTTCTTGGGAAGAGAGTTTTCATTAACTCAAGAGTTTTTTTAAAAAATTTAAGTGTTTTTCAATCATTATGTGTTCTCATGATCACTGGACTGTTTTATCTAAAGCCATTGCTTTAACTTTTGAAATAACAACATGTTATGACCAAACTGCCTAGGAAGAAGAGGACTTACGGGTTGAAGCAGATGTTAATAAATTATTGAGGATATTTCTTCTTGTTTCATGTCTTGCCTGTGTTTAAAAATTACTGCCTGCTATTTCCTCGTTGTGCCTTTTTATAATTTGTAAGGCCACAGTGGACGTCTAATAGATGCTTAAGTCAGTACTGAATGCCTGTGAATTTCCTATGGTGACTTGTAACATTTTTTTTTTTTTTTTTTGCCCCGGACGCGCAGGCTCAGCGGCCATGGCTCACGGGCCCAAGTTTAAAAATTACTGCCTGCTATTTCCTCGTTGTGCCTTTTTATAATTTGTAAGGCCACAGTGGACGTCTAATAGATGCTTAAGTCAGTACTGAATGCCTGTAAATTTCCTATGGTGACTTGTAACATTTTAGATGTGACATAAGGTGGAGATTTAGAGTTTTGAGCCAATAAGATGGTAGTGAGAACCCAGAATGACTGGGGGCCTTGATTAGGTCGGGGACCAGTCCTGTGGGCATAAGTGAGAAGCCGCTCAAAGACTGTGGGGGAGTCAGTTTCTGTTGTTAGAATTTCGCACTCACATCTTCTCAGATGTGGAAAAGTATTTTAATTATTTTTAACATACTTTATTTTTACAGTGCTTTCAGGTTTACAGAAAGCACCGAGTTCCCGCCAACATAGGGAGCTCACTTGGGTAAATACCGAGGAGTGTGATTGCTGGATCATATGGTGAGGGCATGTTTAGTTTTGTAACGAACTTGCCACACTGTTTTCCAGAGTGGCCATGCCATCTGCACCCCCGTCAGCAACGTGTGAGAGTTCCTGTTGCTCTACATCCTCACCAGCATTTGGTGTTGTCCATTTTGGGGTGTGTTTTTTTGGATTTTATCCACGCTAATGGGTGTGTAGTGGTAGCTCGTTATTGCTTTCATTTGAAGTCCCCTAGTGACATATTATACTGAGCATCTTCTCACATACTTACTTGACATCTGTGCGTCTTCTTTGGTGAAGTACCTTCTGTCTATTTTTCCCTTGGAATGTTTTCTTATTTTTGAATTTTAAATGTTCTTTGTGTATTTTTGATGTAAGTCTTTTTCAGACATGTGATTTGCAGATATTCTCTTCCTGTCAGGGGCTTATCTTTTCATTCTATTAACAGTGTCTTTTGCGGAATATAAGTTTTCTATTTTGATAAAGTCCAAGTTATCAATTATTTTTTTCATGGATCATTGCCTTTGGTGTTGTATCTAAAAAGTCATCATTAAACCCAAGTTCACCTAGATTTTCTCCTATACTACCTTCTAGAAGTTTTATAGTTTTGCATTCACCATTTAGGCCTATAATCCATTTTGAGTTAATTTTTGTGAAGGGTGTGATGTCTGTATCTAGATTCATCTTTTGGCACTTGGATGTCCTGTTGTTCCAGCACCATTTGTTGAAAAGATTATCCTTATACCATTGAAATGCCTTTGCTCCTTTGTCAAAGATCAGTTAATTATATTTGTGTGGGTCTATGTATGGCTCTGAAACAGTGTTAAGACTTAAAAATATTCAGTAATTGGCTGTGGATGGGTAGATGACTGGGAATAGAATTAATAGAGCCCAGAAATAAGGTCTGAAAGCAAAGAAATGAGAGTTTAGATGTTGTACAGGAAGATATGGAAAAGATGCAGGTTCTTGGCCAAGTCTTTTTGGGAACAACCAGGGGAGTCTTGACAGCTGTCAGAGCTGGTCTCACTCGGGGGCTGCTTCCCCGTCTCCATGACCCAGGTCTTTGCCGTGGACCTTCAGCCTCGGTCTCAGCCAGAAGGAAGCATCTCTCCCTGTGCTCGAGGCTGCCCGTGGGCCATATTGCTGCCACTTTGAACAGAGGTGCTGAAAGAAGTTCTGGGAGATGAGAGCTTGAAATAACATCTGTTTCCGACAAGACACTTGGAACATTCACGAACCTGGGAGAAAGGCTCCCTGGGACTTGGGAGATATTTGAAAAGAAAACTTGGGTATTGGGAAGAATTCAAGATAACAATTTTAGTTACTAAGAAGTGTATTTTAAATGGAAAGTGGATGGAAAGTGGAAGACAGGTATTATTGGTGGGAACATCTCTAATCCTTCTTTGCATTTATTTCTGCTTTATTTATGTATTTTTGGCAGCATATTTTATGAAATGTTTTCTTCTTTTCACTTTTCATCCCTTCATCTTTTCCAAGTGCCCAGGAAAGAAAGCCGAGCCAGCCTATAGCCGGTGTCTCCACGGCCCTCTTCTCCACGGACACGGTTTCTGTGGCTGAATACCCGACTTTGGGGGCGGGCTGCGTGCCTGGCCCCCAAAACGGCAGCAGGAGGGCAGGAAGCGGGTGGAGGATGCTGGGGGGCTGCCGGGTGCTGAGAGAGTCCGTGCTGGGGTCGGTGGGGGGATGAAGGTTGGTTACATGGGGTGTCCGGGCCCCAGTGGCACAGAAGGTG
>NW_020173202.1:2068900-2083334 GCF_003031525.2 Neophocaena asiaeorientalis asiaeorientalis
CCGGTCCGTGGGGCCTCGCGGTGTGAAGACGAGGTGCCCTGAGCCTGGACCCTGTGTCACAGGCCGGAGGTCACCGTAAACCTGGGAGCCCGGGGCCTCGTAGGCTGGAGGAGGTCCAGGAAAGGGTGGCTTGGAGCGGGGCCTGCACGGGGTGGCGGGGGTGGGGGGAGCACACCTTTCCCTGGAGAGTCAGCTGGCATCTGGAGCATCTCAGTTTTCTGCTTCAATCTTGCGGGCAGCCATCTGGGCCGAGGTCTGGCGTCCGGCGTGTGTGCCATGTGACAGAGCGACTTTTCTCTTCACTGCCGACCTGGGACTGGCCTTGCTGACCTCTGTGGAGGCCACACTCTGTCCCCCACTTGGTCCCGACAGCCGGGGGGCTCTTCCCTTGCCGATACTGCAGGCTCTCAGCCAGGCTGTGGGATGGCAGGAGGCCCTCTGCGTAAACTGGGCCCAAACGTGGCCTTAGTAGGTAACGTGGTACCAGGTGTGCTGTTGGCTGGGGCTTGGCTGGTGACCTGCTCTGTTTGAACACTTCTGCCAAAATGTGTCTTCAGATTTCCTTCCCGTGAAAAAGGAAGGGCTTCTGGGGAATGTTTGGCCCTCAGGGCCACCAGCGGGATGAGGCGAAGCTCCGGGTAGCGTGGTGTCCGGAACCGTCCGGAACCCAGGGGCCGTTGTCACGGGGACCGCTCTCCCCTCAGCTGCTGCTTCTCACGGCTGCACATTTAAATACAGTTATTGTGGGACTTAACGCCCAGATTATGAAATGGGCACGACACACTTCAGTAAGACCTGCCCTCCTTAGAGTTCCGTCCGGCATCCTATTCGCATCCTGCTGGGAGACGTACACTTCGTCCTTCACCGCACAGCGGCGGGCACAGAGTCTCCTGACCAGGGCGTGGGGATCCCGCCAGCGGCCGGAACGAGGCTCTCGGAGACAGAGGGAAGCCTCCCTTTGCTCTTTGTGTCTTGGCGGAAGATGGAAAGTCCCACACAGGTGTGGGCGTCTTCTTGAAGGAGGCGCAGTACGCCAAGGGTCTGGCTTGACTGAGGAAAGAAAACGCGAGCAGAACGGTTTGAGCCAGCTGCAAACATCTGAAAATAAACTCCCCCAAACAGTGTGAAAGCATCACGGCAGCTGCAGGAAACTGCCCCGGGCCTGGGACCAGCCTCCCTGCCTGGTTCTCCTTCGAGGACTCTCAGCGCGGCCCGTTCAGCGGCTCTTCAGATGCCCCCTCCGGGCGTCCCCACCCCTCGGGGTGGACGGCCTCTCTTCTTTGCGGTCACTCATCTGTGAGGTCAGATCATCCCTGAGCATGAGATTTCCCGGATTTCAAGGCTCTCACAGCTGCCCAGCGCAAAGTCGGGCTGTCCACATCTGTTGGCCACACAGCCAAGGCAGCCGGTCCTCCAGGCCCTAGACCAGGCTCCTCCCCGGCCGGCCTGCTTGGGGTCGGGGTGTTGTCTTCCTGACGTTTCTTTCCTCAACTGTCCAATGGGCAGAGCTGTGTGCAGACGGAGGAGACGTGGTGACTGGGCCTTATGTGGATCTGCCGCCATCAGGAGAGCCTACTACGTGCTCCCTTAGAAAATGAATGTATATATAGCGCAAGGTTCTTAGTCTCAGATAATTCAAGTTTATGGTCTAAGTCGGCAGCTCTCAAACTTTCTGGTTTAAGAATCCCTTTATGCTCCTAGAACTTACTGAGGCCCCCAAAGAGCTTTTTAAACATGGTTTATATTTATCAATGTTTATGCTTAGTATCAAAACTGAGAACTTTTTAATACACGCTCCCTTAGGTGTCCTCATGAGTCACTTGTGAGCCTGAGAAGACAAAGGGCACCTCAGTATTTATAGAAATAGTTCTGACCTCGTGGGCCTCCTGGGAAGGGGTCCTGGGGCCGCGCTCTGAGGACCACCGGTCAGAGTGCCGACAGGACAGACGCCTCAGAGCAGAGGGAAGCCCCAGCTCTACAGAGTCATCCAGGACGGCTGAGAAATAAAGGGACAAACGAAGCACCG
Source organism: Neophocaena asiaeorientalis asiaeorientalis (assembly GCF_003031525.2). Classification (NCBI taxonomy): domain Eukaryota; kingdom Metazoa; phylum Chordata; class Mammalia; order Artiodactyla; family Phocoenidae; genus Neophocaena; species Neophocaena asiaeorientalis. Next base: position 2,070,927 of record NW_020173202.1, read on the forward strand.
TGGAGATTCGACAACAGCGTGAACCCCTTGCTGGTGGACCAACGGGGAAGTGTCACTGCAGATGGGGGACAGAAGTTTTGTGGTCAGGTCTCTCCAGCCCAAGACCCATCTTGGATCCAAGCAGCACAAGGACTTACATCCCTGATCGGAACACTTTGCTTCTCAGCCCCAGACATCGACCTCCAGGTGATTCAGATTTTTCTCCAAAAGCAAGCGTGGAAGTTCAGTCTGTATGTGGGGCATGAAGCATCCTTTCTGAAGGCTTCCTTAGAAGAAAGACCCCCTGGAAGGTGAATTCACGCCGCTGTGTCCTTGGAGACACTCGTTGGTTTCAAATGGCTGTTTGCCCATTGAAATCTGCCCACATTGCATCAAAGGAAAGTCTTAAGGCCGAAGTTCGGTCGGGGCACTTATCGCGCGTGAGGTCTCTGTGCTCCCAGTTCCAGGGTTTGCTGGAACTTGGACTTATGACCTTCTCTCTTTCCCTCCCACCCTGATTATGGCTGATGGTTCTGGTTTCCTTCGGGATGGGTATTTCGGGTCCAGTGATTAGATGGAGAGGAACTGGAGAATATCAGAATTCCTCGCCGTGGGCAGTCCTGGGGGAAACACTTACCCGCGGGACAGACCTCGCTATGATCCCCAGTGGCTGATGGAGGTGAGGGCATCGCTGTCCGGCAGCCATCCCAGCAGTGGTGCCTGGAGCCCTGTTCCTTTCCAGGAGCGTCTTGCTTACCCTCAGACCTGGGCCAGGTACGGGCGCCTTCAGGTGGGGCGTTGACCGAAGGCTGGACAAAGGTGAGGCTGTGACGGCACGGTGCCTCCCATGATGGGTTGGTTCCTGTGTGTCCTGGGAGCTGAGCCAGGGCTGGGATGTTGCCCCCGGGAGACCCGCCATGGTCACGGCTGACCCCACTGCATCAGTCTTTTCTCTGTTTGGGGCTCTGTAGCATCGACTCAGGGTTGGAGACCTGGCTTGTGTCCTGCTTCTACTGTTGTGAGGCCTTAGGAAAGTCACTTAATTTTCCAGGCTGACTCGCAAGAGTTGGCCTGTCATTTCTTCCTGGTTGTGAGGGTTAAAGCTCTTCTAGTACAGGGCCTCTCATCCTGAAGTAAGATGCTTGTTTGCAGGGTCACCTCCTCTGAGCAGGTATCTGCTGCCCTAGTCGTCTGGGCCCTTACTTATCCATCCCGCCCCCCCCACCCCCCGGGGAGAAAGGGATGCCACGCTCGGAGGGGGGGCACTGTGTGCCAGGACTGTGTGCACCCTGCTGAATCCAGCACTCCCAGGGGCGATGCAGATGGGCCCCGTTCTCCTCACTCTGTAGACGGGGAGACCCCCAGAGCACTCGGTGAGTGAGTACTGGAGCCTGGGTTGGCGTCCTTCCCGGGCCACGGTGTGTCCAGGACACCAGGGTGGGCAGTGCACCAGAGGCAGTGTCGCTTGGGTCAGAATGTTGCTTTGTGTTTTCTCTTTCCCGTCTGGGTTTTGTAAAACCCTCTTTTGTTTGTCCGCTTGCAAAGAGAACGAGTTTGGAGAAATTTGGCCACCTCTGGATACTAGCCTGAGTGGACACAGTGTTTTTTAAAATAGGTTGTAATCAGCTGCATTAGCTTAAACCGCTGGTCTTAATGTGAGACCTTCTGGACAATGGGAAATATTCTGATTTCTTTTGTAAGGCATCCAAATATAAAATCATCCTGCTTTTCTTAACTTCCTTTTGTCATGTCTCCTGACTCTACAGAACTTAAAGGGAAAAACAGGTAACATTTCTAGGGCACATTTTCGGTGCAATGACCTGTTTACCCCTCGCTGACTGCCCACAGCTCTGTGAGTGAGAAAAGGACGCGGCAGCTGTCTGTTGTCCTGGAGAGAGCGGGGTGCTGTGCTAGGGCTGACCCAGGTCTCGGGGTCCTTGAGCAGCGGCAGGAGAGGCTCCCACGGTGGAGGCCTTGGTGAGACTCGCTGAGGCCAATGCAGTGAGGGTGGGGACAGGTCAGGGGTCCAGGGAGCACCCTGGAGAATTAGGGTCCATGCGGAGGAAAGAGCGGAATAAAAGGGACCCGGATTCAGGTTTTCAAGAGTGATGTCGGTGAGACTGTCACGGATAACACAATCTAGAAGATACAGAGAGAGGTGAGGATGGAAGCGGGTGTGTTTTGGGCCATTCTCTGTCAGGGGCTCTGAGGTCCTTCTGGGGTGCGTGGTCTTCGCCGGGGCTCACGGCGCTGGGTCACTTCTCTCCCCTGTCTGGGACTCGGGTTCAGGCTGGAAACGGTTACTTAGGTCTGTTGCTACGGGAATAAACATGGGAAGAAAGCAATTAGAATGGACACCCGGGGTCACTCTTTTCTTTCCAAAGAAACTGTATCTGTGAATTACATCCAAATCTTTATTTTTTTTGGAAATACACGTTTGACTGTGGGCTTCCCGTGTTACCTGTTTACACCATTTTGGGGATGTTTCTAGACAGGACTGGTATGTAGCTTCCAAGGGCAGAGGGGCAGGGGTGCCGTGTGTGGGATGCGGCTTCTTTGCCTTGGTGTGAGTGTGAATTCTCACCCCGCTTCGCCTGACTCTGCCATCCTGAGTAAGATATAAAACTTTTCAGAGCCCGTGTTTCCTCACTGGTAAAACACACATGGTAATACGTATACCTCGGTCTTTTATTACCAGGATTAAAGGAGAATATGCATATAGCTGGGTTCCCTGCCCACCATGCCTGTAAATGTTATGGCAACAATCCTGGATTTAGAAGCTAATCTTAAAACTCCTCCTTTGGAATTAAATTATACAATTGATCGTAAACATGTGTCACGTATGCGCAAAGCCTCAGCACCGTGAATCCCAGTTTGATATTTTACTGAAAGTGGACGCGTGAGTAATTATATTCCATCAAAACTGTAAGTTTCAAGGTCTGCCCCCCACCCACTCTGCCATTTCTAGAAAATCAAATTCTAAAGGGGCAGCTCTTTTTTCCTTCTTTCATCATCTGTGTTGTGCAATCAAAAAGAAAACCACAGACAATTCCATGACTGATGAAGACAACGTATGTAAAAATTAAGCAATCGATTCTAAGAGAGCGGGCCTGACCTCAGACCAGGACTTCGAGGCCAGGATGGCTCAGTTTAAACCCTGTCTCTGACCCTCCGTCTTTACCTTCTCTGATTCAGTCATGGAACTTGCAAAATGATAACAATAATCCCACCTCACAGAATTATAGCAAAGTGATCCAGTTATACATATTTTTTATACATTCTTCTCCATTATGGTGTGATCAAGCCAATTAATACCTGAAAAGCAGGTAGTCATAAGAACCCACTAAATGTTATCGAGTGTCAATCTCCGATCTCTGCTGTGTGTAAAACTCCTGTGCTTTCTTTTTCTTTTCAAAGATTTTTTTGATGTGGACCATTTTTAAAGTCTTTATTGAATTCATTACAACACTACCCCCGTTCCATGCTTTGGCCTTTTGGCTGTAAGGCGTGCGGGATCCCAGCTCCCTGACCAAGGATCGAACCTGCACCCCCTGCATTGGAAGGTGAAGTCTCAACCACTGGACTACCAGGAAAGTCCCTCATATGCGTTTTATAAGTGAATCCTACTTGACAGATTGTTTATTATTTTATCCCCGAAATATTTTTATATGTGAAGTCCTTTGTAAACCTCAGAATACTTCACAGACTTCCATTCTATGTAGCAGTTAAGCTTTTAGTATCCACCAGCTAAGCAATGTATAGTCACACACAGCGGTTAGGTATCGTATTAAAGAAAATAGTGTCCACTTTATGAGCCCCAATAGCGGTCATATACATTTTAAGACAAGTAGCGTGAAGGTGTGAGTCTTCCTGTTGATTCAGTGTCCTGACGAGGTTAGTACGCATGTCCACGTGAGGGCCTCTGGAGGTGATGGCATCCTTGGTCCGCAGGGGAACGGTGGTCCCACCTTTAATTTGGTACCTCGTCATTGCCTTGTGCCGAGTTACCTGTGCATTTCAATCTGCGTTTACTAACGTTCCAGGATTTGTTATTTTCTATCATGTGTGTCTGGTAGCCTCGGATTAAGCCCTCGTTATCCCTTGTAGGGACTAAAGACAGCCTTGAACTGGTCTTTTGTCTGCAAGCTTTGCCAGCAGGGTTTTAAAGCACAAATATGATCCTGGCACTCCTCCTTACAAGGCTTTCCGCTGCTTGTGGAAATTGCTTTACCTGCTCCAGAGCCCCCACTCTGGCTCCTGCTGCCCGGCAGCCCACCGCTTGCCGTGGACCCTCCCTCTGAAACCCTGCTTCCTTGTGGGAAGGCCAGCCCCGCATCCACCGTATTTGCTGAGCGCATGTTAATGTGCCATTGACCTTATGCATGTGAAAGGCAGGGGCCGTGTACTGATAAGGGCGAGTGGCAAAATGTCAGGAGAAGCAAGATATTTGGTGGTTTAACTAGGTGTAGTTTTTGAGAGAATTCTGAAAATACTATAAGGAAATGCAAAGAAAATAGAAGATGCTGATTTTTGCCCTCTGAAGCTGACCCCAGAATGCCTATTGTATCTGACAGCTACTGCTTCATAACAAATAGCCCCAGGGTGTTAGCTGTGATCAGTGACAAGTGTTCATTTCTCATGCATCTGCTGATCATGGCTGGGCTCTGCTGGGAGGCTCCAGGCTTCATGTGGGTCTGGGTCTGTCCCATACATCTCTCCTCTGAGTGAGTGAGGAGTGAGGAGGATGTGAGTGAGGAGACCGGAGGATGCCCCGCTCCTGGCAACACCTAAGGGCAGGAGAGTGGCCCACACGCATACAGGTGTCCAGTCCCAGCCTGCAGACACCCCACGAGCAATGCAGTTCCCACGTCTGAGCCCAATGTCACAGGACAGGGGAGACACCCTGCCAGTGTCGGGGGGAGCTGCAAAACCCCTGGTGATGGGGAGAGAAGACGGATTGGGCCAACGTGTCATCACTTATTCCTGGAAATCAGTACATAATCATCCCGAGTGAGAGAAGCTGAGGGGGTGGGGATTGAGGGCCCAGCAGAGCGCCGTCCGGACGGCCGTGAGTGTTGGATGGGGAAACGATGCATTTCCGAGCCGTCCAGCTGGTGGCTACCGTGGCAACTGGACTTGGCCAAGGCCTTCGAAGATAAACAAACTAGTCCACGCAGGTCCTGGCAGTGCAGCAGGGTGGCCAGAGCAACAGGATCCCGGCCAGCAGAGGACACTGAGGCAGAACACAGGGACTGCACCCAGAAAGCTGGGAGGAGAGCAGGGGGACAGATGGACTCACCCGGTCATTTCAGCAGCACGTACGGCTGGATGTGAAAACTGCCTGTAGCTTAGGCTCTAGTTCCTGCAGAGCGGACTAATGCCCGTTGGACACGGGACCTGAGCAGATTCTGCACATTCTCATAGCAAAAACTGTCCTTACCCAATTAAGTCAGTACTTAGAGGCCCGAGAGCCTTATTACTATTATTATCTTCATTGGAGCCCAGTCGGTTTACAATGTTGTGCTAGTTTCAAGTGTACCACAGAGTGAATCAGTTATACATATACATATATCCCTTCCATTTCAGATTCTTTTCCCATATAGGTCACTACAGAACATTGAGTAGAGTTCCCTGTGCTCTACAGTGAGTCCTCATTGGTTATCTGTCTTATATGTAGTGGTGTGTAGATGTCAATCCCAATGTCCTAATTTACCAAGAGCTTATTATGAACAAAGCTGGCCATACTGGTGTAACGTCAAGCTTGCTGTGTTTGTTTAGTGGGTAATGGAACACCACATCCTGTTGGACAAAAAGAAAGAAAAGACTAAGCATTTGTTAAGTACTGTTCCTGGGAGCCAGCGATGGACTCGCACGTGTATTTGGTTTATCACTGAATCCGAGATACTGTCCATCTTCAGATATACCAAAAAGGAAAATAAATATATTGCCCATTAAAATGTGGTCGATACTTTCTCATATCTTAGGATCCCTATTTTATTTTTATTAAGAGAACTTTTTACGCGTCATTTAGGTGTCGATTGTCTATCAGGAACGTGTCTCTGCACAGTGAGGTGGGCTGCAGCGTGTGTGTCCCCCAGGACAGGAGGTCTTCACCACCGCCGACGCTCTCAGGCTCTCCCGGGCCAGGCCTGCTTGGAGGCCACCGCCGCTTAGGTTTCCATCACTCGACGATCCTTTTACCCGGGCTAGAGTTTTGTATAAATGGAACGATGGCACCATATAAGTCCTGGTTTCTGCCTTTTTCACTCATTATAATAGTTTGTAGATTCACTCTTGTTGGTCACTTATTCTCTAGTTTATATGCGCAATTGTATATTGTATGCATATACCACGATCTGGGCATTTTCCAGTAAATGGCTGTTTTAGTTGTTTCCGTTTGGGGGCTGTGATGAGTAAAGTTGCTGTGTGCGTTCTGCACTCATCGCTCTGTGGATGTGTGTTCTAATTACTCTTGGGTGAACACCTGGTGTAGACTTCACACCTGTGTGAGGAACGCAGGAGGGTCCCCACTGCACCACATCGTCGCCAGCCTCGGGGGCCTCTGGTGTGGGTCATCAGGGCCCCTCCCGCAGGCCCACGGAGGTACCTCCTGTGGGTTTACTTTGCATTTTCCTGGGGACTGGGGACGCCCGGCAGTTTTCTCACTGCTTACCGTTCAGTCACATACTTTTTGTTTTGAATTGTCCGTTCAAATCTTTGCCCAATTTAAATTAGATTATTTGTCCTTTTTATTGATTTGTAGGGGTTATTGACATAACCTGAATCTTTGTCAGGTGTGTGTGTTACGAACATTTTCTCCCCGTCTGGGGCTTGCCTTTTCACTTTCTTAATAGTGTCTTTTGGTGAGTGTAAGTTATAAAATGTATTAATAGCATCCAGGTTACCAAATTTTCATTTTGTGGGTAGGGTTTTCTGTGTCTGCCATAAAACCCCCAATATTAACGGGAAGCCCTTCAGAAGGAGAGCTGACCACAAAACTGACAGCTGCAGTGGGCATCCTTCTGAAATACGGCCAAGTCTGCAGACCATGTTTTTAGAATGGATACGATTTGTTATTGCTGCCTATAAAAATGCTTCAGGCTTTATCCAACAAAATTATTCAACCCAATCATCAATTCTAAATAATCTCTCAACTTTTCCTTTGCCCGCAACGTATTCCTCAAATGGGGACTCTCTTTGGGTGGTTTTTCTTGGACAAATTCAGTGGCTTCTTTCGACACAGCTCACCTTCCTTTGGACGCCCTCACGTTAAAATTCCTCCTGTTCATTTTTTCTCTTTCAATTCTTCTTCTTTCACACATTAACTCCCCAACATTCGGTATAAGAGAAAATTATGTAGTCAAAGCCCTTCTGAATAGGAAAGAAGTCATGGTCGGTCGTACCACCCTGCACGTGCCTGATCTCGTCTGAATAGGAAAGAAAACGTAAATATTTTCATCTAACCTATGAAAGTGGATGGTATAATTTGAATTTTGTGAGCATTAGTTATTTTATTTTCTTGCTGAATTATTTCCAGAATCCCAAACTTTATTTTTATCCATGGGAGGACATCCTTTTGGAATGGTTTCAAACCTAACTTTTCATGAGATAATTACTGCAAAACTCCAGCTTTGGTGCCCTTTGCGACACTGACCATCAGCCAGCTGCAGGCGTCTCCACTGGTACACACGCTTTCACCTGGTCCTCAGCCAGTCCCGACCAGAACTTCACAAGCGCCTTCCAACCGTCCCTCCTTCCCTCTCGCCTATTTCCACCATCGTTGTTCGGCCCTCTCCGTTTTTGCTTTCTCTCAAGAGTCCCTTTTTCTGTGCTCTTTCCCACCATGTGATGAGATCTCACTGACATTTTTCTAAAACGTGGTTGGGACTTGTCTTTTTGGAGTCCCGTTCCCGTGTGTCTCAGCGATCGGGTGAGTTTCCAGTGAGATGAAATGTGACTTGTTGGCCGTTCATCTCCTTTTCCAGGCGCGATTAACATCCTGCACAGAGCAGGGGCGTCTTTGCCGGAGAGAATCCCGCTCCAGGAGCTTTTCCCCTCAGCCATCTCATTTGGGCTCCAGCGGGATGGGGCAGAGCTCAGCTGTCTCAGGAGGGTGACTGTTAGACAGATGGGACAGCCCTTTAGCCTCTGTTCCCTTGGACCATCATGAGTTTGTTTAAAGAAGATCTGCTTCCTTCCATATGGCCCTAAAATGTAAAGTGTAATTGCATTTCTCCCGTAAGAGAAACTGAATTCCCCACACGGAGCCAGGTTTACCAAATAAAATTGCATAAGTGAACGGTTCTAACTTCAGCCAGGATGTTTATATAAACAAACACGGAATCTCTTCTGACTTGGCAACGATGTCTGCCGTGTTTTACAACATTCTCAGCAAATTTGAGGAGGTGGTTGACTTAATCGATACTACCCTCTTATGGTGAGCCTTCAAGTGTGATGTAAAATCCTCAGAAGGGCCATTTCAAGACCTTTCCAGAACAATTTCTATAGATACAGTATGTTCTTGGATAGAGCATGGAGAGCATTTTGTGCCCAGATAATCACACCATAAATTCTGTTCACGAGTAAAGCTTCTGAAAAAGGGCCAAGTGCACAGGAAAGTAAGCAATGTGTCTCCAGGAGAGCTTCCTGGAGCAGGCCCCGCCATCAGCTGAGCCGCCTGCATGTGGAACTCCAGTTAGGGACGGACCAGCTACTTGGAGGGTTTCAAAAAACAGGAACTGGTTGCCTCTGAAACCCTGTAGCTCAGCCTCCGTCCTCCTTAGGTTGCCCCCATGATCTAAAGTAACGAATTGGTCACTTCAGAAAGAAATGTGAGTCATTGCCATTTTGATCCCAAGCCAGTTTCCTAGTCACAGTTGGAGCGAAAGCCTCGTTAAATTAACCCTGTAACACAGGGGGTCGGTTTGATTTATGTATTTGCTGAGCAGAATCTAGAGTGCTTAGAAAAGTACAGAACTTCTAGGACACGATCAGTATGAAATTTTTAAAACATTGGGTGGTGCTGTTATAAGAAATGCAGCACCATCCATGTTTTGTGTGTATGAGAGATGAAGCGTGTATTGGAAAGCCCCTACCCGGGTACCCTGTTAGCACCCAGAGCAGTGCCTGCTGCGGTATTTGTTGGGTGCACCAGTCAGTGCAGTATGACTTCTGGTGGAAAGCACGTGCCCGATCCGGATGTCGGGCTGATTTACAATCATAGCTTTGCTATTTAAAATTCTTAACTTGCAGACTGCCCCGACCCCCCCAAAAAAATCCACTTTTGGAAATGAAAGCCACAGGGAATTTAATGGAATTACATGGATGCCTCGGAGAGCAGAGGGCAGCTCAGACAGCTCAGGGTCCCGGAGCGGCTCGGGACCTGGTCCCTGGTCCACATACTCACAGACCACATTCCTTCCTAAAGGGGGCGGAAGCTGAGGGTGCAGGGCTGTCTCTGTAGCAGGGACCAGGGCCCTCGCTGTTAGGAACAGAACCGCATGGCGTGGCTCAAGGGCCGTTTCTTCCTTCTTCTCTCGTGTTCATTAAACAATGTAGAATGACGGTGAGATTTGAACCACCCTGGGCTTTGAGATTATCCTACAAGACGTCAGTCTGGACACACAGCAATACAGCTTCCACCCTCCTCGTCCATTTTCAGGAGGCTGAGGTCACCCAAGGAGGAAGCACCGTGAGTGTCTTCTGAGACGGAGTGAGGGGAGAATCCCAGGCTCCCCGTACCTTTGTGTTCTTCCAGGACGTGTGCAGGAATGCCATGCTCACGTGGTAGCAGCATCCGATAATACAGTCAGTAGATGAACTCGTCACAGCATTGAACGTACATGTGACTATCCTCAGATTGTAAATGGAACTACTAGGGAAAGAAAATCTAGGTGGTTTTGTAACTATTAATACCATGACTATGCGTTATCTCAAAACAGATTTATTGAGTGCCTGTGATATGCCAGGCATTTAAAAAATATATTTTCAGGCATTTTTTCAGTGCTGGAAAAATAATGAAAATGAGAGCTAACCTTTATGAAACAGGGTTTCTGTGACACACTGCACGGGGAACCTCCTTCAGTCTGGTCACCTGAGTTGTCACCTGCGTCAGGTGCCTAACTCCTGAGTACCATGCCCCCATCACCAGCCACAGCGGCACTGACACAGAAGCACACTTCTTCCCAGCTCTCGGGGGTTCCCCACCTGTGCGGTGTCGCATCTCCAGTCATAACCTCCCTGTAAACTGTAGTTAGTTCGTTTCAAAGCAGACTAAAACATAATTTGTGGAAAATTACTTTCTAAGCAGGAAATTGCTCTAAAGATTTTATTTTAAATATATTCGTCCAATATGTTGTCTGTTTTCTTTTCCCTTTTACGGAGAAATATGAAAACAAAAGAATCTTTAGATCCCAAATGACAGCTCAGGTGAGGGAGAGCCTGTTCTGAGACAGCCCTGGGTCCGAGGGTGAGAGGTCTTGCGGTGGGCTGTTTGTTCGCGATGGCTGTGATTCGGTGCAGAGGCCAAGCCAGAGAAACCCCACTCCAAGGGCGGAAACTGGAAACTAGCGCCCACATTTGGAATTCTTTTTTTTTTTTTTTTTTGCGATACGCTGGCCTCTCCCTGCTGTGGCTTCTCCCGTTGCGGAGCACAGGCTCCGGATGCGCAGGCTCAGCGGCCATGGCTCACGGGCCCAGCCGCTCCGCGGCATGTGGGATCTTCCCGGACCGGGGCACGAACCCACGTCCCCTGCATCGGCAGGCAGACTCTCAACCACTGCGCCACCAGGGAAGCCCCTGGAATTCTTTAACACGGGCGAGGAGGAGGTTTAGTTCGCTGCTGTGAATTTTTAATGCCATATATTTGGGCTGGAAGGATGCAGAACAGGAACATTTGGAATATTCTGTGCCCAATGTTTTCTGGATTAAATTTTAAAGCTCGTGTGAATCTCTAGTGAGGGATAAAGTGGTCTTCACCTTCATTTGACTCAAATTCATTACCATCTGAGGATCACTGAGTAGCATGGATTCGTTTATATGGTTCTAAGGCATTCTCGGTCTATTTGGGGCAGAAGGTGCATCTAAGTAAGCTCATGTCTAAACGCAAAAAAGAAATTGAATTTATTAACATAAAAAGACATAAGGCTTTATACGTGGAAATACCCGGCCCTGGAAATTTTTTAAGTGATCGCTTAGTCTTCGTGTGGATGAGCTTCAGCGCTAAGCCCTGGACACAGCTTTAAAAACAGTCCCTCGTCTTCTTCTTGACTAATTTCCAGAAACGCAGCTTGTTTTGGAAATATTGCAGTTGGGAGTTCCAGACTCAGCCTCAGTCAGCCCTCGGGGCAAGTGGGGGGCTGCTCTTCCAGGACCCTCCTGGGGGGTGTGGGTAGTGGTGCCAGCACATCGCGGCTGCAGCGGGAGGGGCCGCGAGGACTCGCTGGGACTGGACCACGTGCCTGCTGGCCCGGGCCCCTGATGGGGACCCAGAGCAGAGGACCGTGGCCGTCCCTGGGGCCTGGGTCCCACCTGTGGCCTCCGGGGGTCCACGGGGCGTCAGATCCACCTGTGGACGCTGACCGCCCGCCCTGACCCTCCTCGCCGGCCCCTCCGTTTCCCGTTCAGTCTCATCCCCTGTAGGCTCCCCGGGTGACCCGCCGCGGCCTCACGCGTTTCTCCTTCTCGCTGCAGTGTCCTCGTGTGACCAGGAGCAGCAGTCGGCCCTGGAGGAGGCCAGACAGCCCAAGAACGACAACGTGGTCATCCCCGAGTGCGCCCACGGCGGCCTCTACAAGCCGGTGCAGTGCCACCCCTCCACGGGCTACTGCTGGTGCGTCCTGGTGGACACCGGCCGCCCCATTCCGGGCACGTCCACCAGGTAAGTCTCCGTGGGGCCGGGAGACCCCGGAATGCAGAGCCCCCATGGTTCCCACCTGCTGCAGATGCGATGCCCGTGCCCCGGACGTCACCCCACTTCTCAGTATGCCGTTAATGCCTGTGCCGGTGGGAGCCCATCTCCCTGACGTCACCAGGAGCTGGCGATGCCAGCGATGGCACGAGGGTGGTGAAGACAGACTTTTTAGGCAGTTTTGCTCCTATCTGTATTCACGCAGGCTGGAAGTTTGAAAAATGGCTCTGGTATCCAGGCTGGGGTGGGCACCTAGAATGTATCATCTATCACCTCAGCTTCTTTTGTCCCCGGTGTTGGTGAAGGGGACCTCGCATTTCACAGGAGCCGATTGCCCAGGACAGCTCTCTGTAGTCCAGAGATACCTGTCTCCTGAGATTGCCACTGAAAAAGAAAGAGAGTACTGAGGTCAGGGGCAACAGTAGTTACTCAGGGTCTGAAATACAAACCGACCCATTCTTTCATGTTTTGTGTGAGTCTGAGCAAAGAAAGTCTTTTTTTTTTTTTTTTTTTTTTTTTGG